>NW_028225179.1:112467512-112674646 GCF_052327205.1 Somniosus microcephalus
GGGAGTGTCAGAGCCGAGAACCGCGCGAGCGGGGGAGCCAGAGCCGAGCGGGAGGTGTTGCAAGCCAGCGATCGCATCTCCAGATAAGGGCCGAGAGCCGGAGAGCGATCGCATCTGCAGATAAGGGCCGGCAGCCGCTTCGCGATCCAGCGATCGCATTATAGATAAGGGCCGCACTCGGGCTGACAGACGGCGTCGGGGGACCGGGTGAAGACCGCCAAGCACGGGAAAACCGCCATTGAAGTGGGCGGGGAGAGCGAGAAGCGCGGGAAAGCCGCCATTTTCGCGGGGAAACCGCTGAAGAAGAAGAAGACGGAAGCGGGAAACCGCCATCTTGGAAATTATTAAGAATTTTCAAAAATTAATAATAAGTAAAGAAATACTTGTGTTGTTCTCGAGAAGAGAAGAAGATGCCTAAACGAGGTAATATCACCAAATGCTATCGTTGTGGGAAGTCAACACATGACCAAAAGCAATGCTGGGGTAAAAACCAGGAATGCTGGAAATGTGGCAAGATCGGGCACATAGCTAAAGTGTGCCAGTCAGGAACGACGTGCAACAATAATGAGTCCTCACAAAAATGGGACAGAAAGGTACATGACGCAAATAGGAAGAGTCTGAAGGAACAGAAGTCGGACACACACGCCAAAGGCAGAGGACTGGACGGTCTAAGAATTCACAACGTGAGCAATGAAGCCGACCGTCAAACTATTTGGATAACGCTACCGATTGAAAAGGTCCCAGTAAAAATGGAAGTGGACACCGGATCGGCGTTGACGGTCATGAATAAGCATGACTATCAAAAGTTTTTCAAGCATATTCCACTACGGGATGCGGATCTGATACTGAAGACATACACGGGGCAAAAAGTATTCCCCATCGGGAAGATAGAGGTCAAGGTGAAATACAAAGATAAAGTTCACCACCGGTTGGAGCTGTATGTGTTGTCTGAGGGAGGCCCACCACTTCAGGGATGGGAGTGGATCCGGAAAATAAAGATGGATTGGCATGCACTAAACACCATGACGGTGGAGCCCGAAAAAGAGGACGTCAAACCTGAACGGTTGGCCAGAATGTTAGACGAAGCTAAAGAGGTATTCCAGCAAGGACTGGGAAAGCTACGAGGTATTAAAGCAAAGGTCAAGATTGCAGAACATGCAAGCCCAAAGTTTTGTAAGGCCAGGTCGGTACCGTATGCAATACGACCAGCAGTGGAGGCAGAACTAGAAGAACTTGAACGATCAGGGGTTCTGTCAAAAGTAGACCACAGTGAGTGGGCCACGGCCATTGTACCCGTCATGAAATCCTCACCAAGTAGTAAGCCAGGGGGACCGGGGAAGGTCCGAATCTGCGGGGATTTCAAGATCACAGTGAACCCGGTGCTTCAGTCGGTACAATACCCGCTGCCAAGGATTGAAGATATTTTCGCTTCGTTGGCTGGAGGAAAACACTTCACGAAGATAGACCTAGCTCAGGCATATTTACAGATGGAGGTTGAGGAAGAGTCACGCCAATACCTAACTATCAATACCCACAGAGGGTTGTACCGTTATAACAGACTGGTCTTTGGAGTGGCTTCGGCACCAGCAATTTGGCAGAGGGCCATGGAACAGGTGTTACAAGGAATTCCAAGCACGCAGTGCTATTTGGATGATATCCTAATCATGGGAATGGATGAAGAGGAACACCTCAAGAATTTGAAACTGGTACTCACCAGGTTAAAGGAGTATGGCCTTAGGGTTAACCGCAATAAGTGTGAGTTTTTCCAAAAGCGAATCTCATACTGCGGTCATATCATTGACCGCGAGGGACTACATAAATCACCGGAGAAGATAGAAGCAGTCGTGAAGGCTCCCGCTCCAGGGAACGTGTCACAGTTAAGATCATTCTTGGGGTTAATCAATTACTACCACAAGTTCCTACCAAATTTGTCCACGGTGCTGCATCCACTGAATGAGCTGTTGCGAAAGGAGACACCATGGAAGTGGAGTGAGGAGTGCAAAAAGGCTTTTCGCAGAAGCAAGGAGTTGATTACCTCTGAAGAAGTGTTGGCTCATTTCAACCCAGCATTACCCCTTCGGCTGGTGTGTGACGCTTCACCGTACGGAATTGGAGCAGTACTTTCGCACAGGCTACCAAATGGCTCAGAAAGGCCAGTGGCTTTTGCGTCCCGATCTTTGACACCCGCGGAGCGAAATTACGCCCAGATAGACAGGGAGGCCCTCAGTCTTGTGTGGGGCGTGAAGAAATTCAACCATTACTTGCAATGTAAGAGGTTCACATTGCTGACAGACCACCAGCCGTTGGTGTCCATATTTAACCCGAACAAGGCCGTGTCCAACATGACAGCACAAAGGCTACAAAGATGGTCAGTCTTACTTGGGGCACACCAGTATGATATTGAATACAAACGGTCCAAGCAACATGGAAACGCTGATGGGCTATCACGCTTGCCATTGCCAATGGTAGAAGAAGCGAGGACAGTAGACCCAGTAGAGTTGTTCCACTCATCAATAGTGGAGTTTTTGCCGATCACGAACTCAATGATCGAAAATGAGACAAGGAATGACCCGACCCTTTCACGAGTCTATGACTTAACGGTGGAGGGATGGCCAGCGCAGTGCGAACCAACACTGCAAGCATTCGCACAGAGGAAAGAACAACTGTCTGTGTGTCGAGGAACCCTGATGTGTGGGTCTAGAGTGGTGATTCCACCCAAACTCCAAAAGAAAATACTCAAGGAGCTGCACGAAGGACACCTGGGGGGCGTAAAGATGAAGAACCTAGCTAGGGCATTTGTGTGGTGGCCAGGCATCGATGGGGACATAGAGGAGATAACGAAGAATTGCCTAGGATGTCAGAGGGTTCAGAACGCGCCACCACAGGCTCCTCTGCACCCATGGGAGTGGCCCTCATCTCCCTGGCAAAGAGTACACATCGACTTTGCGGGCCCTTTCATGGACTCGATGTTCTTAATAGCGGTAGATGCCCACTCCAAGTGGCCGGAAGTAATTAAGATGACCACCACCACGACGGAAAAAACCATTACGGTGCTAAGGACAATGTTTGCATGGAATGGTCTGCCAGAACAGGTCTGTTCCGATAATGGGCCGCAATTTGTGTCTGAGGAATTTAAAAAATTTCTAAAAAGCAATGGGGTTAAACATTACACATCAGCCCCATACCATCCCGCCTCCAATGGACTGGCTGAAAGATTTGTCCAGACCTTCAAGAAGGCCATAAAGGCCATGAGTAATGAAGACATAAGTTTACAGCATAAGGTGGATAGCTTTTTGTTGGCCTATCGAAATGCAACACATGCGGTCACGAATCAAACTCCCGCAATGATGTTTTGCAATAGACGCCTAAGATGCCGGCTGGATTTGCTCAAACCAAACGTAAGAAGGGACGTAGAGAACCGGCAATTCCAGGGCATGAATGAAAGGGCCACCAGATCTTTCCAGATGGGGCAACAAGTTTTGGCCCGGGACTACCGTACGGAGAAATGGCAGCCTTGAACTATTAAAAAAATGCTAGGACCGTTGATGTACACGGTGGACATTGGGGACAAGGTAATAAGGCGCCATGTTGACCAGATCATAGGGTCCGCCACAAATGAGCAGCCGACTTCACCACCTTACCCGAGTAATGTTGAAACTGAAGTACCCAGAACACCTACTTCTGATCTAGTAATACTAGAATCAGATAAACCTGACACTGTTGTTCCAGCTGAATCGACTTTACCAGAGACACCTACTGGACCGCTGGGAATGACGACACCACTGCGGCGTTATCCGGACAGAATCCGGAAACCTCCACAGAGACTGAACCTGTAAACTGTTTCCACTAAGAGTATGTTGCAACTGTTCCTACGGAGACTGAATCTGTGATCTGTTTTGACATGAAGTTATATATGTTATTATGTTATGTTAAACATGAAGTTATATGACGTTGACTCCATCGAGAGTATATCTGTAAATTGTTATATGACGTTGACTCCATCGAGAGTATATCTGCAACTGTCTATATAAGTTGAAGATTGTATGTTTAACGGGATTCTGTAAGTAATAAGCTAGAAAGGGAGGAGTGTTGTGTATGTAACCGTTTACCTTTAAGGGAACTATAGAATGTAACCGTTCGCCTTTAAGAGCACTACTTTAGGGTGGCACTATTTATTGGCTCATGTATACTGTAATACCGATAGTGACCACACCAGTATATAAGGGTTGGAATACGTTAACTAGGGCAGAAATCGCCCAGACCTCTGAATAGTAAAGACCTGTTTTGTTTGTACTTCTAAAGTCTCTGAAGTTATTTACTGCACAACCTACAGACTTTACAGATTCGCACCGTTTTCTTCGCTTCACTGATCTCTCTTCCAGGAGTCCCATCCCCAGCTGTCACCTGACAGAAGAAGACAGACACAGGTTAAGCCAAGCTTTGACCTTTCCCCCTAGCTGTTTTTATCCAATCAGATATATGGACATTACTTGGTGAAGAAATTCGCTGAGAAACTTCTCACGGATTTGGTTAAAGATCAAAGTATTGTAATAGTTACACGCGATTATATTACACACCCCTTAATGTACTTCTACTACATTCAGCTCTCTGGATTTTAACCACCCATTATCCATTCTCTCCTTAGGACGGTATTCCCTTTATTTAAATAGTGGGTATAGGGATGTGATACAGAGACGTTAACAACCCCTACTATCAGCAATGCATCCACAGAGCACCGCTACCCTGCATCTAAACAGTTCTATAAATCTCCCAGGCAGTTCAAGGTATCTTTAAGATGTAGTCCCCCCACCTGAGTGGAGTTACACCACAGACTCTCAGAAGCTTACGCACCACAAGACTATCAGCTGGTGTTGGGCATCGCAAGTCTTGCTTACTGACATGATACCCGAGTTACACTGCTTTGGCCTATGCCCAAAGGTCGTAGAAGGCCAGTCTAGCATGTGTTAAATTAGCAGCACTAACAATCCACTGATTGTGGTGCATTGCATCCATTAATGATAATAACGACATGTAAACCTGAAATATAAAGTGTGCGGCAGATTTTTTAATTTCACTCTGGGGAGTATGGGCGCTGCAGGCATGGCCGGCGTTTATTGCCCATCCCTTCTTGCCCTTGAGAAGGTGGTGGTGGGCCTTCTTCTTGAACTGCTGCAGTCCGTGTGGTGAAGGCACGCCCACAATCTTTTACACAGGATTACATTGGATATACGGCACACAAACAGGCCATTCAGCCCAACCAGTCCATGCCAGTGTTTATGCTCCACTCGAGCCTCCTCCAGTCTTTCCTCATCTAAATCTATCAGCGTAACCCTCTATTCACTTCTCCCTCATATGTTTGTCCAGCCTCCCCTTAAATGCATCGATACTATTCGCTTCAACCACTCCCTGTGGTAGCGAGTTCCACATTCTCACCACTCTCTGGGTAAAGAAGTTACTTCTGAATTACCTATTTGATTTCTTGGTGACGATCTTATATTGATGGCCTCTAGTTTTGCACTTCCCCACAAGTGGACACATTCTCTCTGTGTCCACTCTATCAAAACCTTTCATAATTTTAAATACCTCTATTAGGTCACCCCTCAGTCTTCCCTTTTCAAGAGAAAAGAGACCCAGCCTGTTCATCCTTTCCTGATAGGTATACCCTCGCATTGCTGGTATTGTAGGAATTAACGAATTCCTACGAATAACGGAGATCGACACCAGAGAACAATTAAACAGGTCTTTACTCAACGGAGATGCCACGAGGACTGCCTGGGCAGTCCCATGGCTTGCGACATGATGTCATCGCGTTTACCCGTGTTTTCCCACGCTCTTAAAGGGGCCACGCCCCGTACATGCAAACTCTATATACAAAACACAGTAATGCCTAACACAATGGTACAGGTTTAGGCTGGTGTTAGAACATCGTTAAAGAGAATTATATGCAGTTCGCCAGAGTCATTCAGTGGTTCTGCCACATGCCCCCCCCCAGAATTCGCTTTAACGGACAAAGTCAAACGGTGAGGGGGTCTGACGAGCCTGTCAGAACGACTCCTGTACTCTCGAGGCGGAGGCTGCTGGTCGTCTGGCGGTCTGGCGGGCGGTCGCACTTGGTCTGCCGTAACGACGATGGGTGGCCGACCCCGTCTCGGCGGTTGTGCTGTCTCGACGGGGCGGTCGAGGTCTAAATGTGCTGGCTTTAAGCGGTCGACCGAAATGTGGTCCGGTTTACCACCGACATCTACCGTGAAGGTTTTGTCCCCTGCTTCCAACACGCGGAAGGGACCGGTATATGGGGCCTTGAGTGGATCCCTATGTGCGTCATGGTGAATAAAAATGTATTCAACCTTGTGAAGCTCCGTGGGAACGTGTGACCTCTGCAGCCCATGGTGCGAAGTGGGCACCGGTGCGAAACATCTGGCCGCCTCTTGGTGACTAGCAAACTGGGCAGACGCGGACCATGGCTCCATCGATGTTGGTAGGAAGTCCCCTGGGACTCGCAGCGGCTGACCATACACAAGCTCCGCTGATGAAGAGTGAAGGTCTGCTTTGGGGGCCGTGTGAAGGCCCAACAGGTCCCACGGAAGCTTGTCTGCCCATCCAGCGTCCTGGAGGCTGGCCCTCAGGGCAGCTTTCATTGACCGGTGGAAGTGTTCGCAGAGGCCATTCACCTGTGGGTGGTAGGCTGTGGTGTGGTGCAATTTGACACTGAGTCCTTGGGCCACTGCATTCCAGAGTTCGGAAGAAAACTGCGGTCCCCTGTCTGACGAAATATCTGCGGGCACTCCGAAACGGGCGATCCAGGAGGAAATGAACGCCCTGGCCACGTCCGCCGAAGTAGTGGATGACAGAGGGGCCACCTCCGGCCATCTGGTGGTGCGGTCAACCATAGTCAGGATGTGTGAAAAACCATGGGAGGGTGGGAGTGGTCCTACCAGGTCCATGTTGACATGGTCAAAAAGTAGGTCCGGAACTGTGAAGGTGGCCAACAGAGCTTTGATGTGGTGCTGTACCTTGGCCTTTTGGCAGGCCACGCAGGTGTTGGCCCAGTCACGGACATCTTTTTGCATGCCATGCCATACAAATTTTGCTGACATAAGCTTCTGAGAGGCCTTCATCCCTGGGTGTGACAACCCATGTATGGCGTCAAACACTTTGCGGCGCCAGACGACCAGCCCGACAGGACGAGGATCCTGTACGGAGACTGTTATGATCATTAATAACTAGTCGTTTGCATTATGAACAGCTATCTTTTGCTTAGTCATTTATTCGGTACATGTTCTCTATTATACAGCATCCTCTAGAGATTCAGCATATGTACTTCTGTGTGCAGGCAGCCATCTTGACTACTGCCTTGTGGGTAGCCTAGTGCATCGTGGGTAGTGTAGTCTTAAACACATACAACTAAATATACAGCTCTATACAGCTCTATGGCTCCATCTAGTGTACCACTCTAGAATGACATGTTATTGATCATTACATCCCCCTTTCTTTGAGATTAACTAAATCAATATCAATCAACTTTGAAGAAAAACGATAAAGATGATATCAGTAACACTTTTGTTAGTGCTCTATAAACATAAACATTTTCACAACAGTCAATACATTTTCAATATAGTTTTTCTTTGTACTCAAAGATTAAGTCTATCAGGCTTTTTTACTACACGTGTGGGTCTTCTCAGCACAAGTAAGTCTGATGTGTTTTCATGAGATTGTTCTGGTGGTGAATGACAAGATTCAGTTGCGGCATTGTCATCAATCTGCTCTTGGATAGTTTCTTGTGTTTTCAGGAGGGAACGGCGGTTCCTCCTGAGAATCTGTTCTTCCTCAGTTCTAACAGTGTATGACCTTGGTTGTACTTCCTCAAGAACTGTAGCTTTCCTGTTCCATGCATCTGGATCCTCAATCCTGACAACATCATCCCTTGTCAATGGTTTTAGAGTTTTGGATGACTTGTCATAGTATGATTTCTGTTTCAGCTTTAACAGTTGAAGTCTCTGTCTCAGTTCCTTACTTTGCTGTTCTTTTGCACAGCAGGGTAGCATGGTGCTCAACTTGCGACCCATTAGTAGTTCAGCAGGTGAAGAACCACAGTATAAAGGTGAGGCTCGGTAGCTCAGCAGGGTGAGAGAAGGATCAGACTTGCTTTCTGTCACTTTCTTCAGTAGCTGCTTGAGAACTTGAACACCTTTCTCTGCCTTACCATTTGACTGAGCATACAAAGGACTGGATGTGATGTGCTGAAATTCATACTGTGCTGCAAACTGTTGCCACTCCTTACAGTTGAAGCACGGACCATTGTCGCTGACGGCAATCCTGGGAATTCCATGTCTGGCGAAGATGGATTTCACATGCATTATGACACTGCTTGCTGATGTGCTTGAGAGCAGCGCCATTTCAGGATGGTTAGAATAGTAGTCAATCTTTATTAGATATTCTTTACCATTTAAATGAAAGAGGTCCATACCAACCTTTTGCCATGGTGCTGTTGGTAAGTCAGCTACTATCATTGGTTCCTTTGTTTGTTTGTTTTGGTGTTTCTGACATGTCTCACATTTGCCTATCATGTTCTCAGTGTCCTTATTTATGCCAGGCCAATAAACAGTGTCTCTTGCTCTCCTTTTGCATTTTTCAATTCCAAGGTGTCCCTCATGAATCCTTTTGAGCATGTCTTGATGTAGAGCCTGTGGAATTACTATTCTGTTCTGTTTTAGTAATAGTCCACTTGCGACACTCAATTCTGACCTTATGTGAAAGTATTTTGGACAGGAACCTTTTGGCCAACCATGATGAATGTTCTCTATTACTGTTTGTAACACTGTATCTTTTACTGTCTCTGCTGCTATTTGCTTTGATTTTGTGTCTGACACGGGCAGCGCAGCAGTGACCATACTCACATGAACATCCACGTCTTCTTCAGTAGAGCTCACATGACTCATTGTGGGTGCTCGGGATAGTGCATCTGCTAACACTATGTATTTGCCTGGTTTGTAGATCAGTTCAAAGTCATATCTTTGCAGCTTCATCATGAGTCGTTGAATCCTTGGAGACATCTCATTCAGGTTCTTTTTAATGATGGCAACCAGTGGGCTGTGGTCTGTCTCAACTGTGAAGGTGGGAAGTTCATATATGTAGCCATGGAACTTTTCTAATCCAATTAACAAGCCTAGACATTCCTTTTCAATCTGGGCGTATCGACACTCAGTATCAGTCATAGACCTGGAGGCATAGGCAACAGGCTTCCAATCTTCACCCTCTGCTTGTAGCAAGACCGTGCCTAGGCCACCTTTTGATGCATCCATTGACACTTTGTTTCTCTTTGTTGGGTGAAAGAAAATGAGTACAGGTGTGGTTGTCAGCACTGTTTTGAGATTCATCCACTCATGTTCATGTCTGTCTGTCCATGCAAACTCATTTGTTTTATGTAACAGGTCTCGCAGACAGGCTGTCTTGGTTGACAAGTTAGGAATGAACTTTCCAATGAAGTTTATCATCCCCATGATGCGTAGCACTCCTTTTTTATCAGTGGGTCGGGGCGTGTTAAGTATGGCGTTTACTATTTCCACATCTGGCTCTATTCCTTTACCAGATAGATTATCTCCTAGGAAAGTGACTTCCTGGACGCCAAACTGACACTTGGCTTTGTTGAGCTTCAGTCCGTTCCGGCGTATGCTCTGTAGCACTTTAGTCAGTCTCTCATTGTGTTCTTTCAGTGTGGAGCCCCAGATGATGATATCATCAACATAGACCCGAACTCCTTCCAGACCTTCAATTATGTGTTCCATCACTCTATGAAAGATTTCAGATGCAGATATTATCCCAAAAGGCATTCTGAGGAAACAATACCTGCCAAATGGTGTGTTGAAGGTACAGTATTTGGTGCTCTCTTCATCCAGTTTTAGTTGCCAAAATCCTTGTGAGGCATCGAGCTTTGTAAAGTATCTGGCACCTGACATTTCACTGGTGATTTCTTCTCGCTTGGGAATCTGGTAGTGTTCACGTTTTATGTTTTAATTTAAGTCCTTTGGATCCATGCATATTCTTAGATCATTGTTCTTTTTCTTTACACATACCATGGAGTTAACCCAGTCTGTTGGCTCTTCGAATTTCCTGATGACTCCTAGTGTGGTCATTCTGTCCAGTTCATTCTTGAGCCGGTCACACAGGGGTGTTGGACCTCTTCGTGGAGCATGTACCACTGGCTGAGCATCCTCCTTTAGCTGGATCTTGTAAGTGAATGGTAGAACTCCAAATCCTTTGAACACATTCTGGAAATTATTCACTACAGAATCCACCGAGTCATCTGGTCTGCTTATGGCACAGTTTATACGGTAGACTCTCTTGACCAGTTCTAAGTCCTCACAAGCTTTGTCACCCAGTAGTGAATCAAGTCCTTCAGCCACAACAGAAAACATGAGATGATGCACTTTGTCTTTGACTGTCACTTTAAGTCTGCATACACCTAAGCTATCGATTTTCTGTCCATTATAGTCCTTCAGTAGTACTGACTTTTTCTGTGTTTTGGGCTTTTCTTTCATGTTTTTAATGTCACTCATACTAATTAAGTTTGCTTTTGCCCCAGTGTCCAGTTTCAATGTAACTAATACTCCATTTATCTGCAGTGGGATCATCCATTTGTCCTCTTTTACTGCATTAATTTTATGTTCAGCATTGTCCATACCTGAGGGCTCCACATTTTCTGTATCATTTTTGACATTGTCACATGACACCATTCGTACAAAAATTGTCTCACTTAAATCAGTGTCCTCAATCACATTGACTTGGACTTGTTGCCCTTTCTTTGTTTTTAATTTGAAAAGCGTTGTTTGGCAAAGTGATTCTTTCCATGACATTTTGTGCACATTTTTCCAAATGCTGGGCATTGTATTAACTGGTGTTTGTAACCACAGCGTTTACAATTAAAAATTCCTTCCTCCGATTGCTTTTCATTTCAGTTCTGCCCATGTTTCTTCCCTTTGTAGGGCACAGCACCGACAGCAGCATTTACTACAATCGCATCATTATTGATTTCACTGAAAGTCTTCGCATGCTTTTGAGCTAGCTCGCTGGCTTGGCATATTTTCACAGCATTTTCCAATGTTAGTTCGGTTTCTCTCAACAGACGTTCCCTGACCTTTTTATCATGAATACCAAACACAATTTGGTTACGAAGCATGGATGCTTTCAGCTCAGAGAAATTACATGTCTGTGCTTTCAGTTTCAGATCGGTCACAAAGCTATCAAAAGTCTCATTTTGCCGCTATGTCCTTGAACAGAACACATACCTCTCATAGGTTTCATTCTTTTTGGGAGAACAATGTGTATCAAATTTCTTTAGCACATCGTCTAATTTGTTTCTGTTCTCCTCTGGATTAAATACAAATGTATTAAATACCTCTATCACCTGTGGGCCTGCAACCGTAAGCAGCAATGCTACTTTATTTGTGTCTGGCTTCGTACCGAACCCAATGGCAGCAATGTAGAGTTCGAATTGTTGTTTGAAAGCCCGCCAATTGTAGTCGACATTTCCCATGAGATTCAAACCTCCTGGTGGCTTCAAAGTTTCCATGTCGCGTTTCACAATGTTTAGCAGAATTTCACAACTCCTGGTACCATGTTATGTTCATTAATAACTAGTCGTTTGCATTATGAACAGCTAACTTTTGCTTAGTCATTTATTCGGTACATGTTCTCTATTATACAGCATCCTGTAGAGATTCAGCATATGTACTTCTGTGTGCAGGCAGCCATCTTGACTACTACCTTGTGGGTAGCCTAGTGCATCGTGGGTAGTGTAGTATTAAACACATACAACTAAATATACAGCTCTATACAGCTCTACGGCTCCATCTAGTGTATCACTCTAGAATGACATGTTATTGATCATTACAGAGACGTCATACAACAGCGTGATAACTGCCGAATGGAACTGGACGTCGGCCAACTGGAGGCCAGTGATAGCCGTTTTGTAAGCTTGGACTTCCGGGTCTGAGGCTTGGTCCGCTGCCATGAGGGCGTAGTCGATGCCCATATGAACTGTATTGACGATCGTGCGGGAGAGGCAGTCTGCCACCAGGTTGTCCTTACCGGCCACGCGCGGTACATCCGTGGTGAATTTGGATATGTAGGTCAGTTGATGCTGCTGTCAGGCTGACCACGGTTCGGCGGTGTTGGCCATTGCAAAGGTTAGTGGCTTCTGGTCCACAAAGGCGGTGAAAGGACGTCCTTCCAATAGGAACTGAAAATGGCGGATGGCCAGAAAAAGGGCGAGCAACTCCCGGTCGAACATGTTGTATGCTCTCTCGTTCTACCGTAGTTGACGGTTGAAGAATGCCAACAGCTGCCACATCCCGTTCACCAACTGCTGTTGCACGGCACCGACTGCGTAGTCCGACGCATCGGTGGTGAGGGCGATGGTGGCTCCTGGCAGCGGGTGCGCCAGCATAGTCGCGTTGGCTAAGGCGCTTTTGGTGTCGGCGAACGCTCGGGCCATGTCATCCGTCCAGTCTGCCGGGCTCTTGCCAGTCTTGCCCTTGAGGGCCTCGTACAGGGGCTGCATGAGTAGTGCCACCTTAGGCAAGAAACGGTGGTAAAAGTTTCCCATGCCTAGGAATTCCTGCAGGGCCTTTACGTTCTGCGGGTGCGGAAAGGATGTCACCGCCTCTACCTTCGAAGGTAAAGGAACCGCTCCCTCTGAGGTGATGCGATGCCCCAGGAAGTCAATTTGGTGCAGGCCAAACTGACACTTGGCTGGGTTGATAATCAGGCCGTGTTGGCTGAGGCGTCGAAAAAGGGTGCGTAGGTGACAGGTATGTTCTTCCTTAGTAGGACTGGCAATTAGGATATTATCTAGGTAGAGGAAGAGGAACTTGAGGTCCCGCAGCACGGAGTCCATCAGGCGTTGGAAAGCCTGGGCGACGTTCTTTTACCCAAACGGCATCCGTAAAAACTCGAAGAGGACGAATGGGGTGATGACTGTGGTCTTCTGGACGTCTTGTGGATGAACTGGGACCTGGTGGTAGCCCCGGACGAGGTCGACTTTTGAGAACACGGTGTTCCCTGCCAAATGGGCAGAGAAATCCTGAATGTGGGGGATCGGGTACCAATCAGGAGTGGTGGCGTCGTTTAGGCATCTATAGTCGCCGCATGGCCGCCATCCACCGCCAGGCTTCGGTTCGACATGGAGGGGTGAAGACCAGGGACTATTTGACCGGCGAATAATCCCTAACAGTTCCATGGTTGCGAACTCCGCCTTTGCGACCGCCAGCTTGCCAGGTTCCAGGCGTTGGGCCCACGCGTAGACCGGAGGGCCGTTGGTGGTGATGTGGTGTTCCACACCATGTTTCATGGCTGTGGAGGAGAACGTGGGTCGTGTCAGGTCGGAGAACTCGCCGAGCAGGCGAGCGAACTCATCAGGAGTCAGGAACATACAGGAGACGGTGCGTGATGTAGTGTTACTGCGGTAACACGGAAGAGAATTAAAAGTTGCTGCATTGATCAGCCGTCGGT
The DNA here is from genome assembly GCF_052327205.1 of Somniosus microcephalus. Classification (NCBI taxonomy): domain Eukaryota; kingdom Metazoa; phylum Chordata; class Chondrichthyes; order Squaliformes; family Somniosidae; genus Somniosus; species Somniosus microcephalus. Next base: position 112,481,022 of record NW_028225179.1, read on the forward strand.
TCCTAATGTCGACCAGCAGGCTGTTGGCGCACAGGAAATCCGCGCCAAGGAGGGGCTGGGAAACTTTGGCCGTAACAAACTCCCAGTGAAAACGTTGCCCCCGAGGCACACCTCCACTCGCCGTCTGCCGAAGGTCCGAATTACACCGCCATTGTCACTTCAAGGGTGGGGCCATGTTTCCCCGTCTGCACATCGAGGGCAGACGCGGGTAAAATGCTGCACTGCGCTCTGGTGTCACACAGAAAACGACGACCGGAGAGAGTATCAGTGATGAACAGCAATTTTCCCGCATTGCCGATCGCCATCGCGGCCGCGGGGTGCCCGTTAGACCCATCCCTCGGTGGTCGCATTGTCAGTCGTTTTTTGCTTTGTTGGGGAAAACTGCAGGGAGGGCGGCAACGCTTCGCCTTCGCGCCGAACTGCGCATGGTAGAAACACAGCCCAGCAGGCTGACGAGCTGGGGCGGCGTCTGCGGGGGATGGGTGCCTCATGGCGGCGCAGTGCTGCCGAGTTACAGAGAAAATTTTGTCAGCCTCCTCAGCGAGTGTTGCGCACTCTTCAATTTCAGATTTGGCCAGGGCAGCTTGTATCTGTTCAGGCAGTTGGCTGAGGAAAATCTCGCGGAATAGGAAACATTCCCGTTCTGAGCCCAGGGGTGCGAGCATTTGGCTCATCAACTCTGAAGGCTTGGAGTCCCCGAGCCCGGGCATAGCGAGTAATCGACGGGCGCGCTCCGATTTTGTGAGCCCGAAAACCTGCAGTAACCGCGCTTTGAGGGTGTCATACTTGCGCTCCATTGGGGGGGTTTTCGAGGAGGCTGACGTTCCGAGAGGCGGTAGAGCTGTCGAGTGCGGAGACCACATAAAGATACTTGGTCTGATCTTTATCGATGTTCCTCAAGGCGAACTGGGCCTCGACCTGAATAAACCACGAGGGCGCTTGCTGCTCCCAGAACTGCAGTAGCTTTAGTGAAATGTCGTTTGCTTCCATGCTGTGCTCTTCTTCTGTGAAAACGTTCACAAAAACAGGGTCACCAATGTAGGAATTAACGACTTCCTACGAATAACGGAGATCGACACCAGAGAACAATTAAACAGGTCTTTACTTAACGGAGATGCCACAAGGACTGCCTGGGCAGCCCTGTGGTTTGCAACGTGACGTCATCGCGTTTACCCGCGTTTTCCCATGCTCTTAAAGGGGCCATGCCCCGTACATGCAAACTCTATATACAAAACACAGTAATGCCTAACGCAATGGTACAGGTTTAGGCTGGTGTTAGAACATCGTTAAAGAGAATTATATACAGTTAGCCAGAGTCATGCAGTGGTTCTGCCACAGTATCATCCTTGTAAATATTCTCTGCACCCTTTCCAGTGCCTCTATATCCTTTTTACAATATGGCAACCAGAACTGTACGCAGTACTCCAAGTGTGGTCTTGTTGGAGTCGTTAGAAATCAACAGGCTCTGAGACTTTTGTTGCAGCAAAGGCAAAACGCGTGTTACTTTATTCACTCTCCATGAGGACTGAGGTTCTCAGCCTCGTTGCAGGGCTATGACATCATCACGCTACCGACGCATGACGTCATCATGCTACCGACCCTCTTAAAGGGACCCTGCCCCGATAACCCAACCAAGTACGTACATATAACAACATTGGCTATACATTGTGAATTGTGTTTAGGTACATATAACCACATTGGCTATACATTGTCAATTGTGTTATTGTCCTTATGTGGTCTCCGCCACATACGTCCCCCCAGAATTCACTAGCACTGGCAATGTCAGTCGTTGGGGGAACTGGATCACACGGTCGGAACGGCTCCTTAATTCCAGGGCGGGGACCGGGGGATTCATCGGAGGGACCTCGGGCGCTCGGTGGTGGACTGAGAGTGCAGAAACCGGAGGTCGGCCCCGCCTCGGGGGCTGTGCCAACTCAACGGGTCTATCCAGATCCAGGTGGGCTGGCTTAAGACGGTCCATGGAAATGCAGTCCGGCTTACCGTTGACATCCACTACGAAGGTCTTATCCCCGGTTTCCAGGACGTGGAATGGTCGATCGTAGGGTGGCTGAAGAGGTCCCCGGTGGGCGTCGTGGCGGACGAAAACGTACTCCGCCGCACGAAGGTCGAGCGGAACGTGGGACTGTGGGAGGCCATGCTGCGACGTGGGCACCGGCGCGAAAACCTTGGCATTGTCCAGAAGGTCGGACCGCTGACGGGCTGCGGACCAAGGTTCCGTTGCATTGGGGACGAAATCCCCGGGAACCTGCAGCGGCTGTCCGTAGACGAGCTCAGCGGATGAGGACTGGAGGTCCTCCTTGGAGGCGGTCCTGAGTCCCAGCATGACCCAGGGGAGTCTGTCGATCCAACTGTCGTCCCAGAGGCTGGCCCGCAGCGTGGCCTTCATGGAGCGATGAAACCGTTCGCACAGCCCGTTAGCCTGAGGGTGGTATGCTGTGGTGCGGTGGAGTCTCAACCCGAGGCCTCGGGCGACAGCGTTCCAGAGCTCCGACGTGAACTGGGGCCCCCGGTCGGAGGAAATGTGAGATGGGGCGCCGAACCAGGCGACCCAAGTGCTGATGAAAGCACGAGCCACATCGGCGGACGTCGTTGAAGACAGCGGGACGGCTTCCGGCCATCGGGTGGTTCTGTTGACCATTGTGAGGAGGTGGGTGAACCTGCGGGAGGGCGGCAGAGGCCCCACCAGGTCCACATTAACATGGTCGAACCGCCTCTCGGGCACCACGAAAGGCGCCAACGGTGCCTTAGTATGGCGATGCACTTTCGAGCGTTGGCATACCACGCAGGTGCTGGCCCAGTCGCGAACGTCCTTCCTGAGCCCGTGCCAGACGAACTTAGCCGCCATCAGCTTCTGTGACAGCTTCCTGCCCGGGTGGGAAAGATTATGGATGGCGTCAAAAACTTGCCGTCTCCACCCGTTGGGCACGACGGGACGTGGCTGCCCAACGGAGACGTCGCACAGGAGTGTGGTGCCGGCATCGTCGAACGCGACGTCCGCTATTTGAAGGCCTGTGACCGCCGTCCTGCAGGCCTGGACTTCCGGGTGGGAGGCCTGGTCGGCCGCCATGCGGGTGTAGTCGATGCCGAGGTTTACGGCGCTGGCGACGGCTCGGGAGAGACAGTCGGCGACGGGGTTGTCTTTCCCAGCCACATGCTGGATGTCCGTTGTAAACTCTGAGATGAAGGCCAGCTGGCATTGCTGACAGGCCGACCACGGCTCGGAAGCTTTGGCCATGGTGAAGGTCAACGGTTTATGGTCCACGAACGCTGTGAACGGGCGAGCCTCCAGTAGGAAACGGAAGTGTCGGACGGCGAGGTATAGGCCGAGAAGCTCGCGATTGAAGGTGCTGTACTGCCGCTCGTTGGGGCGGAGCTGCCGGCTGAAGAAGGCGAGCGGCTGCCAGGTGCCGTTGACCCACTGTTCGTGGACGGCGCCGACCGCATAGTCTGAGGCGTCGGTGATGAGAGCGATCGGCGCATCAAGTAACGGATGCGCCAGCATGGTCGCGTTAGCCAGGGCCGTTTTCATGTCCGTGAAAGAATTGGCCATCTCCTCGGACCAGTCGACGGCGAGCTTGTTGGGCTTGCCTTTGAGGGCCTCATAAAGGGGCCGCATAAGCTGGGCTGCTCGGGGGATGAAGCGATGGTAAAAGTTCACCGTGCCCAAAAACTCCTGCAGGGCCTTCACGGTGAGGGGTCGCGGGAAGTCCATCATGGCCTCCACTTTCGATGGCAGTGGCACCGCTCCGTCCTTCGTGATGCGGTGCCCGAGAAAGTCGATCGAGGACAGCCTAAAGTGGCACTTGGCTGGGTTAATGATTAGGCTGTGCTGGCTGAGGCGTTGGAAGAGAGTCCAAAGGCTCCATCCTGGAGGCGTTGGCGATGAGGATGTCGTCCAGGTATACGAACAGGAATGTCAGGTCCCGTAACACGGTGTCCATTATGCGTTGAAAAGCCTGGGCGGCGTTTTTGAGGCCGAATGGCATGCGGAGGAATTCGAACAGCCCGAACGGGGTGATCACCGCGGTTTTCGGGACGTCCTGCGGCCGGACAGGGACCTGGTGGTAACCCCGGACGAGGTCCACTTTCGAGAATACCACTTTCCCGGCCAGGCGGGCGGAAAAGTCCTGGATGTATGGAATCGGGTAGCGGTCGGGGGTCGTAGCGTTGTTGAGGCGCTGGTAATCGCCTCACGGGCGCCACCCGCCACCTGGTTTTGGAGCGATGTGGAGGGGCGAGGCCCACGGATTGTTCGACCGGCGGATGATGCCGAGGCGCTCCATGGTGTCGAACTCGGCTTTAGCGATAGCGAGTTTCCCCGGGTCGAGGCGCCGAGCGTGGGCATAGACGGGCGGACCGGTGGTCGAGATGTGGTGTTCTACCCCATGTTTGCTGGCGGTGGACGAGAACGTGGGCTTCGTGAGGTCCGGGAACTCGGCGAGGAGGCGTGAAAACTCGTCGGAGGCCAAGGGTGCGCTGGACAACTTCGTCGTGCTGGACCCGCTGAGGGAACACGGTAGCCAAAAGGCCATTGCGCAGAGGAAGTCGGCGCCGAGAAGGGGGGTGGACACTTTTGCCGTGACAAAGTCCCAGGTGAACTGCTGCCCGCCAAAACAAAGTGCCACGCTCTGTTTCCCGAAGGTGCGGATGGAACTGCCGTTGGCAGCTTCGAGAACGGGGCTGTGGTTTCCCCCCTTGCATGTCTATGTTTGACGTGGGCAGGACGCTCACCTGGGCACCCGTGTCGCAAAGAAAACGACGTCCGGAGTCGGTGTCCGTAATATATAACAAACTGCCTGAACGGCCGACAGCCATAGCAGCCGACGAGTGGTCTTTCGTTTGTTTCGATGTGGGAAAACTGCACGGGGGCCGGCACTTCCTGGCTTTGGGGCCAAACTGCGCGTGGTCGAAGCAGAGGCTTGTGGGCTGCTGCCGTTGGGCTGTATCGGTGGGGGCAGGGCTCCACGTGGCCGCGCAGTGCTGTTGCCCGGCGAAGAAAAATTTGTCGGCCTCCTTGGCCAGGTCACGGAAATCGGTAATGGAAAAGTTGGCTAAAGCCGACCATACCTGACCTGGCAGCTGTTGAAGGAACAGTTCCTTGAAGAGGAAGCACGGCTTGTGTGTGCCCAGGAGGGCCAGCATGTGGTCCATCAGCTCCGAGGGCTTGGAGTCGCCAAGCCCGGGTAGAGAGAGAAGCCGGCGTGCGCGCTCGGCTTCAGTGAGTCCAAAAGTTTCTAAGAGGTGCGTTTTCAGCGTTTCGAATTTGTTGAGCTCCGGGGGGTTCTCGACCAGGCTCACGACTCTGGCCGCGGTGGAGCTGCCGAGAGTGGAGACGACATAGTAGTACCTCGTGTCGTCCGCGGTGATGTCCCGGAGTGCAAATTGCGCCTCGGCCTGGGCGAACCAAGCGACAGCCTGTCGTTCCCAAAACTTGGGTAGTTTGATGGAAACGGCGTTCGTCGCCATTTCGGATGCGGTCTTTGGAATCGTCCAAAAGAGCAGTGGGGTCACAATAGTTGGAGTCGTTAGAAATCAACAGGCTCTGAGACTTTTGTTGCAGCAAAGGCAAAACGCGTGTTACTTTATTCACTCTCCATGAGGACAGGTTCTCAGCCTCGTTGCAGGGCTATGACATCATCACGCTACCGACGCATGACGTCATCACGCTACCGACCCTCTTAAAGGGACCCTGCCCCGATAACCCAACCAAGTACGTACATATAACAACATTGGCTATACATAGTGAATTGTGTTTAGGTACATATACGACAATCCGATAGTTCCATGGTCACCATTTACTGATACTAGCTTTTTATTCCAGATTTATTTAATTGAATTTAAATTCCCCAGCTGCCGTGGTGGGATTTGAACGACATATTTCCAGATCATTTGTCCAGGACCTCTGGAATACCTGAAACGTTAACTCTGTTTCTCTCTCCACAGATGCTGCCTGGCCTGCTGAGTTTTTCCAGTGTTTTCTATTGTTACCTCTGGAATACTAGTCCAGTAACATAACCATTATGCCACCATTCCCATAATCAGAGATTAGACCAGCAATTGATTGTGATATGCTGCCAGATATTATATACTCAACCCTTGGGTATCTGATCCTGAGAAGACAATTGTATTGGACCATTGATTAATTTGGATGGTGTGGTTCCTTCCCCGGTTCAGAGTGGTCTTCTTTGTACCATTAAAACTCCATGAAATAACAACCAGCTGCACACTTAACTACCAAATTTAGGCTGGATAGCTCTTTTTCGGCCAGCACAGACACAATGGGCTGGATTTTAACTCAGGTGCGGGCTGTTGTCGTGTTATCCGAATTTCGTGCTTCCCACACAAATCTAAATGGATGTGGGAGATAGATGCAATTTTAACTTAATTGGCCAGCAGCCCTCACACTCCCGATCACTCTGATGCTTTGAACACAACTGACAACAAACAGGGAGGGCCCTTAGTCTTGCAACCTCACTCCATCTTTGTCTCCTTCTAAGTATCTATGCTATGCAATCTCTACACTCACTCGCTCATTCTCACTCAGCCTCCACTTGTCTCCCTCATTGCAGGAAAAGAGAGCTCACAACAAAAGAGAGCGAGCCAGGACAGGAGGAGGGACAGCCTCATTAGCCCACCTGACCCCCTGGGAGGAGGCCGTCCTGGAAATCATGGGCATTGAGGATGATTCGCACGTGGGGGACGGACAGACGGGTGCAACACAGCAAGCTGGTGACAGAAAAGTTTCCACCTCTCTCTTTGACATTTCATGAGTCGCTGATAATGATTGTGAAGCTGTAACAGATGGACTTATGAGCATCTGCAAAAATCTATGTGCATGTAGCCTTTGCATCACATCCCTGACTCTTTCCTTTACTCCCCCACAGGACCACCACAAGCATCCATCCCCCCTAGCCAGGCAGAAGAGGCTGAGCAGCCAGACTCCTCAGAGGAAGCTGCAACCTCTGAGGGCGCAGTGTCACCAGAATTCTGCGCACCCAGCACCAGCGCAAACACTCAAACACCACGGTGGGACCTTCGGGACATAGAGTAGTGTTGTCACCTGGTGTATCACAGCTCACAAGTGAGCATCAGCAGATTGTGGAGACAGGGACAGCAGTGGAGAATCCTAGTCGGAGGGCGCAGGACTCTGCCAGCTCGGCTCAGCAGCATCTCGACCCTCTGCCTCTGGGTCCATCCATAAGATCAGAGGTGATGGAACTCCAGGCACAGATGCAGGAGTCTCTGGCAGGTTTTGTCTCTAGGGTCGTTGCGAGTGTGGAGCGCATGGAGGAGTCCATAGCAAAATGAGCAGAGCCTTTGTGGAGTCATTGGCGTATGAACGCATCACCACGGAAAGGATGGCTACCTCCGTGGAAACAATTGCTACCTCTGTGGTAAGGCTGGCTTCCGTAGAGGAGAGGATGGCTACGGTAGAGGAGAGGAGGGCTACGGCCATGGAGGAGCTTTGTCGCCTGGGTATGGAAAACATGGTAATTGTTCAGAATAGAATGACATCTCTTGAGGAGCGATGAGCATCTATTGAACAGAGAAACCAGACCTTCATGGAAGTCCTTCAGAGTAGGACTGCTATTGCAGATACGGGTTCCCATGGACACCCTGATGTGCAGCAAGGTGCTCTCCAGCCACTTGCAGGCACTGAGGGGGACCTGACCCATGAGAGGGAGGTTGGTGGCATACCTAAAGGAAGTGGGGGCTCCTCTCCAAGCGCTCACACTTCCATGCCACTGCAGAGCCCTCGGTCAGAGCCCCACCGGATTCCGCACCTAAATAAGATAAACGTCTCAACCACTGCACAGCTGCAAGAGCAGCAGACTGTTGACGAGCCCTCACAGGCTCGCAACCCCAGAGGGCGCCCGCCAAAGGTGTCGAGACAGGAGCAGCAGGAAAGTGAGCAAGGGGCCTCCACATCTGCTGAAGCCACAGGGGAAGCACTGCGTAGGAGCATGCGTAAGAGGAAGATAAAGCACAAGTAGTCACAAGGGTAGTCACTTGGGTGGAATTTTGTGTTTAGTGTAAAAATGCCATCTCATCATAATTGTACATAAAAATTCTGATGACAAATGTTGCAGTTGTGGCGTCTGTCATTTCGCTATTGGGACTTCCACATTGAGGCCTTAGGAATACTTGCAACTGTTAGTATGGTGGTCGGAGTGCTCGGAATCCTCTGGTTCTTGGCCATTGTCAATGCTCTGGTAAGAAGCTGTGAGGCAAAAGTGTTTGATTGACTAGGCTAAGCAAATCTGGCCAGGATGAGTGCGTTCCTTGCATCCCGGGCAGCAATGTTCTCGTGTAATGCTGCCGCTGGTTGATGGGCCTCTGCAGGATGTTTGTTTTCGCCCTCCTCCTCCTCCTCCTCATCTGAGGAGGATATGTGAGGAGCCAATTGGCCCTCAGGAATCTGCAAGCCACGACGCTGTGCCATGTTGTGAAGTGCACAGCAAACCACGATGATTCTGGAGACCCTGGCTGCTGAGTACTGCAGGGCTCCACCGGATCTATCCAGGCATCTGAAGCGCATCTTCAGCAAACCGATGGTTGTTCGATTATGGCTCTGGTGGACATATGGCTGGAGTTGTAGCTCTCCTCAGCTTCGTTGGATAGTCTTCTCAACAACGTCATCAGCCACGTCCTCAGGGGATAGCCCTTGTCTCCAAGTAGCCATCCGTTAAGTTGGTCTGGCGGAATGAATAGTGGAGGCACACTAGGCTGGCGCCGTATGAAGGAGTCATGGCAACTGCCAGGGTACATGGCACAAACATGCAAAATTTCCTTCTTGTGGTCACACACCAGCTGAACGTTAAGGGAGTGGAAGCCCTTGTGGTTGACAAAAATACCTGGATTGCGATGGCGTGCCGTAAGGGCCACATGTGTGCATTCAACGACACCCTGCACCCTTGGAAAGCCTGCCAGATGAGCTAATCCAACCGCTCATGCCGTGACACTTGCTCGATCCTTGGTGAAATGGATGTAATTGTGCGTGAGGGCAAAAAGGGCATCGGTTACCTGCGTGATGCAAGTGTGTGTGGCCACCTGGGAAATGCCCCTTCTGGCCTGTGCAGCTTCAGATGGGTGAGCAGCAGCCAAGCGCTCCTGCTGCTGCTGCTGTTGCTGGTGCTGCTGTTGTTGTTCCTGGTTCTGCTGGTGCTGCAGCTGGTGTTCAAGCTCCTCTAATGCCCAGATGGGAAGGAAATAAATGGCTCCCATGCTTCTAGTATATGCCTCCATTGAGGAAGCGTTAAGTGAAAGTGGAGAGAGGGGTTTCCCAGGAGGCCACACTGGAGATGGGTGTGAGGCTCCAACCTTCCACAGGTGTGGTTAAGCCTTCTAAAAGTTGCCCCAGTCCTGAGACCACAAAGTCCTGCCACTTGCAAATGATGGCTGATCAAATCTCCACTTTAATGTTTGACCTGCAGTTGATAGTCAGCAATCCAATAGTGCTCCCGCCAGGTTTCACATTCGTGTTTCCCACCAGGTGCATTTTACGTGGGGAAAGGGTTAAATTTGCAAGGGCCTTTTAAAATAGGATTATAGAGGCCATTTAGTGGTTATTAAGGGACTTAAAGACCAGTCCCGCCTGTTGGATGCGGGACGGAGTCGGAACCATCAGACACGCCCGAGTTAAAATTGCTCGGAGTCGGGAACCAGCTGGGGGTGGGGGGGGGGGTCCCGCCCGCCAGTTTTTGTGATTTTAACACCCCGCACACCTCCAAGTCTGACTCCACGGCTCAATGAAAATCGAGCGCAATGGGTCGAATGGCCTCCTTCGGTGCCGTACATTTTTATGATTCTATGATTCTATGAAAATGCTGCTTCCTTTAAGGTCTGGTGGTGCCTTTTTTCTGAACTGACACCTAAAAATTGCTGGCAGTTTTCTCTGCGATACCATCTAAAATTGTATTGTGCTTTTCGTACTGAGGTCCCCTCTTGGTCTAATCTTATTACGCAGGCCTGGAGAAATGCACGCCTGGAATGCTTACATGTCCTTCTCATCTTCTGCTGTAACATCAGCGGAAGGTAGACAGAAATCCACGAGGCACATTGGGCCGGATTTTCTGTTCGGAGGCTTCCTGCGTGCGGATGCCTCTGATCGGAAAAAAATCTACGCACTTACCTGTTGACTCCATAGGTCCCGAGATTTCCGATCCTGGGCCTCTCCACTACGAAATACGCAGAGGCCCAGGTATCCCAGGGGCGCAGGCGGCTCGCAGCAGTCCCTGGGATCCCGTGGGCCATGGGGAACCAATCAAAGAAGGGAATCCCCCTTCACACTTTTGACAGGTCTCTGTATAGATCTGTCAACAGTATGAATGGGGATCACTTAAGAAACACACTAAAATATTAAACAATTTTTTTAAAAATCACCTATTTAAAATGAGCTAAAATTAAATTAAATTAAGTATTTTAAACAAAAGTTAAATTTTTTGAAAAAAATAATTAAAGTTTTTTTACTTTATTCGTACGTGGGATGTGGGTGTCGCTGGCAAGGTCAGCATTGATTGCCCATCCCTAATTGCCCTCGAGTGGCTTGCTAGGCCATTTCAGAGGGCAGTTAAGAGTCAACCACATTGCTGTGGGTCTGGAGTCACATATAGGCCAGACCGGGTAAGGACGGCAGATTTCCTTCCCGAAAGGACATTAGTGAACCAGATGGGTTTTCATGACAATCCAACAGTTTCATGGTCACCATTGCTGATCCAAGCTTTTTATTCCAGACTTATTTAATTCACTGAATTTAAATTCCCCAGCTGCTGTGGTGGGATTTCAACTCATGTCTCTGGATCATTAGTCCAGGCTTCTGGATTACTATTCCAGTAATATTACCACTATGCTCGGCTTATGAGGCTAAAAATAAACTTACCTTTTTTTAAAGTATTTTAAAATTATTAAGGAGTGAATTTTTAAAATTATTTTAATTTTTAAAACTCTTATGCTGGTAAAAGCAGGCTTTACACTTGCTTTTACCAGGCATAAGGTTTTTAAAGGTTTTCAGCGGGCGCAGGTTGTGCAGAAAGCGGAATTCTCTGCCCACGGAGACCCTTCTCCCGGGCAGGCGGATGACCTGTCAAGAGGATTCATAACAGATCGGAAGTGCTGGTTTTCAGCGCATGCACTTGCGAGGCCCCTACAGGCACCTACATACCTCGTACGCACCTGTGGCGTTCGACAAGTCCGGCCCATTGTAAATGGCACCCAGATCTTCGGCTTTCCACAGATCTTCCACCAAATTTATCGCACGAGATCAAGAAACCCCGTGGAAATTCCACCCACACTGCTAACCTAGCTTACAGTGAAGGCTGCTCCACAGCACACAACTGTTTCTAATTCAGCACCAATTAACACGGAATTGTCAAACTTTTTACGGACATTTCATGGCCGGTGGATGGCAAATGGAAATGCCACGCTAGACCAGGTAGGATATATCTTCTGAGGAAGTGGAAGCTAATATGCATTTTCTGGGCAGTGCTGATAGCCATTCAAACTGCAGTGACCCATGCTTTACTTGCATGGAGTGCAGAGGCAATTTACCAGAATGGTTCCGGGGATGGGGGATCTTAACTACAAGGACAGGTTGGAGAAGCTGGATTTGTTTTCATTAGAGCAAAGGAGGTTGAGGGGTGATTTGATCGAGGTGTACAAGATTATGACGGGTTTGAATAGGCGAGACGGGGAAAGGCTGTTCCCACTAGTTGATGGTACAAGGACTAGGGGACATGATTTAAGGTTTTGGGCAAGAGATACAGGGGGGATGTGAGGAAAAACTTTGTTACACAGCGAGTGGTGAGGACCTGGAACTCGCTGCCGACGGAAGTGGTGGAAGCGGAGACATTCAATGTTTTCAAGGGGAGACTGGATAGGTACTTGAGGGAAATAAACTTGCAGGGCTATGGGGATAGAGCGGGGGGAACGGGACTGACTGGATTGCTCTTCAGAGAGCCGGCATGGACTCGATGGGCTGAATGACCTCCTTCTGTGCTGTTATGACTCTACGACTCTCTATGACTAAAAGTGTTCCGTGTCGTCAATCGAGGCTCGTAATTGGACAATGTTCAGCTTCCACCCCCCCACCACTGTTAATATCCCTCGCCTTGCTGACCATAAAATACACAAGTTGACGAAGAGTTATATTTCACCAGGTAGATTACATATGGTTTCAACCCGCTGCAATGATACATACCAGTACAGTAAATGGAACCCTGGGTATGAAGTAGCCAGTTGTCTTTGATAAATCGATCACATATGGCGAGGAAACAAACTCGATGCTTCTCAGTTCTACTTCCTCCATTTCTCCACCTGCAGGAAAATATAAGTATGTATTTATTTTACCTGATTTTATTTTGTTTAATTTATTATTTTATTTAACTGGTGATGAAATAAAACGCCTAGTAACTTTCGATGGAAACGTATAATTGATGCAGTGATAATTAACGGCCCGTATTTTCCGATAGGAGGCTTCCTGCATGCGGAGGCCTCCGATCTGGAAAAAATCTACGGACTTACCTGAGGGTTCCCGAGGTCCGGACACTTCCGCCCCTGGGCCTCTCCAAACTCGAAATGCGCAGGGCCCACGTATCCCAGCGACGCAGGCGGTTCGCAAGTGTCCCTGGGATCACGTGGGCCATGGGGGGCCAATAGGAGAAGGGAATCTCCCCTTTATAGACCTGTCAAATATATGAATGGAGATCATCCCAAAAACACTGTAAAACATTAAATACATTTTAAAGAAAAATCACATTTTTTAAATGAGCTGAAATTACAATAAATTAAATATTTTAAACAAAAATGTATTTTTTTGAAAAAAGTAATTAAAGTTTTTTACGGGGCTAAAAATAAACTTACCTTTTTAAAAGTATTTTTAAATGTTAAATGAGTGAAAACATTTTTTGTTTTTTCACTTTTTTTTAACTCTTATACTGGTAAAAGCAGGTCTTACTCCTGCTTTTACCAGGCGTAAGATTTCTAAGGGTTTTCTGCGGGCGGAGGTTCTCTAGAAAGCGGAACTATCCGGCCGCAGAGGCCCTTCTCCAGGACAGGCGTCCGGAAGATTGGAAGTGCCGGTTTTCAGCGCATGCGCTTGGCATGCCTGAAACCGGCATTTGCGATGTCCCTACGGGTGTGTACACAGCTCGTGCCCACCCATAGGCATCAGAACATACGGCCCAATATCATTAATGTGCCGACCCCATAAGACTCTCTAAATATGCGGGTACTTTCTTTAGGCTATGGTTTGTAGTCACGAGGCCCTACACTATTTCACTACCTATTCTTTGTTCTCCAAATGCGATAGGATTTCCAGTGATTTCTTCCTCAGGAGTGAAGCTCATTACATTCTGGCTCGTTGATGTCCACTGGTACTTTACTCGCAATAGAATTTGCCACGCACGACTCTGCACACAATATGAATGGAATATCGGAGCATGGGGTTCATCACGAGTCAAATCTTTTCTCTCCCACATGGCAGCTGTCTCTCATTCTGCCAGAGCATTTCACACTTCATCTAGAGCCATCTATTGTCTCTTTACCTGTCCTATTACCATCTCGTCTCATCTTGAATATCTCTTAATGTCTCTTCACCTCCCAGACCTTCCCTTTTGTTCTTTCATCCCCTCCTCCATTTCCCAGCCCCCAAACTGGCCTTTTAATCTGTTTCATTTCCTGCCTTTTTTTTCCTCAGTTCTGACGAAGGGTTTTGACCTGAAACGTTAACTCTGTTTCTCTCTCCACGGATGTTGCCTGGCCTGCTGAGTTTTTCCAGCGTTTTCTGTTGTTATTTCGGATTTTCAGCATCCGCAGTATTTTGCTATCATCCTCATAATTTATTTAATGGTCCTCCAGCAATAGTGGTCAGAGTACAAAAAAACCAGGCTAAACCTCCTCTACCTTGCTTAGCTTAGGCACACTGTAGTGTATGTGCCTTTAAGAGCAATTGTAGTGTATGTGCCTTTAAGAGCCCCATGTGTACTGTAATGCCGGTAATGGCCACTCGGGCTATATAAGCCTGTATATTGTGTTGTATCAGTTAGTTCCACTCCAGACTTTGTTTAGTAAACACCTGTGAAACCAACTCCTATCTTCAGTGTCTCTATCAACACACGGACACAACAGTGGCGACGAATTGGAAACGGACTTACCTGCAATTCGGCAGCACCTCAAGGACATCGATTCCTCTGGCGTCCAAAGTGAAGAAAAATCAAGAAAAAGAAAAAGCTGTGGTTTCACCAGCTAGCCAAGCTGGTGGCAGGTACTGCAATAATCCTTCCTGGGCGTCGGGCTGGGGCTCCAGCGGCTGGCTCTGCAGCTAGGCCAAGCAGCGAAGGCGGAGGCAAGCAGTGACAGACGGGGAGGGAGCACTCGGGAGACGGCCGGCGCTGCAAGCAGGTCGGCGTTCAGATCTAGAGAGAGAGTCCGGCGGGAACGAGTCTCCAACTGTAAATAAATAATTAAAAAGAATGGAAACTGCAGGAAACAGCGTTGTCATCGGCAGCAGCGGCGGGGAAGCGCGGGAAGTGCCATATCTTTTCTGCAGAAAAGAAAGAAAAGCGCGGGAAGCGCCTTTTTTTTTCTAGGATGCCTAAGTCTGGCAATATTGATGCTTTTGATAACAAGATAGAGGATTGGACCACATATGTGGAAAGAGTGGAGGTATATTGCACCGCAAATGGAATAGAAGATTTAAAAAAGGTTCAGTACTGCTAAATCTAATGGGCGCAAAGACATACGGGCTGTTACGAAATTTAATCACGCCAGCCAAACTAAAGGACAAGAATTTTAAAGAAATTGTTGATACCCTACAGGAGCACTTAAACCCAACACCGCTGCTGATAGCGGAATGAATCAAATTCTTCAAGAGAAATCAACACAAGAATGAAAGTAACGCTGATTACCTCACCGAATTAAGAAAGCTATCAAAACACTGCCAATTCGGGGCAGGACTAGCAGATTATCTTCAAGACAAATTTGTCTGCGGTCTCCTAAGTGAAGGAACACAGAAAAGGCTGCTTTCTGAAAAAGATTTAACACTGGAGAAGGCTTTCAGTATGGCTGTATCATACGAAGCAGCCGCAAGAGGAGCTGCAGAGATACAACAAAAGACACAGGACTTCGGCACCCATGAAATGACACAGGGTTTTGAGAGATGTTATCGCTGCGGCAGATCCACCCATGACCAGAGGGACTGCTGGTTCAAGGACAAAGCATGCAGGCAATGCGGAAAATTTGGACACATTGCACGGGTATGCCGATCTGGACAAAAAAAATCCACGGACAGGAAAAAAAAAATCAATAAAGAAAAGTACAGAAAGGTACAAATGATGATGGACAGTAGCTCCGAAGACCAGAAGAGCGATAGCGACTCTGAAAACAAGAGACTAAGCTGTCTCAAATTACATAATGTAATTGCCAAAGATGATTACCAGACCATTTGGGTTACCCTCACGATAGCAGGGTCCCCAGTTAAAATGGAGCTAGATACAGGATCAGCTCTGACCGTCATAAATCGACGGGATTACGAGCGGCTATTTCCGCATATACCTTTAAAAGACACATCCATTATCTTGAAAACATATATGGGGCAGAAAGTATACCCCAAAGGAAAAATAAGGGTGCCTGTTGTATACAACGGCAAGGAAATACAAAAGTTGTATTTATACATTCTACAAGATGGTGGTCCACCGCTGTTGGGACGTGAATGGATCAGGAAAATACGTTTAGACTGGCACTCCATTCAGGCACTGACAGTGACCAGTAAGAAAAAAAACGATGATGACGTCATACCTGAACGATTAAAAGACATCTTGGCCAACGCCAAAGAAGTGTTTCAAGAGAAACTAGGGACCTTGAAAGGCATCACCGCCTCAATAAAAGTGGAAGATGCAGCAATTCCCAAGTTTTTTAAGGCAAGACCGGTGCCATACGCAATTCGTCCAGCAGTCGAGGCAGACTGGAGAATTTGGAAAAGGCAGGCGTAATGTCCAAAATAGATTGGAGCGAGTGGGCAACACCCATCGTCCCAGTCATGAAGAAAGCATTAAATAATGATAAATCTGAAGAACAGAGAAAAATTCGCATCTGTGGAGACTTCAAGGTGACTGTAAACCTGGTCCTTCACACGGTACAGTATCCTCTTCCGAGGATAGAAGATATTTTCGCCTCACTATCCGGAGGGAAACGTTTCACCAAAATTGACTTGGCACAGGCATATCTACAGATGGAGGTAGAAGAGGCCTCTAAAAAATATCTCACGATAAATACACACAAAGGTCTGTACCAGTACAATCGACTGGTTTTCGGAGTAGCATCCACTCCAGCTATCTGGCAAAAAGCTATGGAGCAAGTCCTCCAAGGGATTCCGGGGACTCAATGCTACCTAGACGACATCCTTGTAACAGGAGAAAACAAAAACGAGCACCTTGCCAATTTGGAGCAGGTGCTCACTAGGCTGAGAGAATGGGGCCTACGAGCAAATCGCCCCAAGTGCGAATTTTTCCAAAATCAAATATCATATTGTGGCCACATAATTAATAAGGAAGGGTTGCATAAGTCACCTGAAAAAATTGAAGCGGTCATAAAAGCCCCAGCACCTGAAAATGTTTCACAATTAAGGTCGTTCCTGGGATTAATAAATTACTATCATAAATTTTTACCGAACTTATCAACTCTTCTACACCCTCTTAATGAACTGCTACAAACAGGAGTAATTTGGAAATGGAGCGAGGACTGTAAACGTGCCTTCCATAAATGCAAAGACTTAATCACGTCCAAAGAAGTTTTGGCTCATTACAACCCATCACTGCCAATCAGACTGGCGTGCGATGCATCCCCTTATGGCATAGGAGCAGTGTTATCGCATAAATTCCCTGATGGCTCGGAAAGGCCGATAGCTTTTGCATCACGCTCATTGAACTCAGCTGAGCGTAACTATGCCCAAATCGACAGGGAAGCACTCAGCCTGGTATGGGGAGTGAAGAAATTCAACCATTACCTACACGGACAAAAATTTACCTTGTTGACTGACCATCAACCCCTCATCTCCATATTCAACCCTAAAAAGGGTGTTCCCATTATGACAGTGCAAAGGCTACAGAGGTGGTCCCTTTTTCTAGGGGCACACCAATACAACATAGAATACAAAGGATCACAAAAGCATGGGAATGCTGACGGGTTATCGCGCCTACCGTTGCCAACGGTAGAAGAAGCACCTACCGTAGACCCAGTGGAGATTTTCCACTCTACCATAGTCGAATGTCTACCAGTAACAAATTCTGCCATTGAAAGGGAAACTAGAAATGACCCGACTCTCACGAGTCTACGATTTAACAGTGAAGGGATGGCCAGCACATGTCGAACCACTGTTGCCAGCATTCTCGCAAAGAAGAGAACAGCTGTCAGTGTGCCGAGGAACCTTGATGTGTGGATCCAGAGTGGTGATTCCACCCAAACTCCAGGATAAAGTTCTAAAGGAGCTTCACGAGGGGCATCTGGGTGGAGTGAAAATGAAGAACCTAGCCAGGGCATTTGTATAGTGGCCAGGTATCGATGGAGACATCGAAGAAATGACCAAGAGCTGCCTAGGATGCCAGAAGGTCCAAAACGCTCCACCACAAGCCCCTCTACATCCATGGGAGTGGCCCTCATCTCCCTGGCAAAGGGTACACATCGACTTTGCTGGTCCATTTATGGGTTCAATATTCGTAATCGCGGTTGATACACACTCCAAGTGGCCAGAGGTAATAAAGATGTCCTCCACCACCACGGATAAAACCATCACAGTATTAAGGACCATATTTGCCAGGAATGGGCTGCCGGAACAGATCTGTTCTGATAATGGACCGCAATTTGTGTCCGAAGAATTCAGGAAGTTCTTAAAAAACAATGGGGTTAAGCACTACACGTCCGCCCCATAGCATCCCGCCACCAATGGATTGGCTGAAAGGTTTGTCCAGACCTTCAAGAAGACCATAAAGGCCATGGGTAATGAAGACATAAAACTTCAGCACAAGGTGGATAACTTCTTGTTCGCATACAGGAATGCAACACATATGGTTACAAACCAAACTCCCGCCATGATGTTCTTCAATAGAAGCCTAAGCTGCCGGCTGGATTTGATCAAGCCAAACATCAGAAGGGACGTGGAGAACCGGCAATTTCAAGGCATGAATGAAAGGCCAACTAGAACCTTCCAGATAGGTCAACAAGTTTTGGCCCGGGACTACCGTACCGAGAAATGGCAGCCTGGAACTATCTGCACACGACTAGGACCGCTGATGTATACCGGGGACATCGGAGAAAGCATAATAAGGCACCATGCTGACCAAATCATAGAGTCATCTGAAAAGGGACAACCTACACCACAACTCTATACGCCTAATGATGAAGTAGAGATACCCATATCTACCTCCGATCCGGTGATACTGGAACCCGATGAACCCGACACTGGCATTCAAGCCGAATCAGCCTTGCCAAAAGAACCTACTACACCACCAGAAACTACTACACCACCGAGGCATTATCCGGACCGAGTCAGGAAGCCTCCAGAGAGACTGACTTATACTTAATTAACTGCAGCAATGTGTAGATTATTTTTCTTGTAACATGTAATTAATGATTACTCAAAATATTATGTACTGGTTGGCTAAAAAGGGAGGAATTGTAGTGTATGTGCCTTTAATAGCCCCATGTGTACTGTAATGCCGGTAATGGCCACTCGGGCTATATAAGCCTGTATATTGTGTTGTATCAGTTAGTTCCCCTCCAGACTTTGTTTAGTAAACACCTGTGAAACCAACTCCTGTCTTCAGTGTCTCTATCAACACACGGACACAACACACACAGTAGCCAGTTTTGTATCCACACTGCCACTGCCCCTTTAATCCCATGGGCTTCAATTTTGCTAACAAGTCTATTATGTGGCACTTTCTCAAACACCTTTTGACAGTCCACATACACAACATCAACCGCACTGCCCTCATCAACACTCTCCATCACTTCATGAAAGAATTCAATCAACTTAGTAAAACACAACTTGTCTTTAACAAATCAGTGCTGCCTTTCATTCATGAAACCAGATCTTCAAAGTGCCAATTAACATTGTCCTGGATTAATGTCTTTAAAAGTTTTCCCACCACAGACATTAGGCTGACTGCGGCCTGTGGTTGCTGAGTTTATCCCTCTTCTGAATAGGGGTGTAACATTTGCAGTCCTCTAGCACCACTCCCGTATCTAAGGAGGATTGGAACTTTGTGGCCAGAGCCTCTGCAATTTCCACCCTTGCTTCCCTCAGTAACATAGGATGCATTCCATCCGGACCGGGTGACTTTTCTACTTTGAGCACTGCCAACCCTTTAAGTACCTCCTGTTGACCTATTCTAATCCTATCCAATGTCTATACTACCTCCTGCTTTACTGTGGCATTGGCAGCTTCTTTGTCTTTCGTGAAGACAGATGCAATGTGTTATGAATCTTATAATCCATGAAGAAAGACTCATGAAATAACACTGGACGGCCAGCTGGTGACGCCGTCCAAGGAGTATAAATACTCGGGCATGGGCCCAGCTTGCCCAAGACATTTTGTAAACAGGAACTAGTGAAAGATAACTAGACCTCCATGTTTTGAAACAAGTTGATTAAAGCCTTGCTTTATACTCAAACCAAGTGTGTAGTGAGTTTTATTACGTAACAATGTACTAAATTTAGTACCTCAGCCATGCCGTCTGCCTCCACAAGATCATTTCCGTTTTGGTCCCTAATCGGCCCCAAACTTCCTTTGACCACCCTTTTACTATTTATATGTTTATGAAATACTTTAGCTTTCTCTTTTATGTTACCCACTAATCTATTCTCATGCACTCTCTTTGCCCCCCTTATTTCCCTTTTCAGTTCTACCCGGTACTTTATCCCCAATCAGCTTGATCCTCTACTGTATTTTATGAACCCGACATTTAGCATAAGCCTCCTTTTTCTGTATCAGTTTAATCTCCATCAGAGGTAAAGCTTCCGCGTTGGGTGCAGTCGGCGACTCTGACGCAAATTGCACCCAACATAGTGCACGTTTTGAAAGTGGTGTCTCTCCCCAGAGTGTCGGCTCAAACTCCATTTGCAAATAACCGAATGCAAATGAACCCGCACAGTCGGGAAGCCTTTTCAAAGGTAATTTCTTTCAAAATAATTTGCTTCAAAAATGATTCCTCGCCATGTTTAAGAGTGGTCATTCGGTAAAGATGGACTATTGGGGTTATCACAAAAAAATCAGCAGTTTTAATTCACAGCGTCAGTCCACCAACAACCACTTGTATTTATATAGCGCCTTTAACGTAGTAAAACGTCCCGAGGTGCTTCACACGAGTATTAAAAGATGAAAAATTTGTGAGTCACCCGCTTTTAAACGACTGTAAATGACTTTTAATAAATGCACAAAACTATTTTCCAGTCAGTTCCTTTAAATTACATCTGAGACCTTTTAAAACGTCAGTATCCTTGCGTCCGTAAGATCCAGCTTAATTTTTAGAGTCTTCATGAAGGTCTGCAAATGAGCGCAATTAGCGCAAACTCGCCACGGTGATTTATTCACCCCGGGGCGGAGTGGCCATGTATGTGGGCGGGGTCTGTTTCTAGTGGAATCTTTTTAAAACTAGTGGGGAAAAAAAAAAAAATCGCAGAAACGTGAGTTGCACTGAATGCAATTTGCGCTTAAAATTACACAATTCTTGTGTGCTGATTATGCTGATTTCAGGCAAATTGCACTGAACAAAGCAGCACAATCAAACAAAAATTCCAGGCCCAGCACGCTTTTATCTTTAGTCATCCAGGGAATTCTAACTTCCTTTCCTCCTCATTGGAGTATGTTTCATCAATACCCAAAGTATCTGCTCTTTGAAGACCTCCCATTGCTCATTTACAATTTTGCCTGCCAATCTTTGATTCCAATCCACCTGGGCCAGATCCCTTTTCAACTCACTGAAGTTAAACCTCTTCCAGTTTCATATTTTCACATTTGATTGTTCCGTGTCCTTTTCCATAACTGCTCTAAACCTAATGGGCCAGAACTTCGGGTCCCCACGGGTGAGTACGCACTGTGTACTCACCCGTAGACCCAACGAAAGTGCCGGTTTTGTGCATGCACTGCGCATGCGTGGGAAACCAGAACTTCCATTCCCTTAAAGGAAGGGGTTCACAGGTCGAACGTGTGCGCCGGAGAGGCAACGCATACGCCTGGAACTTCCGGTTTTTTTGCAGGTTTCTCCAGGAGGGTAAGTCTCCAGGAGCTATGCTTTTAAAAAGCAGTTGCAAGGCCTGCTTTTAACAAGGTAAGTGGTGAATTATGTAAAATTAAAACAATTTTTCCACAGGTTTATTATTTTTAAATACTTTAAAGTAAGTTAAGCTTATTTTTAGCCCCATTAGAAACTGTAATTAATCTTTTCAAAAATTTAAATTATTGTTTAAAATAGTTATTTTATGTAATTTATAGTTATTTTAAAAATGTGATTAAAAAAAAAATTATTTGAAGTTTTATTTATGTTTTTGGGGCTGAATTGTATTCATAGCCAGGTCTTCCTGTCAAATCTATGAATACAGATTCCCTGCTACCATTGGCTCTCCATGGCCCACGTGATCCCAGAGGACACTTCGAACTAACTGCGTCCCTGGGATATGCAAGCACTGCACGCCGGCAGTTGGAGCAGGCCCAGGATCGGAATCCCATGCGTGCCCATAGCACAATGGCTGGCACGCTAGGTAAGTGCAGGTCGGAGGCTTGCACCCGCGGGAAGCTTCCAACCCGAATTTCTGGGCCATTAATGATATTGTGATCACTGTTTCCCAAATGCTCCCCCACTGACACATGCTCCACTTGCCCCACTTCATTCCCCAGAAACTGGATCCAGCACTGCCTCCTTCCTTGTTGGGTTGGAAAAGTACTGATCAAGGAGGCTAAGAAGGCATATGGGATACTATTAGACGAGGCATAGCATATAAGAGCAGGGAGGTTATGCTTGAACTGTATAAAACACTAGTTAGGCCGCAGCTAGAATGCTGCATGTAGTTCTCGACACCACATTACAGGAAGGATGTGATTGCACTAGAGGGGGTGCAGAGGAGATTTATGAGGATGTTGCCTGGGCTGGGGAATTTTAACTATGAGGGAAGATTGGATAGGCTGGGGTTGTTTTCGTGGGAACAGAGGAGGCTGAGGGGAGACCATAATGAGGTGTATACAATTATGAGGGGCCTAGATAGAGTGGATAGGAAGGACCTATTTCCCATGGCAGAGAGGTTAATAACCAGAGGGCATCGATTTAACATAATTGGTAGGAGGTTGAGAGGGAATTTGAGGAAAAATATTTTCACCCAGGGGGTGGTGGGGGTCTGGAACTCACTGCCTGAAAGGGTGGTAGAGGCAGAAACCCTCATCACATTTAAAAAGTACTTGGTTGGCACTTGAAGTGCCGTAACTTACAAGGCTGCAAACTAAGTGCTGGAAAGTGGGATTAGGGTGGATAGCTCTTTGTCGGTCGGCAAGGACAAGATGGGCTGAATGGCCTCCTTCAAATTCAGTTGGAGGGTGAGAAAGTTGTATCTCAAACCAGTGTCCTGATCTTAAACAAAGGCAATTACAATGGCATGAAGGCAGAACTGGCTAAAGTGGACTGGAAAAATAAATTAATAGGTAAGACAGTTGAAATGCAGTGGCGGACATTTAAGGAGATATTTCATAACTCTCAACAAAAATATATTCCCGTGAGAAAGAAAGATTTTAAGAGAAAGGAGCAATATCCGTGGCTAACTAAGGGAGTAAAATATGCTATCAAATTGAAAATGAAGGCATACAATGTTGCCAAGATTGGTGGGAGGCCAGAGGTTTGGGAAATTTTTAAAAACCAGCCAAGGATGACTAAAATAATAATAGAGAGAGAAGATGAATTATGAGAGTAAACTGGCAAGAAATATTAAAACAAAAAGTAAGAGCTTCTACAGGTATATAAAAAGGAAGAGAGTAGCTAAAGTAAACATTGGTCCCTTAGAGCATGGGAATGGGGAATTAATAATAGGGAACGGGGAAATGGCAGAGACTCTGAACAAATATTTTGTATCTGTCTTCACGGTAGAAGACACTAACAACATCCCAATAATGGGTAATCAAGGGGCCACAAGGAGGGGGGAACTAAAGACAATCACTATCACTAAGCAAAAAGTACTTGGTAAAATAATGGGACTAATAGACAATAAGTCGCCTGGACCAGATGGCCTGCATTCCAGGGTCTTAAAAGAAGTGGTTGCAGAGATAGTGGATGCATTGGTTCCAATATACCAAAATTCCCTGGACTCTGGAGAGGTCCCAGCGGATTGGAAAACCGCAAATGTAACACCCCTATTTTAGAAAGGAGGGAGACAGAAAGCAGGAAACATCTGTCATTGGGAAAATGCTGGAGTCTTTCATTAAGGAAGCAGTAGCAGGGCATTTGGAAAATCATAATGCAGTCAAGCAGAGTCAGCATGGTTTTATGAAAGGGAAATCATGTTTAACAAATTTTCTGGAGTTCTTTGAGGATGTAATGAGTAGGGTGGATAAGGGTGAGCCAGTGGATGTGGTGCATTTGGATTTCCAGAAGGCATTCGATAAGGTGCCACATAAAAGGTTACTGTGTGGCAAAGCCACTAAGAGACTCTCACAGTGACTTGTATAATTGCCTTTAATCATGTTTATTACCTTTTAATGTTGGCTCTGGTTAAACAGAGCTAGATCGACAAAATCGCGATCTGACGCGATGACGGCATCACGTGGGTCAGGTGATGTCCCCACTGGTGGGCAACGTAATGACATCATGACATCAGAGGTAGAGGGCGTTTCCAGCCAGTCCTCGTGTGGAGTGATAGTGAATAGACTTGTTTAGAGCTTCTCCTGCATTTTCTTGTTTTGTAAAGTTTCAGTACATTAAACTCAGTTTGTTAACTACTAGTGAGTTTATAGATTCTTTGCTAGGAGTGCAGAGACTCCTACAACTGCATAAGATAAGAGCGCACGGAGTTGGGGGTAATATATTAGCCTGAATAGAAAATTGGCTAACTAACAGAAAGCAGAGAGTCAGGATAAATGTGTCATTTTCAGGTTGGCAAACTGTAACTAGTGGGGTGTCACAGGGATCAGTGCTGGGGCCTCAACTATTTACAAGCTACATTAATGACTTGTATGAAGGGACCGATTGTAATTTAGTCAAGTTTGCGGATGATACAAAGATGGGTGGGAAAGCAAGTTGTGCAGAGGACTCAAAGGGCCCAATTTTGTGGCTTGTGTGGGAAATGGTTGGGTTTCCCCAAATGTGGGGTTCTGACACACAAAAAAATGTGTCAGCCAGCTCCATGCAATTTTCCCTCAAGAGGCCAATTAATTGCCAGCATGTGAGCAGCCTTGCTAATTGTCCATTTCTAGTCAGAAAGCCCCACAGTATGATGTCATCATTTGTGGTGCTTTCAAGGTCCATAGCAAGCACTGCATCCTCTGAAGGCTTCCAAACAAACCATACAGGATGGCAGAGGAGCCTGCAGCAGCTGTGGCCAGTGCCAGACCCCGAGCTGCCTCCACATTCGACGAGGCTTCATTGCAGGCATTATTGGATGGGGTTAGGGCCCACAGGGAGGTCCTCTTCCCTAGGTCAGGGACGAAGAGGCCTCCCACTGAGACCAATGCTGCATGGATGCAGGTGTCAGCATATGCCAACTCGCTGGGAGTCACCAGAAGAACCTTGGCATTACATCTCTAACTCCTTCCTTTACTCCCCCACAGTACCATCCAGAGCCCCCGTCCTCACTGTGGAGGAGGAAGAGGCTGTGCAGCCAGACTCCTCAGAGAAAGCTCTAACATCTGAGGGCGCAGCGTCAGCAGAAGTAAGCGCACCCAGCACCAGCGCAGACACTCACACCTCGGGGGGACCTTCGGGACATAGAGTAGTGTTGTTACCTGGTGTTTCACAGCTCACAAGTGAGCCTCAGCAGATTCTGGAGACAGGGACAGCAGTGGAGAGTCCTCGTCGGAGGGTGCAGGACTCTGCCAGCTCAGCTCAGCTGCGCTGCATGTCGACCCTCTGCCTCTGGGTCCATCCGCAAGAGAAGAGGTGATGGATCTCCATGCACAGATGCAGGAGTCTCTGGGAGGTTTTGTCTCCAGGGTCACTGCGAGTGTGGAGTGAATGGAGGAGTCCATAGCGACCATGAGCAGAGCCTTTGTGGAGTCATTGGCGCATGAACGCATCACCATGGAAAGGTTGGCAACCTCCATGGAGGAGATGACTCGCCAGGGTACGGAAAACATGGTGAGTGCTCATAAGAGAATGACATCTCTTGAGGAGCGTTGGCCATCTATTGAACAGAGAAACCAGATCTTCATGGAAGTCCTTCTGAGTAGGACTGCCAGTGCAGAAACAGGTCCCCATGGCCCCCTAAAGCACAGCAAGGTGCTCTCAAGCCACTTCCAAGCGCTGGCCCCTTCTGGCCTGTGCAGCTTCAGGTGAGTGAGCAGCAGCCTAGTGCTCCTGGTGCTCATCATGCTGTTCCTGGTTCTGCTGCTGCCACCTCTGCTGCTGGAGATCCTCTAATGGCAAGAAGGGAAGGAAAAAAAGATGCCCCATGCTTCTCGTAGATGCCTCCGCTGAGGAAGCGCTGAGTGAGGGTGGTGAGAGGGGCTTCCTAGGAGATCGCATTGGAGAAGTGTGTGAGGCTCCAACCTTCCACAGCTGTGCCTAAGCCTTGAAGAAGTAGCCCCAAGCCTGCAGCAACAAGGTCCTTCAACATACAAGTGCTGGCCCTTTAAATCGCAGCTTTTCCAAATGACCTGCAGCTGACAGCAAGCAAGCTGGCAAGCTTCACGCCAGGTTTCATCAGCGGGGTTCCCTGCAAGCGTGTTTGATGTGGAGAAAGCCCCAAAATCGCAACGGCCCCTGAAAATCGACTTAAACAAGGTAATAATTGATCATTAGTGTTCCGACGGCCAGTCCCACCAGCAGCGGGCGGGACTGAAGCGGGTCGCGGAGAAATGGCGGCCCAAAAGTCAGACGGGCTGGGAAATCAGGCGGGAGGGGGTCGCGACCCGCTTTTTCGGCGATTTTCGGCCGCCTGAAAAGCCGCCCGATGGCTGGCAGAAAATCGGGGCCAAAGAATCTGCAAAGGGATACAAACAGGCTAAGTAAGTGCGCAAACATTTGGCAGTTGGAGTATAATGTGAGAAAGTGCAAAGTTATCCACTTTGGCAGGAAAAATAAAAAAGCAAATTTTTATTTAAATGGAGAGAGATTACAAAATGCTACAGTTCAGAGGGACCTGGGGGTCCTTGTACATGAAACACAAAAAGTTAGCATGCAGGTGCAGCAAGTAATCCAAAAGGCAGATGGAATGTTGGCCTTTATTGCAAGGGGGTTGGAGTATAAAAGCAGGGAAGTCCTGCTACAACTGTATAGGGTATTGGTGAGACCACACCTGGAGTACTGCGTGCAGTTTTGGTCTCCTTACTGAAGGAAGGATATACTTGCATTGGAGGCAGTTCAGAGACGATTCATACAGTTGATTCCTGAGATGAGGGGGTTGACTTACGAGGAAAGGTTGAGCAGGTTGGGCCTATACTCATTGGAATTTAGAAGAATGGGAGGTGATCTTATTGAAACATATAGACCTAGAAATTCGGCGGGCTGTGCCACCAGTTAGCGTCTAAAGAGGGCACCTAGTGGTTTTAACGCCACTGGCCACGCCTCCCGTGAAATTTAGCGGGGCGCTAATGGCGGCGTTAGCCTGTAGCGCTGCGACCGATTATATCATCGGTGTGCGCAGCACCCCACTACTACCCCGAACGCGATATTGGGTCGGGCCCCCCCCGTCGCGCCGGTCGCAGCTGCCTGAGCGGTAGTGGCGCTAATTAAAGGGGAGGTGCGAGGCGGCCATTTTTTTCGCTGGCCGCCTGCCAGCACCTCCTCGCGCCGCTGTCCCCGGCCTCCTGATCCCCCCACCCGGGCAGTGCCGGCTGTGTCCCAAGAGCCCGGCACGTCTCCTCGGTGCCGGGCTCTTTTGCCAGCACTCGCGATCGGAGATCGCGCTGGTGCAGGCCCCTCCCCTTTAAGAAGGGCAGGAAGGCCTGCAGTACCGCAGCGTGCCGTGCCGCAGTGTTGCACCGCGATATTCAGTTTCAGCGCCCCAAGAGGGACGCAAGGCGCCTTGAGCAGTGCCCCGATTCCGTTTGGGGCGCTCAAACTGAGTATCCCGCTGGCGCTCCCGGCTCCTTCCGGGGCGGGACTTCCGGCGCCCAGGCGAGCTTGGCGCCCCGAATTTTTAGCCCATAAGATACTAAGGGAGCTCGAGAAGGTAGGTGCAGAGAGAATGTTTCCCCTCGTGGGGAAATCTAGAACTCGGGGGCATAGTTTCAGTTTAAAGGGTTGCCCTTTTAGAACTGAGAGGACAAGGAATTTCTTCTCTCAGAGGGTCGTAAATCTGTGGAATTCTCTGCCCCAGAGAGCCGTGGAGGCAGGGTCATTAAATACATTTAAGGTGGAGATAGACAGATTTTAGCAAGATAAGGGAGTGAAGGGTTATGGGGAGCGGGCAGGGAAGTGGCTTTTAGCCCAAGATCAGCCATGACCTTATTGAATGGCAGAGCAGGCTCGAGGGGCCAATTCCTGCTCCTATTTCTTATGTTCTCTGCTGTAAATTTCTATGATTCTATGAAGAAAGTTCTCGTACAAATTTCAGGAAATCCTCCCAACTTTGCCTTTTACGCTGTTATTTTTCCAGTCTATATTAGGATAATTGAAGTCCCCCATTATCCTAACTCTAAAGTTCTTGCATCTTTCAGCAATTTAGCTGAAAATTTGCTCTTCTATCATCTTCTCATGATTTGGTGGCCTGTAGTCTAGACCCAGCAGCGTAATAACCCCTCTATATTGTTCCTATGACCACTGCATTTCTACACTTTTATCACCCTTCAGAATGACTAATCATAAAAGGTGGTAGAGAGAAAACGGGGAATTACAGACCGGTAAGCCTGATATCGGTAGTGGGGAAAATGCTAGAGTCCATTATAAAAGATGTAATAGCAGAGCACTTGGAAAACATTGACAGGGTCGGACAAAGTCAACATGGATTTACAAAAGGTAAATCGTGCTTGACCAATCTACTGGAATTTTTTGAGGATGCAACTGGTAAAATAGATAAGGTAGAACCAGTGGATGTGGTGTATTTGGACTTTCAGAAGGCTTTCGATAAGGTCCCGCATAAGAGATTAGCGTGTAAAGTTAAGGCACATGGAATTGGGGGCAAGGTATTGACTTGGATAGAGAACTGGTTGGCAGACAGAAAGCAAAGAGTTGGAATAAACGGGTCTTTTTCTGAGTGGCAGGCAGTGACTAGTGGGGTACCACACGGATCGGTCCTTGGGCCCCAGCTATTCACAATATATATTAATGATCTAGACAAGGGAACTAGATGTAATATCTCCAAATTTGCAGACGACACAAAGCTGGGTGGGTGTGTGTGGTGTGAGGAGGATGCCGAGAAACTCCAGGATGATTTGGACAGGTTGGGTGATTGGGCAAAAGCATGGCAGATGCAATATAACGTGGATAAATGGGTGGTTATCCACTTTGGTAGCAAAAACAGGAATGCAGATTATTATCTGAATGGCAATAGATTGGGAGAAGGGGAAGTGCAACGAGACCTGGGTGTCCTTGTGCACCAGTCACTGAAGGTAAGCATGCAGGTGCAGCAGGCGGTTAAGAAGGCAAATGGCATATTGGTCTTCGTAGCGAGAGGGTTTGAGTACAGGAACAAGGATGTCTTGCTGCAGTTATACAGGGCCTTGGTGAGACCACATCTTGAGTATTGTGTGCATTTTTGGTCGCCTTACCTGAGGAAGGATGTTCTTGCCATGGAAGGAGTTTAGCAAAGATTCACCAGGCTGCTACCTGGGATGGCAGGAATGACGTATGAGGAGCGATTGGGTCGATTGGGCATGTACTCGCTGGAGTTTAGAAGAATGAGAGGGGATCTCATTGAAACTTATAAAATTCTGACAGGACTGGACAGACTAGATGCAGGAAGGATGTTCCCGATGGTCGGGGAGTCCAGAACCAGGGGTCACAGTCTAACGATAAGGGGCAAGCCATTTAGGACAGAAATGAGGAGGAATTTCTTCACCCCGAGAGTGGTGAAACTGGAATTCTCTACCACAGAAGGCAGTAGAGGCCAATTCATTAAATATATTCAAGAAGGATTTGGATATATTTCTTAAGGCTAAAGGGATCAAGGGGTATGGGGAGAATGCAGGGACAGGGTACTGAATTTGGATGATCAGCCATGATCGCATTGAATGGCGGAGCAGACTCGAGGGGCCGAATGGCCTACTCCTGCTCCTATCTTCTATGTTTCTATGTTTCTATGACCTAAAATACATGGTCGTGGGAGCGCCAATGGCACAAGGTCAGAAGATCCATCACTCATCAGGGGATTTAAAGATGGAGAATAAATGTGACCTCAGCACCTTTGCCCACACCCTGAGAACAACTATTAAAAACACATCTAATCGGATATCTATCCAATTTTAGATCACTTACTGAATGTTTCAAAAACAGTTACCGCCATATACAAATGGTGTCCCACAAGATCATTCATACTTTCCAAAGGTTTGATTTTTTCCAATAGCATTTGGGTTGTGAGGGAAGAGGTCACCACTCCTTTCTTGATCTATAAGTGAGAATAAAGGTGCATATTATCCGATTCCAATTCAGTGCCTTTATTTTCTCTCCATTTCCTCCTTGTTCCATTCTTAATAATTACATTTCTTCCAAATTTTTACCCTCAAAATATCAGTGATCTTATGATTCAGTATTTAACTGTGGCCATGAACCTAAACTGAGCTTAAAATTAATGATTGGAGGTGGAACAAAGAATTTCGGAGGATACAGTTAAGCATTGGTACCGGACCCTCCCACTGTACGAGTTGGAGCTGATGTGGCATTCCAGTGCATAAACTGCCAACATGACTGGGTTGACACCCGACGAAATAGCCGAAGAAGGAATCTCGAACAAACGCATCGGCCAAGAAATTCATCTCGGCCGATGGCGGGAAACGGGCGCTATCGGATCAGCCGCCCGTTATACGCAGCGCCTGAGATTCAGTCATTGCAGTTTTGCGCCACCGCCCTAGACAAATTTCTAGCCCAAGCACTTGGGGCGGGAAAATTCAGTTGATTTACACCTCTCGTTAGCGGGGGGCGCTAACGGGGCGCAAATCCCCGAGCGCCCTGGTGCAGCGCCGCTAATGCCACCCGCGAAATTTAGCAAAAGTTTAGTGGCGGCGCTATGTGCCGGCACACATGGCGCTGTTGCATGTAGCACCGCGATCTTCACTTGTAGTGCCCCAAGAAGGAGGTGGAGCGCTTCCAGTAGCGCCCCGCCTCCTGCTTGGCGCGCTTCCACTGAATTTCTGGCGGAGGGGCACTAACTTTTTGGGCCCCAACGACGTTAGCACCCCAAAAAGGGCGCCACCCAATTTTTCCCCCAAGTTTGTGTTTACTAAAATCGAACACCACCATTTATCACTATAAATCCGTAACCATTTTATACTCACCGGCAGTTGTTGTTCCAGTCCTCGTAAGTAGGTTTTGTTGTTTGTTCCGTCAATTATTCCGAATCTTACATATGCCATTCCTTCCACAGCTTGGCCGTATGTATGGCTTTAACAAATAATCAACAGGAGATAGAGTCATAGAGTCATAACAGCACAGAAGGAGGCCATTCAGCCCATCGAGTCCGTGCCAGCTCTCTGTAGAGCAATCCACTCAGTCCCATTCCCCCGCTCTATCCCCGTAGCCCTGCAAGTTTATTTTCCTCAAGTACCTATCCAGTCTCCCCTTTGAAAACATTAAGTG
This sequence comes from Somniosus microcephalus, assembly GCF_052327205.1. Classification (NCBI taxonomy): domain Eukaryota; kingdom Metazoa; phylum Chordata; class Chondrichthyes; order Squaliformes; family Somniosidae; genus Somniosus; species Somniosus microcephalus. The sequence continues at coordinate 112,511,960 of NW_028225179.1, forward strand.
TCTCCTCTTCCACCACTTCCATCGGCAGGGAGACTGAGGTCCTCACCACTCGCTGCGTAAAAAAGTTTTTCCTCACATACCCCCTGTATCACTTGCCCATAACCTTAAATCTGTGTCCCCCACTCCTTGTACCATCCACTAGTGGGAACAGCCTTTCCACGTCCAGCCTATCCAAACCCGTCATTATCCTGTACACCTCTATCAACTCACCCCTTTGCTCTAATGAAAACAAATCCAGCTTCTCCAACCTGTTCTTGTAGCTAAGATCCCCCATCCCTGGAACCATTCTGGTAAATCTCCTCTGCACCCTCTCAAGGGCCTTCGCATCCTTACTAAAGTGTGGTGACCAGAACTGGACACTATACTCCAGTTGTGGCCTAACCAGAGCTTTATAAATGTTCAGCATAACTTCTCTACTTTAGTACTCAATACCTCTATTTATGAAGCCCAAAATCCCTTATGCTTTGTTAACCACTCTCTCAAGTTAGACATATTGCTTACAATAAACCACTTCATTTTTTTAAAAAGCTCCAAGTGGAACAACACATCCCACTTTTTACATTTTCGGATCCTCGCCTGTGCCGAGTTCTCTAATCTCTTCCAGGTAGGCGTATTGAAATTTGCCTCAATACCGGAGAAAGGGAGGGAAAAATCAGTCAGAATTTCCCACTTGATTGCAAAATTATTATTTTTTTAAACAGATCCGTTATATTAAAAGAAAATTACATAGTTAAAATATTGAAATATTATTTTTGCAGAAGTAAATTATAGAGGGCAATTCCGGCTTCCTTGATAGTGCTCCCAAAATCCATTTTGTTGTCAGCAAGACAATTACAGTTTGTAAGGTAAGGGGCTCAAGGCTGACCAGTGTTCCACACCCAGTTGTATAAACCTCCCACTGCAGCAAATGTCAAGTGAGGAAAATTCTAGGTAAAGCGATATCATCACGGAGGAGTCTTGGAAGTTGGTGAGTGTGGGCGAGATAAAAAAAAGATAGGCAAATATTTCGCGTATATTTAAAAAGTGGATCCAGGCAACTAAAGGCTAGTAGCCTACTATCAATAACAGACAAAAATAACTGCATCTTTTCCAAGGATGGACTAGAGGAATATTTACATATCAGCAGAATAAGGATTTGACATGGGGCGGTAAGGGCATTCCCTATTATCTACATCACGTAGACTTACAGAAGACTTTTGACAATGTCCCACATGGTAGAACTCGAATGCCACGATAAAAAATTACAAAAAAAGATTAGATAACGATATTTTACTTACTCTGCCAAGATTTTGAATTTGAATGCATCCTTTGTTATCAGATAAAACATCTCCTCTGACTTTACCTCGACCTTGAAACTAGGGAGAACTTTGAAAGATGATTTAATCAAATAAATCCGAGCATGTTTATAACATAATGGCATATGCAATCCTTAAATTGTAGCAAAGTTATTAGTATAATCGAGAAATCGTGCAGAGCATTTATTTCAGCAGTTGGAGAATATTAACCACAAAATTTTCAAACAGTAATTATAACTATTTACACCAATCTAAGGGGGTACGGTAGCATAGTGGTTATGTTACCGGACTCGTAATCCAGATGCCTGGACTAATGATTCGGAGACGCAAGTTCAAATCCCACCACAGCAGCTGGGGAATTTAAATTCAGTTAATGAAATAAATCTGGATTAAAATGCCACTATCAGTAATCAGAAAATACTGGATTGTTCATCTGGTTCACTAATCTCCTTTAGGGAAGGAAATCTGCCATTCTTACCCAGTCTGGCCGATATGTTCACTCCAGACCCACAGCAGTGTTGTTGAATTTTAACTACCCTCTGAAATGGCCTAGTAAGCCACTCAGTTGTATAATGTGACTCCAGACCCACAGCAATGTGGTTGATTCAAACTCCATTCCCTAGCCACTGACTCCATCCCTCTCCCTAACATCTGTCTGAGGCAGAACCACTCTGTTCACAACCTTGGTGTCATATTTGACCCTGAAATGAGCTTCCAACCACATATCCACAGCATAACAAAGATCGCCTACTTCCACGCCCGTATCCACCCTTGCCTCAGCTCATCCACTGCTGAAACCCTCATCTATGCCTTTGTTACCTCGAGACTTGACTATTCCAATGCACTCCTGGATGGCCTCCCACATTCCACCCTACGTAAACTTGAGGTGATCCAAAACTCCTAACTCGCACCAAGTCCCGTTCACCCATCATCCCTGTGCTCGCTGACATAGATTGGTTAAGCAGTGCCTCGATTTCAAAATTCTCAACCTCGTCTTCAAATTACTCCATGGCCTCGCCCCCTGCCTATCTCTGTAATCTCCTCCAGCCTCACAACCGCCCCCCCCCACCCCCGAGATATCTGCGCTCCTCTAATTCTGCCCTTTTGAGAATCCCTAATTATAATCGCTCAACCTTTGGAGGTCGTGCCTTCTGTTGCCTAGGCCCTAAGCTCTGGAATTCCCTGCCTAAGCCTCTCCACCTCTCTTTCCTCCTTTAAGACGTTCCTTAAAACCTAGATCTTTGACCAAGCTTTTAGTCACCTGCTTAATTTATCCTTATGTGGATCGGTGTCAAATTTGTTGTCTTAAAATAACCCTGTGCAGCACCTTGGGACATTTTACTTCGTTAAAGGTGCTATATAAATACAATTGGTTGTTATTGTTGTTGACTCTTAACTGCCCTCTGAAATGGCATAGCAAGCCACTCAGTTGTATCAGCTGGCCCGCCACCAGCTTCTCAAGGGCAATTAGGGATGGGCAATAAATCCCGGCCTTGCCAGCGACGCCCACATCCCAAGAATTAATTTTTTAAAAAGGGGTCTGCTGGATTGGCCGCCTTTTATACACATCCCTCGATTTTCCTTTCCAGTGTGGTATAAGAAAGCAGGGGAGGGGTATAAGGTGCGGCACATTGATATTGCCTGGTTTACACTTTCAGCAGAAGTTATGTTACCCCTACAATGTGTTGGAATATCCACAGTATCTGATGCTGTTCTGAGAATCGACTTTCTCTGCCTGCTCTGTTAATATAAAACCTTTGAAATAACTTTGCCCCGTATGTTTACCATGGGGAGCATTTTAACTTTGGGCGATGGTATCAAACCAGCGATAATCGAACTGGCCGCCCATTAGCCACCTGATTATCCTTTCCATCCAATTGAATGGCCGGGATAACCAGGCGAGGTGTGTAATGGGCGTTGAATTCGATGTCGTCCATGTTAGACCACTGCCCCAAAGTTAAAGGTACCTCGCTAGCTTTCAAATAGAAAAGTGCTTCTTTCCATAAAATATAAAGAAAACGTTGATGCTAATTTCTTAGCACCTCTTTCATAATATGACACACTCTAGTATTGACACCGCTTGGGCTTAAAATTGTACTAGAACATAAGAAACAGGAGCAGGAGTAGGCCAATCAGCCGCTCGAGCCTGCTCCTCCATTGTGGGTTAAAACTCTACAGAAACTTAACGTATTGGGCTGAAATTCCTTTGTCTACTGGTTTAGCAACTGTGTCAACTTGCACCAAATGCGCTGTTACTTTATCATTGATTACTAATTTTAAATGAGTTAATTCTTCCGGCAAAATTCCGCTCAAATTTCAGACAAAGGCAACATAAGAACATAAGGAATAGGAGCAGGAGTCGGTCATGTGGCTCTTCAAGCCTGCTCCGCCATTCCATGAGATCATGGCTAATCTTCTACCTCATCTCCGCTCTCCTGCATTATCCCCATTGTTGCGTTTGCAAAGATAATCCAGAGAGCGTAGAAAGAGTTCAGTTCATGTTGCTTTTATAATGGCTGCCACACACACACACTCAGGCAAAAAGCAATCGAATACCTATAAACAATACAATAACAGCACTATCAAACTCCATGTGCTCAGGCCAAGGCAATCGAGTACCTATCACCAATGTCAGACATAACATTTCCTCCCCCCTCACAGAATTTCAAACATGAAATGTAGTGACAAAGTCCTGTAGGTGGCCAGGGCGAGAACGTGTTCGAACAGGCCAAGGTGTGGACTGGTGAGGAGCAGGCTGAGGCACAACATCTGCTTGGTGGTTGGCTGGCTGAGTCACATGTGCATCCCGCCACTCTGGGGATAAGGCTTGGGGGTTAGGTCCGTATAATCCCGCATCAGGCGGTGCTGGCACCTTCCGAAGACGGCTGGCATGCCACCTAGAGCCGTCAGTGAGGCAGAAAGTGGCTGGTCCAAGTTGACGGCTGATTTGGAGAGGGGAGGACCAGAATGACACCATCTTATTATTGCGGTGAGGCCTACGGACTCTGACCCAATCGGAGACTGAGATGTTGGGTGCCTTGGCCCTCTTCGACTGGTCGAACCGGAGTTTCATCTTCTCCTGCTGTCTAGCGACTGTGGCTTGAGCCGGTGGAGCAGGACTCTGAGCTAGTGAGGGGCGGAGCCTGCCAAGGGGCCGCATGAGTGTGATGAAATATTCCATTCATCACTGCCTGTGACTGTGGTCGGTTTCAGTGTCATTTCCCTTCCCCCAGTCCTCATTGTATTGTTTATTGGAATGTGCTGGAATGTGCTGTGTGTGTAGGGCTCCGCCCATACCTGGCCCCTTTTGTAAGCTAGCTCAGTCTGGCCTCAGTCTCCAGAAGGAAGATACCTCTCTCTCTTACGTGTTACTTTCTAAGTTAATAAAAGCCTTGTTTTGTTTCGCTAACATCGAGTCTCGGAATTATTGAGGCACATCAATTTTATTAACTTATTTTTCAACACTATGGATCAACTCCTGAAACCCGAATGTTTGGATTTGGATCAACATGCTCCGGACGCATCAGCACGCTTCGGACTGTGGTTTGAGTGTATGGAATTCTTCCTGGACAATTCCGCAGCCGTCAAAGACGCTACGGACGCTGCGAGGATGAGACTCGGAATTCTGCGGAATTGGGTAAGCCACCGGGTTTACCCCCTCATCCAAGACGCCGATATGTACCTGGCCGCCTGCGACATCTTAAAGGCGCATTACCAGCAGCCTACGAATGAGGTGTATGCTAGGCATCTGCTCGCTACTCGCGCACAGCGACCTGGGGAATCGGTGGAGGAGTTCCTAAGCACCCTGAAAATGCTTGGCAAAGACTGCAAGTGCCGAGATGTAAAAGCCGCAGTGTACACTGACGAGCTTGTTCGCGATGCCTTTATCACAGGCCTCAGCTCCACTTACATCCGGCAAAGACTGCTGGAAAAAACGGGGTTGGACCTGAAACAGGCTGCAGACACCGCGCGATCCCTGGATGTGGCCCAGAGAAACTCGGACGCCTACTCTTCAGCCCGCGCCGTCCACGCCGCCAGGTGTGCACCGAGGGCGCCGCCATCTTGGAAGGCATCTTCCCCGCCCGGCAGCCCGACACCGGCGGGGCCCCGCTCTCCCCCCAGAAGCCCTACGACAGCCGCGACGCGTCAGGGACCCAACTGCTACTTCTGCGGGCAGCCAAAACACACCAGAAACCTGTGCCCGGCGAAAGGCACCACCTGCTTTAAGTGCGGTAAGAAGGGGCACTTCGGGAAGGTGTGCAGAGGGAACCCCGCCGGAAAACCAACCGCCGGAAAACCCGCCGCCGCCGCGTGTGCGCCGTGGGAGCGGCCATCTTGGACGCCATCTTGCCCGACCTCGTGGGGTCCGCCATCTTATGAGCAGACAGCGTGGATGCCATCTTGTATCGATCAGGGCCCTACAGTGGCATCGGTCACAGTGGACCAGACCAGGCCGCACCCGCTATCCAAATCAATGGTGGACATCGAGGTAAACGGGTGCCGGGTTAAATGTTTAATTGACAGTGGAAGCACGGAGAGTTTTATCCACCCTGAACTGGCACAGCAACTCTCCCTAAAGGTGGTCCCTGCTCAGGGTACCATCTCTATGGCTGATAAAACCCAGACATCGACCATTCTGGGTTACTGCACGGTACAATTGGGCGTTAACGGAACTGTATACGATAATTTTAAAGTATTAATCATGAAGAACCTATGTGCGAGCGTGATCTTGGGCCTGGATTTCCAGTGCAACCACCAAAGCATCACGCTCAAGTACGGTGGGTCCCAGCCGCCCCTCACAGTGTGCGGTCTGGCTACCCTGAAGGTAAAGCCACCTTCGCTATTCGCGAACCTTACCCCTAACTGCCGGCCAATAGCGACCAAAAGCAGGAGGTACAGCTGGGAGGACAGGCGGTTTATCGCGACCGAGGTAGACAGGCTCCTGAAAGAGCGCATTATTGAACGCAGCAACAGCCCGTGGCGCGCCCAAGTGGTAGTGGTAAGGGGTAGCGAGAAGAAACGGATGGTGATCAACTATAGTCAAACGATCAACAGGTACACCCAACTAGACGCCTACCCGCTACCCCGCATATCAGAAATGGTGAACCAAATCGCCCAATACCGGGTGTTCTCCACCATCGACCTCAAGTCAGCGTACCACCAGCTCCCTATCAGACCAGAGGACCGCCCGTACACCGCCTTCGAGGCGAACGGACGCCTCTACCAATTCCTCAGAGTCCCCTTTGGGGTGACGAATGGGGTCTCGGTTTTTCAGAGGGAGATGGACCGCATGGTCGATGACCACCACTTGCAGGCAACCTTCCCCTACCTCAACAACGTCACCATCTGCGGCCACAATCAGCAGGATCACGACTCGAACCTCGAGAGGTTCCTGGAAACCGCACAAAAACTCAACCTCACCGACAACGAGGACAAGTGCGTTTTCAACACCACGCGCCTCTGCATACTAGGCAGCGTGGTGGAGAATGGGGAAATCGGACCAGACCCCGACCGATTGCGCCCCCTACGGGAGCTGCCCCTGCCCAACACTCCCAAAGCCCTGAAAAGGTGCCTGGGGTTATTTTCTTATTATTCCCAATGGGTCCCCAACTACTCCGACAAAGCCCGCCCCCTCTTGAAAGCATCCTCTTTTCCGCTCTCTGCTGAGGCCCACGCCGCCTTCAAAAGCATTAAGCAGGATATTGAGCGGGCCACGCTACAGGCAGTGGACGAGAACACTCCATTTCAAGTGGAAAGTGATGCGTCTGACTTCGCCTTGGCGGCCACCCTCAACCAGGCGGGGCGGCCCGTAGCTTTCTTCTCGAGGACCCTCCAAGGGCCCGAGATCAGACACTCCTCCGTGGAAAAGGAGGCCCAAGCCATCGTGGAGGCAGTGCGCCACTGGCGCCACTACCTAGCCGGCAAACGCTTCACCCTACTTACCGGCCAGCGGTCGGTAGCGTTTATGTTCAATAATAAACAGAGGGGGAAGATTAAAAATGATAAGATTCTTAGGTGGCGGATCGAGCTCTCCACCTTCGAGTACGACATCATTTACCGGCCAGGGGCCCTTAACGAATCCCCTGATGCCCTCTCACGAGGGATGTGTGCCAGCGCCACCGGGGATCGGCTACAGACCCTCCACAACGACCTCTGCCACCCAGGGGCCACGCGGCTGTTCCACTTCATAAAGTCCCGTAACTTACCCTACTCGATTGAGGAAGTTCGGTCTCTGACCAGGAACTGCCGCACTTGCGCTGAGTGCAAGCCTCGGTTCTACCGCCCAGATAGAGCCCACTTAATCAAAGCTACACGGCCCTTTGAGCGGCTCAGCTTAGATTTCAAGGGCCCCCTCCCGTCCGTCGACCGCAATGTTTACTTCCTGAACATTGTGGACGAATACTCCCGGTTCCCATTCGCCTTCCCCTGCCCAGACATGACCAGCGCCACGGTCATTAAATGCCTCAACAGCTTGTTCTGCCTGTTCGGTATGCCGAGCTACATCCATACGGATAGGGGGGCGTCCTTCATGAGTGAAGAGCTACGCCAGTACATGCTGTCCAAGGGGATCGCCACGAGCCGTACCACCAGCTACAACCCCCGGGGTAACGGCCAAGTGGAGCGAGAGAACGGGACAGTATGGAAAGCAGTCACTCTAGCTCTAAGGACCAAGGGCCTCCCTATCTCCCGCTGGCAGGAAGTCCTCTCGGATGTGCTCCATTCGATACGGTCGTTATTGTGTACGGCCACTAATGCCACGCCTCATGAACGAATGTTTGCCTTTCCCCGGAAATCCACCTCAGGCGTATCCATGCCATCATGGCTCTCCACCCCAGGTCCGGTACTCGTGCGAAGGCATGTGAGGGGCCACAAGACGGACCCTCTCGTGGAGCCAGTACACCTACTCCACGCCAACCCCCAATACGCATATGTCCGGCACGCCGACGGAAGGGAGGACACCGTGTCCATAAAAGACGTCGCCCCAGCCGGCATCGACAACAACCACGGCAATAGCAGCAACAACGATCACAGCAACTCTTACCCACCCACTACTCTTTCATCACCCCCGGAAGAACATCGACCAACGGCACCCCCACCAACTACCCCTTCAACAACCCTGGCGGCACCCCCGGCAGAGACCCAGGAGACTACCGGGGACACCCAGCCGACACCCGCGGCACCACAACAGCCACGTCGGTCGCAGAGGACTATCAAACCCCCGAACAGACTAAATCTATAGAAGGTGTGAATGTGATGAAATATTCCATTCATCACTGCCTGTGACTGTGGTCGGTTTCAGTGTCATTTCCCTTCCCCCAGTCCTCATTGTATTGTTTATTGGAATGTGCTGGAATGTGCTGTGTGTGTAGGGCTCCGCCCATACCTGGCCCCTTTTGTAAGCTAGCTCAGTCTGGCCTCAGTCTCCAGCAGGAAGATACCTCTCTCTCTTACGTGTTACTTTCTAAGTTAATAAAAGCCTTGTTTTGTTTCGCTAACATCGAGTCTCGGAATTATTGAGGCACATCAATGAGCTCATGGCCTAGCATGAGGGATGCGGGTGAGATCCCTGTAGTGGAATGCTGGGAGGCTCTGTAGTGCAGCAGTGTCTGGAGGAGGGCCTTGTCAAATGCACACCCCTGGGATAGGTGTGCTCTGAGGCCATTTTTCAGTGTCTGGTTAAAACGCTCCACCCCCCCATTTGACTCCGGGTGGTAGTACGCTGTGTGAATGTGACGGATGCCCTCGCTCTCAAGGTAAGAGGAGAGTTCCGAAGAGACCATTTGGGGGCCATTGTCTGTGGTGATGGCCTTTGGATGCCCCCAGTGGGAGAAGAGGGACTCAAGGATATCAATGATGACCCGAGAGGTGACGGAACCCACGGCAGTGACCTCTGGCCATTTTGAGTGCAGGTCATAGGTCACCACTAGGAACCGTTGATGGTAGGGGACACCATGGATCTCCCCGCAGACGTCCAGCTGCAGATGCTCCCAGGGCTGAGAGGGCCAGGCAAGGGGTTGCAGGGGTGGGGGAGCTTGGTGGCCAGTCTTGCCACTTACAAGGCAAGCTGCACAGTCCTTGACCAGGGCCTCGATTTCCCTGTCGATACCCAGCCACCACACTAGGTCTCGGCATCGTTGTTTGAGCTTCACTATGCCCAAGTGGCCCTCATGTGCCATGGATAAAACATGCGCACGAAGGGCACTTGGGACCACAGTGCAGAGCCCACGTGCAACACAGGAGTCATTCCAGCAGGAGAGCTCCTCTTTAACTCTGGAGTAGGAAGACAGTTCCTCAGGCACCTTGAGAGGCCAGCCATCTCTGATGAAGGTGCACAGCTGGGAGAGGGCCGGATCCAGTTCAGAGGCCTCTTTGAGCTCCTGGAGAGAGACTGTGGTTTGGAGAGGCGTGTGCAGCATCTGGACGATATCCTGTTCCACATGTTCAGACCTGACGAGTGGGGCTGGGGCAGAGACAGTGCGGGAGAGCAGATCTGCAACAACATTGTCACATCCTGGTGTGAACTGGAGACTGAAATTGTATTGGCGGAGGCGGTCAGACCAGCGGTGACGACGCAGTGGTCTGTGGCCTGTGCTGGATGTCGACAGCAGGGCAGTGAGAGCCTGGTGATCGGTTCGCAGGGTGAAGGCACGGCCATACGTGTACAAGTGCCACCGCTCACATGCCCAGATGCACGCCAGCACCTCAGACTCACCTACTGAGTACTTCTGTTCAGTGGGGCTAAGGGCTCGGGAGGCAAAGGCGATTGGTTTCTCCACTCCATTCTGTATCTGCGATAACACCGCCCCCACAGCTGCAGCGGACGCGTCGCAGGTGACGAGGGTGGGGCTGGCGACGTCAAAGTGAGCCAACACTGGAGGCGACGTGAGCTGCGATTTGAGGAGGCGAACAGCTTCCGTACAGGCTTGTGACCACACCCAGGGCTCATCCTTTCGCAGGAGCTGGCGCAGTGGGGCTGTGGTGGCTGAGTACTGGGGCAAAAACTTCAGGTAGTACCCAGTCATGCCAAGGAAGGAGGCAACCTGTGCTGCAGAGCTGGGTTTTGGGATGCTGTGAATGGCATTCACGTTTGACTGGAGTGGGGATATACCGTCAGCCGACAACCGAAACCCCACAAATTCAATCTCTGAAACAGCAAAGACACAATTTTCGCCATTCAGTGTGAGCTTGTGTTTTGCTAGAGCTGTGAAAACTCTGTGAAGGCGTTCGTCATGAGTGGAGGTCGAAGGCCCATGCACGACGATGTCATCCAGGTAGATGGCCACCCCAGGAATGCCCGCGAGCACAGAGGACATCACCTTTTGGAAGCAGCTGGGTGCAGAGCTACGTCCAAATGGCATCCTGGTGTACCGAAAGACGCCAGCATGTGTCACAAAAGCAGTGAGGTCCCTGCTGCTGGGGTGGAGGGGACCCTGTAGATAGCCCTGTCGAAGGTCCAGTTTCGAGCACAGGATGGAACCATAGAACTGCGCTGTGAGTTCCTCTGACGTGGGCAGTGGATACTTGTCAGGGATTACGGCCTTATTCACTGCTCGAAGATCGACACAGACGTGTAGACCACCTGACTTTTTCGTTGCGACCACCAGGTTGGAGACCCATGGGGAGGCACCAACTGGTTCGATGATGCTGGCTTCCAGTTGCTGCTTTAGTTCAGCTGTGACCCCGTCATGGAGAGCAAGCGGGATGCGGCAGAGTGGCTGAATGACAGGGGTAACGGTGGAGTCAACCATGGGCTGGTGGGTGAAGGCAGTCAGGCAGCCCAGACCCTTGAAGAGTGCTGGCCATGTTTGGCGCCATGGTGAGGCGACGTGCAGAATCGCAGACCCGTCGGTGTCCAAGAGAGAAAAACCCAGGTCAGTGAAAAGATCCAGTCCCATCAGGTTAGCTCCTTGGCGTGCCACATGAAAACAAAAATCTGGCAAAACTTTTGTTCCATAGCATACAGTGAGTTTGACTGAGCCCACTAGTCCAATTTTCGAATTACCATACCCGCAAAGGGCAGTGGAGGGCGCAGAGAGTGGCAGGGAGCTGAAAAACCATTTGAATGTGTCCACATTCAGCAGTGAGATGCTGGCACCGGTACCCACATCATTCAGGTTAATTGTGTATGATTTGAAAGTCACTACTGGCCCAGAGCTCATGTTGTGAATTATACTGCTTGAGGACTGAGAGTGTTCATTTGTAGCAACCGGGGCAGAGCGGCAGACATTGGCAAAGTGATTTTGTTTTCCACAATTGCGACAGGCTTGGCCGTGCACGGGGCAATTCTGCGCTCTGGTAGCATGTGAACGATATCCACAGTTTCCACACTGTTGCCGTGGTAGCGCGCGTTGCTGCCGTCGTGCGAGCATTACCGTGTCAGAGCTGTCGGGGCCGAGGGCGCTGTCACTGGGTGTGTGTGCTAGTTTCATTGCACATTCGGCTGCAGACTCCACTTGAAAGGCAATGTTGACTGCCTGTGACGACGACAGATTGTCGGACTCGAGTAAAAGTCTTTCACGCACTCTCACGTTGTTTGTGTGCTCTATTAGTTGATCACGCACCATCTCATCTTGTAATGCACTGAACTTGCACGAGCTAGCTAACCCCCTCAAATTAGCCATGTATTGATGCACAGACTCGCCGGGGAGTTGGTGACGCTGTCTAAAAATGAATCGCCGCAGGAGGGCACTTTGTGGGGCAGAGAAGTGTGTGCTTAACAGAGTCACAACCTCATCATATGTTTGGATTGAGTCTGCTGTGCATAATGTCCCAAGAACACGCTGGCCCTCTGCTCCCAAGCAATGGGATAACAGTGCCTTTTTCCGAGCCGTACTCACAGTTTCTAGTCCAAGAGCAATGAGGAAGGGTTCAAAGGACTGTAACCAGCGAACCCATGGGATCGGGGGCTCACCTGGTAGTGCAAGGGAGGGAGGAGGTGGTGGAAGAGAGATTTCAACCATCCTTGTCGCCAAATGTTGCGTTTGCAAAGATAATCCAGAGAGCGTAAGAAGAGTTCAGTTCATGTTGCTTTTATAATGGCTGCCACACACACACACTCACACACTCAGGCAAAAAGCAATCGAATACCTATACACAATACAATGATAACAGCACTATCAAACTCCATGTGCTCAGGCCAAGGCAATCGAGTTCCTATTACCAATGTCAGACATAACACCCGTATCCCTTGATTCCCTTAATATTCAAAAATCCATCGATCTCTGTTTTGAATATACTCAACGACTCAGCCTCCACAGCCCTCTGGGGTAGAGAATTCCAAAGATTCACCACCCTCTGAGTGAAGAAATTTCTCCTCATCTCAGTCCTAAATGGCCAACCCCTTACTCTGAGACTGTGACCCTTGGTTCTAGACTCCTCAGACAGGGGGAACATCCTTCCTGCATCTACCCTGTCAAGCCCTGTAAGAATTTTGTTTGTTTCAATGAGATCACCTCTCATTCTTCTAAACCCTAGAGAATACAGGCCTAGTCTACTCAATCCCTCCTCACAGGACAATCCCCCCAACCCAGGAACCAGTCTGGTGAACCTTTGTTGCCCTCCCTCTATGGCAAGTATATCGTTCCTTAGGTAAGGACAACAATTTTAAAACTACTGTTTAAGGAAATATGCGAGAGGCATAATTTCTCAGCATACTGTAGAACAACAAATGGATAACTGTTTACAAAGCATATTATAAGACTGGAAAGTACCAAGCCTTACTTATTTAAAATGTACACTGCATTCTGTAACTTGTATAGCTTAAGCAATCTTACCTAAAAGCAGATACCCTGCGCTGCTCAGCCAATGCTTGCTTTTTAATCCTGCATCTTCCACTCTCATTTGAAATGTTTCTATATACCTAGACCTGTCTTGCGTTGGAGCATATCGCCCTCGGTTATGGAGCAGGCCCGTCGTCAAGGTGAACGGAAATCAGGCGTAAAACGGGCAGCCATCCGCCATTGCCCGCTTTCCATCCGCCAGTGCAGGTGAAAATTCACCCCGTGGACTTTGCTCCCCAAGCAAGGCTGGTGAAAAGTAATCCCCATTACATAGATGTAGACAGCCAGATAACTATTCGTGTCAATTAATCTCTTCCTTATCTATATGTACTTTGGATATTCATGGCTCAGAAATTCATCTTGGGATGTGGGGTGGCGCAAAGCGGGCGATGTCGGATCGGCCGCCCGTCATATGCAGCCGCCTCACAGACTGCAATGGAACTGACTATCAGGTTCTGCGTATAATGGGCGGCTCGTATTTCTCGGCCCACTGCCTCAATCAACAGCCTGAGGTAATTTTTCAGAAATGTTAAAACCTTCCAAACCTAATTGGAAACCTTGGCAACTGAAACGAATTCGTACATTATTTTTCGCTGAAAATTTAAATAGGTTAATAAGTGTTACCGAATTGCTTGACCTCAAATTGCGTGAACACCATGGACATTGGTGAATCGTCAAACTGCACCTCAATTCGCCAAATGCCGGGCCTGTTTAGGAAAGGAAAACAGAACATACTTCAGTGTATTTCCTCGACTTTATCTTACAATGGTTACACCTCGATGATAAAACCAAAAAAATAGCGAAGATGACTGTATTGGGGACTTGGGCGGATATGGAGATATTCCACTGGCCACCTATTGTACACCCCTCCTGATATTCAGTTCCATTGAAGTCTAATGGGTGGCCCATTTTGCGCTAGTGCCCAAGATCAGTTTCTACCCCATTATGCTTTGGGGGGGCTTTCTTCTCTGGGGGTGATTTTAACTTTTACCTCAGGCTGTACAACAGGTGCTAGCCATTTTATACCATATCCGATTTTCCATTAGGCCATATTTTGCGACCCCCACGGGTGTGAACGAGGTGCATACCCTCCCGTAGGGGCTGCGCATATTCCGTGTGTAGGCCTGCGAAGCGCACGCACTGAAACCCGGTGTAATGATATCAGCAAATAGTGATGTTATTTGCCTGTTAGATTATCATGCCTTACCAGCATGTTTGCATGTATTGATTACTTATGCCTGACCAGCAGAGGTCATGTGAGGGACAAGCAGTAGAGTTTAGTTTCAGTTTCATTCTAGATGCATCACTAGCATGATGTCTCCTGTAAATGCTGTATAAAGAGTTGAACAGACTTTAGGATAAAAGACATTCTCTTTCATAAATGTCTCGTCATTGAACCCACAAAGAAATCAATACATGGTGTCAGTAGTGGGATTGAAAGAGATGAAGAGAAAAAATCTGAAGTTAAATCAGCTCTCCACAAATTAGCAAGCCAAAAGAGAACATCGTTGCTTACCATTGGAGAATAGCTAACGAAGTGAAAAAATGGAAGGTTTACACCCACCGGCGACGCTTCAGTTGACAGGTAATGTGGCTGAAAATTGGAGAAGGTTCAAACAACGTGTGGGGTTGTATTTATCAGCAATCAGAGCTGATGAGAAAAGTAATAAAAAGAAATCGTCACTGTTCTTACATGTCGTGGGTGATGAAGCGCTGGAGGTGCATAATAACTTCACATTCGCTGTTGATGGAGACAAAATGAAGCTAGATAAAATAATGGAACAGTTTGAGGCCTACTGCATACCTAAACATAACGTGACATTTGAGAGGCACAGATTTTTCACATGTGTACAGAAAACGGGTGAGACTATTGATCAGTGTGTGACTGAACTGAGAAACCGAAGCAAAACATGTGAATTTGGGGGACTGACAGACTCGCTGATAAAAGACAGACTGGTGTGTGGTATTCCAGATAATGGTCGAAGGGAAAGACTGCTAAGAGAGCAAGATCTAGACCTGGGAAAAGCCATAGCACTGTGTAGGGCTACAGAGACTGTGAAGTTGCAGGCAAAGGAGCTGTTCAGTGACAGTAGCTGCAACATGGATGCAGTGAGAATGAACGGACACAAACCGTTTAACAAAAAGAGCGCCAATGTGAAAAAAGAGGCATGGCCAGCGAACAAAAATGAAAGAGACTATTGAAAGACATGTAGTCGATGCGGTACACAGAATCCACCAAAAAAGAGTCCAGCATATGGTAAAACAAGCAATAGTTGCAACAAAATCAACCATTATGCCCGTTGCTGTAAGAACCAAGCGCAACAAAGCAAGGTCCATACAGAAGATGAAAGCGAGATAGAGGAGTTCAATGTAGTTGTTGTGTCTGAAAACTAAAAAGAAGAAAGAGACTGGATGTTGACACTAAAAGTGAATGACATACACATTCCATTTAAATTGGATACTGGAGCACAAGTTAATCTGATATCAGAGACTGATTTTAAGAAAATTAGACCAGACCAAAGATACATGGAATAAAAGTGAAAGTGACAGGATACACAGGTAAGATGCATTGTCAAAGTAACACACAAGGACAGAGAGCACACGCTAGCATTAATCGTGGTGCCAAAGGATGTGCAAGCCATACTAGGTTTAAAAGCCTGTGAGAGACTGAACCTGGTAAAGAGAGTCCTCGTTGTGGAAAGCGAAGGAGAGACAGTCTATGATGAACTGAATGTTGCGTACACACCGGGTAAGCTGATGTATACAGCAGACACGTTGTCCAGAGCTGTTGACCCAGGAGAGCCCGCAAGCACAGTGAAAAGACTGATGTACAAGGCAAAAGTACTACTATGACAGAGGAACACAAAACCTACCTGAACTCCACACTGGTGACCAAGTAAGGTTCAAAGACAAAACAAACACATGGACTCAGAAGGGAACTGTCCTGAGTGAAGTTCAACCAAGATCATACACCATTCAGACAGATGAGGGTGCTGTTCTGAGAAGAAATCGTCGAGATCTTCTCATGGGACCAGCCACAGCAGGTCAAAAGACTGATACTGTTGAACAACCTGATCACACAGCCGAGAACACATCATCTGAGGCAACAACTCAGATTCAAGGACAATCAATCAGAAAATCTTCAAGACACATGAAGCCTCCTGAGAGACTCATTGAGCAAATTTAAGGACTATTGTTATAGAAGGAAGTAATGTTATCTTATTCTTTCTTCAAGTTCTAGTGTATTTACATATTTCATGTGAACACACAAAGCAAGGGTAAAAAACCTTGATCATGATAATGATAATGTAAGTTCATTAAGTGTTACAGTTAAAATGCAGATTAATATAAAGAAAACATGTTGTTAGTTAAAAGTAAAATACTTTTGTTTTAAGAAAGGGAGATGTAATGATATCAGCAAATAGTGATGTTATTTGCCTGTTTGATTATCATGCCTTACCAGCATGTTTGCATGTATTGATTACTTATGCCTGACCAGCAGAGGTCATGTGAGAGACAAGCAGTAGAGTTTAGTTTCAGTTTCGTTCTAGATGCATCACTAGCATGATGTCTCCTGTAAATGCTGTATAAAGAGTTGAACAGACTTTAGATTAAAAGACATTCTCTTTCATAAATGTCTCGTCATTGAACCCACAAAGAAATCAATACACCTGGCACTTGCAATCGGTCAAGAATCCTCTCGACAGATCCTCCACATCCCTGGGAGAGGGGCCTCCGCGGGTGTTGATCTGCACTCTCTGCCCAACCTCCACCCGCTGAATGCCTGTGAAATTCTTACTTCTGGTCAAAGCAGGCATAAGGCCTGCTTTTACCAGCATAAAAGTTAAAAATAATAGAAAAATAAAATGTTACCACTCACTTATACATTAGAAACCCTGTCCAATAAGGTAAGTTTATATTTAGCCCCGTTGAAACATATGCATTCTTTTTCAAAAAATTAAATGTTTGTTTAAAATATTTAATGAAATGCCATTTTATATATGTAATTAAAAAAATTTAATTTCATGTGTTCATGTATTTTTTATGTCATCCCCATTCATATTATGACAGTTCCGTATGTACGGAAACCCACTAAGTATGAACGGGGATTCCCTTCTTTCATTGGTTGGGCCGGCCCACCTGATTCCAGGGGCGCTTGGGAAATGTGTGCACCCCTGGGATACGTGGGGCTCTGCACATTTCTACTAGGAGAGGCCCAGGATCGCAAGCCTCCGTATCTCCCGGGCCACCAGGTAAATGCGTTGATTTTTTGATGACCGGAGGCATCCGCCCGTGGGAAGCCTCCGATCACAAATTCAGGCCCAGTGTCTTCAATGGCAATTGCCATTGGCAATGTACAACAGATTGCCGGTTTGCTATCATCCGCTTATGGTGCAGCCATAAACGTTAACATTATCCCCCGTTATTTCTTATTCTGTCTTCACGGTAGAAGACACAAACAACATCCCAAAAATGGATAATCAAGGGGCCACAGGGAGGAGGGAACTAAAGACAATCACTATCACGAGGGAAATAGTACTTGGTAAAATAAAAGACGACAAGTCCCCTGGACCAGATGGCCTGCATCCCAGGGTGTTAAAAGAAGTGGCTGCAGAGATAGTGGATGCATTGGTTGCAATATACAAAAAATTCCCTGGAATCTGGAGAGGTCCCAGCAGATTGGAAAACTGCCAATGTAACACCTTTATTTAAGAAAGGAGGGAGACAGAAAGCAGGAAACTATAGGCCAGTTAGCCTAACATCTGTCATTGGGAAAATGCTGGAGTCCTTCATTAAGGAAGCAGTAGCAGGGCTTTTGAAAATTTATAATACAGTCAGGCAGAGTCAGCATGGTTTTATGAAAGGGAAATCATGTTTAACAAATTTGTTGGAGTTCTTTGAGGGTGTAACGAGCAGGGTGGACAAAGGTGAACCAGTAGATGTGGTGTATTTGGATTTCTAGAAGGCATTCGATAAGGTGCCACATAAAAGGTTACTGCATAAGATAAGAGCTCACGGAATTGGGGGTAATATATTAGCATGGATAGAGAATTGGCTAACTAACAGAAAGCAGAGAGTCCAGATAAATGGGTCATTTTCCGGTTGGCAAACGGTAACTAGTGGGGTGCCACAGGGATCGATGCTGGGGCCTCAACTATTTACAATCTACATTAATAATGGGTGGGGAAGTGGCTTTGAGCCCAAGATCAGCCATGATCTTATGGAATGGTGGAGCAGGCTCGAGGAGCCAAGTGGCCTATTCCTGCTCCTATTTCTTATGTTCTTATGTACGCTGTTTGGCTTCTGCCAATCACACTGTAGTGGTGGTGAGCCGTTATCCTTCAATCCCATGATAGAGTTTATCATTTGCCCAGGTATATAGGTAACTTGTAGGCTGTCCAATGCATGGACAGAGTTCCCTCTTCTGTATATTTACACTGCTGGTCGTATCACATTATCTCATGTGATACTCCTTGTGTTTGGAAGGCAAAAAATAGCATCTAAATGGTCCCTGATTGCTAAACTTTGTCAACTTCTCTTGGGGATAGAAGATAAGAAAGAGTTCATAAATAGTGTGCCAGAAGGGTTTAAATTATATTTTCAGAAGTTATTTCCCTTATTTAGGCATTTAAGGAAGCTATCTGCCTGATCTATCTCTATTGAAAGGTTTCAGACAGAAACTCTGGGGTAAATTTTCTATTTGCCATTCCAGGTAAAACCTGGATTTGTGAATCGATCAACATAAACTAATAAGTAGCTACAAAAAAAAGTGAGGGGACCGGTCAAATCTAGATGATGGGGAATTCTGCCAGTCAAACACATATTTGAACAAATTTTACAAGATGTTTGTATTTGAATTGAATGACTTGACCCCTCTCTTCTGCGCCTGTCTCACTCAACATGGGGTAAACTTTTGAACTTGCTGTTCCACTGTAAAACTGGCATTGTGGTTCGGTTTTACTCATGGGCAGCAAGGTGAAAATTTATCCATTTTTTTTACAAGAATTGTGTTAAACGAAACTGGCGTACTAATTCTTAAGTGAAGCTGGCTTTTGTATCTCTTACATACAGCTGAGTACTAAATGTGACAAGAAGGCGCTCGGAGAAAAGGGATAATTTACTTGGGATATATGAGGTCGGTTGCCCGTTATACATTCAATGGAAAGGACAATCAGGAGGGGACATCATAGGCGGCCAATCCAATATTGCTCACTTTAAACTATAGCCAAAAGTTAAAATTACCCTGAAACAGTTTATATGGGCCTTTACGTCATTTCTTTGTGGTTTACTCCAGCCTCCTCCTGGAGTTATTGCAAGTAATTGGATGTAGCCCTGCCCGCAATGTCAGGGCAGCTAAAGTCTGAAACACAAATGTTTCATTTTGCGCAAAATGGTTACAGAATCATTGCTTGTTTGTAGCATTGTGGGGAGAAACAGGGTTTAGGCAGAGGCGCAAAATCGTGATAATGATTCTGAGCCTATTTAACACCCTGCTCAATTTTCTGTTCCATTGAAGTAAACAGGGAAACAAAAATGGGGTGATTTTTAAAATGGGCTGCTGATAAAAGAAGGAATGCCATGGAGATCAGCGCTGGGTGATACCTGGCTACCCTGACCCATGTATTTGGCAGTGATGTGGTACAATTGCCTCTGCTTGCTCTGAGTCAATTTGACAGTTGCAAAACCCTATCTGCAGCAAGACACCGGCAACCGGCTTGTAAAATTAGGTTGACACGGACAGTGGTTGACTAGGTCAATGCTGCCATGTACTATTATGCATGTGCTTAATTTCCAACTATTGTTAAAATATCAGCTATCGTGCTGCTCACACTGGTGCTAGACATGTGACTAATGTATCATGCTTCATGGCCAGCAGTTTCACCTTCATTCTCATGTTAGGATTGACACAACTGTCTAATATAACTTCACAGACAGAAAGTGTGATAAAAAAAAGTTAGCATGGATTCCAAAAGGCGAAATTATGTTTACTTAACCTGATAGAATTCTTTGAGGAGGTAATGGAAAGTGTAGATAGTAGCGTAGTAGATGTCATATACTTAGACTTTCCAAAGGCTTTCAGTAAGATACCACAGAGTAGACTCATGACAAAAGTTAGGACATGTGGAGTCAGAGGACAAATGGCTGAATGGATAGCAAATTGACTAAAAAACACAGATAACAAAGAGTAGGGGTAAAAGGTAGTTATTCAGATTGTAGGAGGCTAGAAGGATCAGTAGTGGGACCACTGTAAATTTATGGTAATGGTTTGGACTTAGGAACAAGTAACTCAATATCAAAATTTGCATATGATACAAACTGGGGGGTATAGCTAATGCTAAGGAGGAATGCAACATAATACAAGACGACATTAGAAAATGTGCCGACTGGACAGTAAAGTGGCAAATTCAATTTGACATAGATAAATGTGACCGAGTTGATGCACTTTGGTAGGAAAAATGGAAATATCACCTACACCTTAGAAAATAGAATAAACTGAATGGGGTAGAAGACCAAAGGGATGTTGGTGCAAAAATCATTAAAAACAGCATCGCAGGTCAGCAAAGCAATTAAAAATGTGATAAAAGCACTGGGATTTATTTCTGGGGGTCTAGAATTCAAAAGTAGTAACGTTATGCTAAGCTTACATAGGACGCTGGTCAGGCCGCACAGAGACCTGTGCACAGTTCTGGTCTCCATACCATAAAAAGGACATGGAAGCACTGGAGAAAGTGCAAAAAGAAAAGATTTATAAGGATGGCAACAGAACTGAGCTCTCGGGAAGGATTGAACAGGTGGGCTTTTTTCTTTAGGAAAAAGACTTAGAGATGACCTGATAGAATTCTTTAAAATTATGAATGGGTTGCACAGGGCACACTTTTTCAATCGTTCCAAATTGCACAGTTTTCAATCGTACAGTTTTTGATTTGTAGTTTCAGCATATAGGTGTATTAATAATCATTTAATCAGCTGCGACTGATGACTTGCTGAACAGATCACCTTGCAGTAGGGTGAGAAATCCTTCTTTCTGTCTTGCCCAGTTGAGCAATAGCCACACAGTACAATGGGCACGAAAGCTGCAGCAACTGAACTTGTTTAAAAAAATAAAGTAGAAGTGTTCGATGAAACGCCATACTCCGATTGGAATAAAAGGTTAATTTCTCAAATATTGTGGCAACTCACTCTGCGATATTCGGGATCTTTAGCGGCCGAGTGACTACGTTTCCTGACTTCACCAACAAGCCGGGAAACTGCATATTTCTGGAGTTCTAGGAGGAGAATTGAATGCATTCAAATTTAGACTTAATACAGCAACGACCCTCTATACTGTGCATATTTGACAGCGTATTCGATTATACTTAATTAACAAAACGGGGTAGAATTTCTGCGGAATTTTCCTGCTACCTCGCTGTAACTTCGGCGGAAGATGGGTTAAAATCTGTGGTAAAAGGAAGTTCAACGACCATTAAAACTGCTTGCCCGGGTTTCCAATGAAGTTAAAGTGGTGGAATCAGGAAAAACCCCGCAGACATTGCAGGCGAAAATCCAAGATACATATTAAGTCAATAATAACATAGATTTCATTAATACTTGAAATAAGATCAATAGTGAAATTTAGTAAATGTGA
Source organism: Somniosus microcephalus (assembly GCF_052327205.1). Classification (NCBI taxonomy): domain Eukaryota; kingdom Metazoa; phylum Chordata; class Chondrichthyes; order Squaliformes; family Somniosidae; genus Somniosus; species Somniosus microcephalus. Next base: position 112,533,661 of record NW_028225179.1, read on the forward strand.
TAAATATGAATAGTCGCCATGCGCAAAATAACTAATAATTAAAATCAGGAATAAAAATCACATTTGTAATTATTTGTGTTAATTAATGCATCAGTGACTATAAACTAGAATATAATGAAGCCATACAATCTGTGATTCCACTATTTGTACAGAGACATCATTTAAAATTGCTTGCCCATTTAGGTATTGACTTACATCATTAATGTAACAACAACAACAACTTGTATTTATACAGCGCCTTTAACAGTAAAACATCCCAAGGCGCTTCACAGGAGTATTATAAGACAAAAAATTTGACACCGAGCCATATAAGGAGAAATTAGGGAAGAGTACCAAAAGCTTGGTCAAAGAGGTCAGTTTTAAGGAGCGTCTTAAAGGAGGAAAGACAGGCAGAGAGGTTTAGGGAGGGAATTCCAGAGCTTAGGGCTTAGGCAACAGAAGGCATGACCATCAATGATTGATCGATTATAATCAGGGATGCTCAAGAGAGCAGAATTAGAGGAGCGCAGGTATTTTGGGGGGTGGGGGGATTGTGGGGCTCGAGGAGATTACAGAGATAGAGAGGGGCGAGGCCATGGTGAGATTTAAAAACAAGGGTGAGTATTTTGAAATTGAGACGTTGCTTAACCGGGAGCCAATATAGGTCAGCAAGCACAGGGGAGATGGATGAACGGGACTTGGTGCGAGATAGGACACGGGCAGCTGAGTTTTGGATGACCTCAAGTTTACATAGGGTAGAATGTGGGAGGCCAGCCAGGAGTGTGTTGGAATAGTCAAGTCTAGAGGTAACAAAGGCGTGGTTAAGGGTTTCAGCAGCGGGTGAGCTGAGGCAGGAGCGGAGGCGGGCGATGTGACGGAGGTGGAAATAGGCGTTTTTTGTTATGCTGTGGATATGTGTTCAGAAGCTCATTTCAGGGTCAAATATGACACCAAGTTTGCGAACAGTGTGGCTCAGCCTCAGAGAGATGCTAGGGAGAAAATGAAATAGAACTGCATGGATAATATAGTTCACCATACAGAAAATTGGAAATTGAAGTAACTGTACTTGTTCTACACTGCCGTGTCATAAAATATAGTGGAAAGTGCATTTGACTGATGCCACAGAACTCCAATGTACTCACGTATGTAGTTATTTTAATGCTCTCGCTCACTGGTCTCATATAATGATCAAGAGTAAAGATCCTGTAACGCACTACGCAGTAAAAGTAAACAAATAGACTCTAGTCAACATTTTGATCTAAAAGATTTAAACAAAGTGCATTTGAATGAGCCATGTTATTAGCTAAATTAGGTAACACATGGATTTCAATTTAATCAAATTCAGCTTTCTCCATCATACACGAAACGACGTTTATATATACCCTTGGTGTAGCGCTGACACTTTACAAGCTTAACATGGAATCTATTTTTTTAAATATTAGGGCGGATGGGATGGTCGCCACGTCCTGTGGTGGAAGTAATGAGCACCCACCGAGGGAGATTTGGACTTCTGGCAATAATATAAAGCAGGTGATATCTGATTGGCCGCAGGTTGTACACCTCTCCTGATATTTGCTTCCATCCAATAGAAAGGAAAACCAGGGGAGGCGCACAAGGGACGGCCGAGGAAGACTGGTGAAATGGGCCGACGCATGGCAGATGAAATTTAATACAGAGACGTGTGAAATAGAAACATAGAAACATAGAAGATAGAAGCAGGAGTAGGCCATTTGGCCCCTCGAGCCTGCTCCGCCATTCAATGGGACTATGGCTGATCATCCAAATTCAGTACCCTGTCCCTGCTTTCTCCTCATATCCCTTGATCCATTTAGCCTTAAGAAATATATCTAACTCCTTCTTGAATATATTTAATAAGTTGGCCTCCACTGCCTTCTGTGGTAGAGAATTCCACATGTTCACCACTCTCTGGGTGAAGAAATTCCTCCTCATCTCAGTCCTAAATGGCTTACCCCTTAGACTGTGACCCCTGGTTCTGGACTCCCCGCCATCGGGAACATCCTTCCTGCATCTAGTCTGTCTAGTCTGTTAGAATTTTATAAGTTTCAATGAGATCCCCTCTCATTCTTCTGAACTCTAGCGAATATAAGCCCAATCGACCCAATCTCTCCTCATACGTCATTCCTGCCATCCCAGGTATCAGTCTGGTGAATCTTTGCTGCACTCCCTCCATGGCAAGAACATCCTTCCTCAGATAAGGCAACCAAAACTGTACACAATACTTAAGGTGTGGTCTCACCAAGGCCCTGTATAACTGCAGCAAGACTTCCTTGTTCCTGTACTCGAATCCTCTCGAATGATGCATTTTGGAAGGAAGAATGGGGAGGGGGAGTTTAAACGACATTTTAAAGGGGGGATGCAGGAACAGAGGGACCTGGGGGTTCACATTCACGTATTTTTGAAGGTGGCCTGACAAGTCGAGAAAGCCGTTAAAAAGCACACGAGATCCTCGGCATTATAAAGAGAGACTTGGGGGCTATAAATTCCATAGCGCCCCGCTTTGGGACGATAACATTTGAAATCTGGGAAACGTATCGCCAGGCGATCATCATTTTCTGGTCCCGGGAAATTGAGCATTAATGGTCCAAGAGGGAGATGGAGCATTAAATCAAGCGCTAACCGCTTCCCTTATGGCGCTAACGTGCAAGAGTGCGGCAGTAGCGGCAGTGCACTGAACAATGTGGCGCGCATCGGAGGCTGCTTCCCTCGCTCAAGGGAAGGGCTAATGATGGTGCGCAACATACTTGTGCTCAGTTCTGTGTTGCCGGGCGACCTGCGCGACTACTATTACAGCCCCAAACACTCTCAGAGAGTGGAGCGCTTGGAAATCTTGCAGCAGTAAAGCATCGACAACTTTCAGCAGGCACCTTCTGGTGCAAAGAATAAAGTGTGGCCTACCTGAAACCCACTGCCTTTAATTAGCGCACCCCAAGTGGCCAGCCGAAGGGGCAACGCCTCCTCTTCCTGATGCTGCTGACACCTGGCGATACAGCAGGGTGGCGGGAGGCAATCTCACACCCGGGGCGGTAACGGGGCGCTGCGCACTTTAGCGCCTCACACATCGAGACGTCATAGAGGGCAAGGCGGTAAGTGTTAGCCCCAGCACTAAACTGCCAGGGAAGTTCACGGGCATCGCAGAATTCTCCGTGCCCGGTCGCTATCCCCTTAGCACCCAGTTACACCCCCCACCCCACGCAAGCACTAACGGGAGGCGCAAAGCAGCCAAATTTCTCCCCCATAGAGTATAAATGCAAGGAAGTTATGGCCAACCATTATAAATCACTGGTTAGGCCTCAGCTGCAGAATTGTGTTCACTTCTGGGCACCACATTTTAGGAAGGATGTCAAGGCCTTGGAGTGGGTGCAGACGAGTTTTACTAGAATGATACCAGGGATGAGGGATTTCAGTTACGTGGAGACAATATGTGGTGTTACGTAGAGATGCTGGGATTGTTCTCCTTCGAGTGGAGAACATTAAGGGGAGGTTTAATAGATTATGAGGGGTTTTGATAGATTTCACAGAGTTAAGGTAATTGGCAAAAGAACCAGAGGAGAATAATTTTATGCAGCGAGCAGGTATGATCTGGAATGCACTGCTTGGAAGGGTGGTGGAAGCAGATTTAATAGTAAGTTTTACAAGGGAATTGGATATATATTTGAAAAAGAAAAAAAATGCAGATCTATGGGGAAAGAGTAGGGGAGTGGGACTGAGTGGGTAAGTCTTTCACTGAGCTGGCACAGGCACGACAGGCCAAATGGCCTCCTTCTAAGAACATAAGAACATAAGAATTAGGAGCAGGAGTAGGCCATTCGGCCCCTCGAGCCTGCTCCGCCATTCAATAAGATCATGGCTGATCATCGACCTCAACTCTACTTTCCCGCCTGATCTCCATAGTCCAAAAATCTATCGATCTCAGCCTTGAATCTACTCAAAGACTCAGCATCCACAGCCCACTGGGGCAGAGATTTCCAAAGATTCACAACCCTCTGAGTGAAGAAAATCCATAATGTTTCTATATTTCTTAAGGCTAAAGGGATATAGGGGTATGGGGTGAAAGCAGGGACCGGGTACTGAATTTGGATGATCGGCCATTATCGCATTGAATGGCGGAGCAGGCTCGAGGGGCCGAATGGCCTACTCCTGCTCCTATCTTCTATGTTTCTATGTTAATTGGCCGACCCCTTATCCTGAGACTATGCCCCCTAGTTCTAGACTCTCCAGCTGTATGATTTTATGACTGGTCATACATTCATCACTAGCAAATGGAATAAGGTCAAGTGACTTCACAGGATCCTTCCTATTTAAGATATCACCTAAAATGTCTGTTAAAATCTAGCTGTTCTTGCTCTCAAGCGAATTTAAACATGATAGATCTTGGCAAATGCAAGAATAATCATTGAGTTGAGTCAAGGTTTCCTAAAAGTGTTGACTTTATAAAGTGCCACCTAATAATGTATTCATGAAAAATGATATTAAGTATTCCTTTCCAATCCCTATGTTTGTGTCCGAACGTAGGAAGGCTTTCATTATTCGATGAACAGAGGGAAGCCCTCCGATTTCTATCAGAACGTAGTCTGTGTCAAACCATTAGCTGGGCTTCCCTCGCCTTTTTGATATTATTATAAATATAATAAATTAATGTAAATATTGAAACGTGTGCATTATACTGTAGCAGTACTCACCATATTAGTTTGGCGTGTATATTGGCTTGTCTGTCTGAATGAATATGTAACCCTTTTTCGAGGAGAGCAGGACGGGAACCATTTTCCTTTCCGGAAACAGTTGCTGGCATTCAGCAGCAAGGGAGATGTATTTGTCTTTACGTAACCAAATGTTAGCTTTCTTGATACGGTCAGGGAGAGCCTGTGGGTTTGATACTGTGGAGGTCAGTGGTGCTAAAACTGGTTAGTCTGCTTATATATTTCACTGAGCCATGGCCTAGCTCCAGTGTGACTTGACCATTGATACTGCCCTGCAAGAACAGTGGCTGAGACTATCAAAATGTTGATTGCGTAACCAATAGCTTACAAACATACAAACATACGAATTAGGAGCAGGAGTAGGCCACTCGGCCCCTCGAGCCTGCTCCACCATTCAATAAGATCATGGCTGATCTGATTACTCCACATTCCTGCCTACCCCAATAACCTTTCACCCCCCTTGCTTATCAAGAATCTATCTACCTCTGCCTTAAAAATATTCAAAGACTCTGCTTCCACCGCCCCCTGAGGAAGAGAGTTCCAAAGACTCTCGATCCTCTGTGAGAAAATATTTCTCCTCATCTCTGTCTTAAATGGGCGACCCCTTATTTTTAAACAGTGACCCCTAGTTCTAGATTCTCCCACAAGTGGAAACATCCTCTCCACATCCACCCTGTCCAGACCCCTCAGGATCTTATATGTTTCAATCAAGTCACCTCTTACTCTTCTAAACTCCAGCGGATACAAGCCTAGCCTGTCCAACCTTTCCTCATAAGACAACCTGTCCATTCCAGGTCTCGCTTCTTATCTGTCAACGTCGGCTAGGTTCTATGTCACAATTACAAGAAAATAAAAGACTTGCATTTAAATAGCACCTTGCAAGATGTCAGGATGTCCCAAAGCACTTTACAACCAATGAAGTTCTTCTGAAGTGTGGTCTCTATTGCAATGTAGGAAACGCGGCAGCCAATTTACACCCAGCAAGCTCCCACACACAGGAATGTGATAATGACCCAGATTATCTGTTTTTTTGTTATGTTCATTGAGTGATAACGATTGGCCAGGGCACTGGGGAGAACTCCCATTCTGTTCTTCGAAACAGTGCCATGGGATCTTTTACGTCCACCTGAGAGAGCAGACGGGTCCTCGGTTTAACATCTCATCTGAAAGACGGCACCTCCGACAGTGCAGCACTCCCTCAGCACTGCACTGGAGTGTCAGCCTAGCTTTATTATGTGCTCAAGGCTGTGGAGTGGAACTTGAACCCACAACATTCTGACCTAGAGCTGCTACAAAAGAAGTTCCAAGGCATGATAAATCCGCAGCCGATGTTGCTTCCTTTATTTTCGTTTATAAGCCAGGATTTTGAGGTGGTAATGACAGCGAATCTGTCAGTACTCGCTGTCATTATCCTTCTGAAACTAACAGCAACTTCTGGATTTAGCGCTTGTTCAGATAAACGTGGGTATCTAGACGTTGCGGTCAGCCATTCCCTGATTCGCCACAGGTTGTGCTGTGGAACTCCCCAGAGCCGGCAACTAATGAAAATCACACTGAAGGACAAAAACTTCTCTATTACGCTTGAATAATGCTTTTAAGCAACACTACACCCTCAAACCACCACTCCCCGCCTAAAAAGTTAACCCTTGTTGAAAGAGGTGTAACTGGGTATTTGAGGCATATTGACTGCTGGCCATGAAAATCTAGTTTTATATTTGAGAAATGTTCAACTTTTCCATTAATATGATTAAGAATGACATGTTTTTTTTAAATAATGGGCCCTGAATTTGCAGTCGGTATGACGGCATACTCTCACGTGATCTCAAGTACGTTTACGCACAACGGTGCATCCCTGGGATTCGCGGGCCGCTACTCCGCAGCATTTCAAAGCAACTTTGTGAAGGGGGCGCCGCATGAGGTAAGTACGGATTTCATTCATTAGCTATGCCACTGACTGCAAATTCAGGGCCAATATATTTTTTAAGTTGTGTTTATGATATTTCAGTTTCTACCTTAATCCTTTGTGTATGTCCCAATTTTTATTTTGCTCGCTGTAAAATTTACAAAAACTAAATTCGAATCTGTGCAATTTGCTTCCTGGTTTGCTGCCTGCGAGAATTCTTCAATGCAATTGACTGCTCAGCCTGCTTGATGACATCACTGTGGCTGGACGCTGGAGATTCGCTTGATTTGGCGACAGATTCAAGCAGAGGTCGGAAGAGCTGCAATCCACGCCACAGAAATCGCTAGATCTTTGTGGGCAGCTTTCACGAGGTCAGCAGCAAATGCGTCGCTTCACCACTGACTGCGAAATCCGGGCCATAATCCAGGATCATTGGGGGCACTTTTAAACTAACGCACCCATCGGGAAACTGAAGGGATTAGGTGTAACGCTGGTTTTAAGAGTCGGTTGATTTTAATCTCTATTGAAGTCACTGGTGAGTAACAATGGGTGGTGTGTAAATCCGACGTTATACCCGATCCTGTGGGGTTCACACCCAGCAAGTTCAATAAAATAAACCCCCACATTAACTTTTAATTGGGAATAGTCATTGTAAAGAATTTTTCATTCAATAATTATAGAAATGACTAATACATTATTTTCTGGGTCAACATGTTCCTTAATTACGAGTTAGTCTGAAAGTGTCAGCTGTGGCTCAGTGGGTAGCACACTTGCCTCTGATGTCAGAAGGTTGTGGGTTCATAGTCCCATTCCAGGGACTTAAGCACATAAAGCTACGCTGACACTCCAGTGCAGTGCTGAGGGAGTACTACAATGTCGGAGGTGCCGCCTTTTAGGCAAGACGTTAAACCGAGGCCCCGTCTGCTCTCTCAGGTGGACGTAAAAGATCTCATGGCCACTATTTTGAAGAAGAGCAGCGGAGTTCTCCTTGGTGTCCTGGCCAATATTTATCCCTCAACCAACATAACAAAAACAGATTATCTGGTCATTATCACATTGCTGTTTGTGGGAGCTTGCTGTGCGCAAAGTGGCTGCTGTGTTTCCTACATTACAACAGTGACTACACTTCAAATGTACTTTATTGGCTGTAAAGTGCTTTGAGACGTCTGGTGGTCGTGAAAGGCGCTATATAAATGCAAATTTTTTTTTAATTAGCCCCCACCACATCAGGAATATGCACCTTATAATCTTCAGAGCATACAATGATAGCTTTAGACAGCAAATAAAACTGGATGCATAATATTAATTAATTTGCGTTTTATTGTGGATGGAAATTAACTTTGGCAGCGAGAACTATATCGATTTAATTTCGAAAATAATATTGTGACAGAGTAAGAGCATAGCTTACCATGCTGCCCAGTGCAACACTGCATACATTATTTTTGGAAATTCAAGAATCCGTTGGACAGTAGTGCTCAGAGAGGGAGTGGACTCCAATGCATCAAGCTTTCCAAATAAGTAACTAACTTCCATTGTCTGTTTTTGCACTAGAGTACCAATGGTTTATATATAAGGTTAGCATAACATTGACATAGTAACGAACTTGGACTATGCAATGTGCTCTTCAATAAGAGGTAACATTACAATAAGCAAATGACAGATTTCTTTACACTTCACTTGACGGATTACGGTGGTAGTACTTACAATGATATCTTTAATTTGATGGTAACGATTCTCTGCCTTTAGTTCAAAATCAACGTCGTCTGAACACTTTGTGTAGGTTGTAACATCGAATAAATATACTTTGATGCGGACAGGATTTCCTGCTCCCTCCAGCTGAATGGTGATGCTCTCTTTCACCCCAACGTGAATAATGTTGGGGGCTGTAATTAAGTAGCTAGCAAACGGAAGAAGTCAAAGCATGTTTTAATCAATATTAGACATGGGTCCCTTCATTGAAAAACCACACACATGCGCACAGAATAATAGGGGTGAATTTCCCCAAGAGTTCTCCACATTGACAGCCATTTCCCGAGGTTTCCGCCGAAGTTACGATGGACGACCAGCAGAACTCCCGTGGAAATGTATCCCTATTATTCCTCTAGTGGTCTTTCTGTAGGCCTGGGAATAAATCGGTAGAAGAGCTGACGAGTGTAATGATATCAGCAAATAGTGATGGTATTTGCCTGTTTGATTATTATGCCTTACCAGCACATTTGCCTGTTTGATTATTTATTCCTTACCAGCAGAGGGCATGTGAGAGAGACAGTTTAGTTTTAGTTTCGTTTTAGATGGATCTCTAAGATGGTGTCTCCTGTAATGCTGTTAACTGAGTTGAACATACTTTAGATAAAAAGACATTCTCTTTCATCAATGTGTCGTCATTGAACCCACATAGAAATCAATACATGGTGTCAGAAGTGGGATCGAAAAAGATGAAGAGGAAAAATCTGAAGTTAAATCAGCTCTCCACATATTAGCAAGCCAAAAGAGAACATTGTTACTTACCTTTGGAGAATAGCTAACGAAGTAAAAAATGGAAGGTTTACACCCACCAGCGAAGCTTCAGTTGACAGGTAATGTGGCTGAAAGTTGGAGGAGGTTCAAACAATGTTTGGAGTTGTATTTAGCGGCAATCGGAGCTGACGAGAAAAGTGATAAAATGAAAGCGTCAGTGTTCTTACATGTCGTGGGTGATGAAGCGCTGGAGGTGTATAATAACTTCACATTCGCTGCTGATGGAGACAAAATGAAGCTGGATAAAATAATGGAACAGTTTGAGGCCTACTGCATACCTAAACGTAACGTGACGTTTGAGAGGCACAGATTTTTCACATGTGTACAGAAAACGGGAGAGACTATTGATCCGTATGTGACTGAACTGAGAAACAGAAGCAAAACGTGTGAATTTGGGGACTGACAGACTCGCTGATAAAAGACAGACTGGTGTGTGGTATTCCAGATAATGGTCTAAGGGAAAGACTGCTAAGAGAGCAAAATCTAGACCTGGGAGAAGCCATAGCACTGTGTAGAGCTACAGAGACTGTGAAGTCGCAGGCAAAGGAGCTGTTCAGTGACAGTAGCTGCAACGTGGATGCAGTGAGAAAGAATGGACACAAACCGTTTAACAAAAAGAGCGCCAATGTGATAAAAGAGGCGTGGCCAGCGAACAAAAATGAAAGGGACAATCGAAAGTCATGTATTCGATGCGGTACACAGCATCCACCAAAAAAGTGTCCAGCATATGGTAAAACATGCAATAGTTGCAACAAAAACAACCATTATGCCCGTTGCTGTAAGAACCAAGTGCAACAAAGCAAGGTCCATACAGTAGATGAAAGCGAGATAGAGGAGTTCTATGTGGATGTTGTGTCTGAAAACAAAAAAGAAAAAAGAAACTGGATGTTGACACTAAAAGTGAATGACACACACATTCCATTTAAATTGGATACTGGAGCACAAGTTAATGTGATATCAGAGACTGATTTTAAGAAAATTAGACCCAGACCAAAGATACATGGAATAAAAGTGAAAGTGACAGGATACTCAGGTACTGATATACCAGTGAAAGGAAGATGCATTGTCAAAGTGACACACAAGGACAGAGAGCACACGCTAGCATTAATCGTGGTGCCAAAGGATGTGCAGGCCATACTAGGTTTAATAGCCTGTGAGAGACTGAACCTGGTAAAGAGAGTCCTCGTTGTGGAAAGCGAAGGAGAGACAGTCTATGATGAACTCATGAAAGAGTACAATGACCTATTTCAGGGTCTAGGCTGCCTTCCAGGAGAACACACGATCAGAGTAGATAAAAGTTTGCCAACGGTCATACATCCATGCAGAAAAGTTCCGTTTGCTCTTCAAAAGCAACTGAAGGCAGAGTTGGACAGGATGGAAAGCCTGAACGTGATTCGGAAGATAGATGAGCCAACTGAGTGGGTGAGTTCCCTCGTCATTGTGGACAAAAAGAATGGAAAGCTCAGAATTTGCCTGGATCCAAGAGATCTAAACAGAGCAATAAAGAGAGAGCACTTCAAGCTTCCTACACGTGAGGAAATCATGTCACAGTTTACAAATGCAAAGTGTTTCAGCAAGTTAGATGCATCATCAGGATTTTGGCAGATGAAACTGGACAAGGCAAGTTCAAGACTGCGCACGTTCAACAGTCCATTTGGCAGATACAAATTCCTAAGGTTACCATTTGGCATTGCCTCAGCTCACAAAACTATCCATATGATCTATGAGCACCTGGAGGGAGTTGATACATCAATGGATGACATCATAGTATGGGGAACCACGAGAACTGAGCATGACGAGAGACTGAAAAAAGTGCTGGAAGCAACAAGGAAAACAAACCTGAAGCTGAATAGAGAGAAATGCCAGCTCGGGGTGACAGAACTGACATTCGTGGCAGATATCCTTAGCAGTGAGGGCATCAGACCAGATCCCAGAAAGGTGTCCGCCATTGAGAATATGCCAAAGCCACAATGCAAAAAGGACGTGCAGAGGTTTAATGGAATGATCAACTACATGGGTAAATTCATATCCAACCTCTCAGAAAAGATGGCGCCACTGAGACGACTAACTGAAAAGAACATAGAATGGGAATGGAATCATGAGCATGAGAAGTCATGGAGCGATCTAAAGAAACTGCTCACAGAGGAACCAGTTCTGAGGTTTTATGACCCAGCGAGACCCATCAAGATATCATCAGATGCATCACAGAGTGGGCTCGGTGCCGTTCTTCTGCAAAAATATGATGACTGGCAACCTATTGCATATGCATCGCGCTCAATGACAGACGCGGAGACGCGATATGCTCAAATAGAAAAGGAGCTGCTCAGCATCACATACGCCTGTGAAAGATTTCACCAGTTTGTGTCAGGACAAGCAATCAGTGTAGAGACTGACCATAAGCCCTTGATTGCATTGTTCCAAAAGCCACTAAATAGCTGTCCGCTTAGAATACAAAGAATGATGATCAGGCTGCAACGCTATACACTGAATGTTGCGTACACACCAGGTAAGCTGATGTATACAGCAGACACGTTGTCCAGAGCTGTTGACCCAAGTGAGCCCGCAAACACCACAATGGATGAAAAAGTGAACGCCTACGTGGACATGATCACAAGTGCACTGCCCATAGCAGATGCAAAAATGGAGCTCATAAAGACTGAGACAAACAAAGATGAAACACTGAGACGACTGAGGAAAAGCATCTTGGATGGATGGCCCAACATGAAGCAAGACTGCTCACCTGACATGGCAGAGTACTGGAACTGCAGGGCGGAACTATCAGTGGTCGAAGACATCATCTACAAAGGAAGTAAAATAGTTATCCCAAAGAGTCTGAGAAAAGAGATGCTAAAAAGGATCCATGGAGGACATCTGGGAATCGAAAAGTGTAAGAAAAGAGCACAAGAGGTGATGTACTGGCCACAAATCAACCAAGATGTGACAAATGAGGTGTCAAACTGCACAATATGCCTGAAATATCAAGCAAGCAATCCTGTAGAACCACTGAAGCCACACCCAGCGCCAGACAGACCTTACCAGAAGGTAGGCGCTGACCTATTCGTATGTCAAGGGAAGGACTATCTTGTAGTCACAAACTATTTCTCCCTGTATCCAGAGGTTTGTAGACTGTACACCACCACTGCAGATGCTGTGATAAGATGTATGAAAGCCATATTCTCCAGACATGGCGTGGCAAGCGAGGTCTTCACAGACAACGGACCCCAGTTTTACAATGCAAGTTTCCGACACTTTGCCAAAGAGTGGGACTTTGTCCACGTGATGTCAAGTCCTCACTTTCCACAGTCCAATGGACTAGTGGAAAAATCGGTCCAGACAGTGAAAAGACTGATGTGCAAGGCAAAATACAGTGGAACTGACTTCTACCAGAGCATGCTTGTATACCGCACAACACCGCTCGAGTGTGGTATGTCACCAGCCCAACTCCTTATGGGACATCTGCTAAGGTCAAACCTACCCATCCCGGAGAACCTCCTGAAAACAAAAGAGGGGGAGAAAGTGAGCAAGTTCAAAGAACAACAGAAAGAAAAGCAAAAGTACTACTATGACAGAGGAACACAAAACCTACCTGAACTCCACACTGGTGATCAAGTAAGGTTCAAAGACAAAACAAACAAATGGACTCAGAAGGGAACTGTCCTGAGTGAAGCCCAACCAAGATCATACACCATTCAGACAGATGAGGGTGCTGTGCTGCGAAGAAATCGTCGGGATCTTCTCATGGGACCAGCCACAGCAGGTCAAAAGACTGATACTGCTGAACAACCTGATCACACAGCTGAAAAATCATCATCTGTGGCAACAACTCAGATTCAAGGACAATCAATCAGAAAATCCTCAAGACACGTGAAGCTGCCTGAGAGACTAATTGAGCAAATTTAAGGACTCTTGTTATAGAAGGAAGTAATGTTATCTTATTCTCTCTTCAAGTTCTAGTGTATTTACATATTTCATGTGAACACACAAAACAAGGTTAAAAAACCTTGATAATGATAATGATAATGTAAGTTCATTAAGTGTTACAGTTAAACTGCAGAGTAATACAAAGAAAACATGTTGTTAGATAAAAGTAAAATACTTTTGTTATAAGAAAGGGAGATGTAATGATATCAGCAAATAGTGATGGTGTTTGCCTGTTTGATTATTATGCCTTACCAGCATATTTGCCTGTTTGATTATTTATGCCTTACCAGCAGAGGGCATGTGAGAGAGACAGTTTAGTTTTAGTTTTGTTTTAGATGGATCTCTAAGATGGTGTCTCCTGTAATGCTGTTAACTGAGTTGAACATACTTTAGGTAAAAAGACATTCTCTTTCATCAATGTGTCGTCATTGAACCCACATAGAAATCAATACAACGAGTAGTCTCCCTCTCCCCCGTTTTCTAACCAGGAGCAGAAGTGGGTGACTGAATGGTTCGATTCATACAATAAATTGGAAATATAAGGAACCGTCTAATCCAGTTTCCTGCTCAGAGTTTATATGAGGCGCGACTGCAAAGATAAGGTGGTGAGCGAGTGGGTCAAGGATTCATGCAAAGCAGTAACATTTGATTTTTGAATGCTTTGGTTAACTCTGCTTCTTGAGAATACCTGTCTCGCCACACTGCACAGTGCCAAATTATTGCTTAGTTGAGTGACTAACGGGCAAACTAACAACATTTGGCAACAGGTTTTGCGGTGGACAGATCAAGTGGCAAAATGTAATGATCTGCAATAATGCAGCCATTTCCACATTGATGCAAATCAGTTTCTCGTTGATCGTGACGCAGTGCAACTGGCCAATGTTTTAATGCCAGTAGGAAGCAGGTGGCAAAACGTATAAAAAACCTGGTGGGGAGCAGACCTCGATCAAGATTGCCAGTGTAACCGCCGTTCCCATTAACTTTAATATCACTTGCAGTTCAGCAGCGTTGGTACATTTGGTCTGGTAAATCCGGAACACACATCATGTGTACTGATCTGAGACTGATAGCTGCAGGAGAACTACATCCAAACTCAATAGAAAGTCCAACGTTTGGATTAGGACCTCTTATTCGGATCGCAGCAAACCAGCATTGCACACTGTACTTTGCGCCCTATGTTCAGGGGGTGGAAAAACAGCCAGCGTTCATTTCGCTGATGCCAGTTCAATCATAGAATCATAGAAAGGTTACAGTACAGAAGGAGGCCATTCGGCCCGTCGAGCCTGTGCCGGCTCTCTGCAAGAGCGCTTCAGCTAGTCTCACTCCCCCGCACTTTCCCCGTAGTCCTGCAATATTTTTTCCTTCAGGTACTTATCCAATTCCCTTTTGAAAGCCACATTTGAATCAGCCTCCACCACCCTCTCAGGCAGTGCATTCCAGATCCGAACCACTCGCTGTGTAAAAAAGTTTTCCCTCATGTCGTCTTTGGTTCTGCTGCCAATCACCTTAAATCTGTGTCCTCTGGTTCTCGACCCTTCTGCCAATGGGAACAGTTTCTACCTACTCTGTCCGGGTCGCTCATGATTTTGAACACCTCTATCAAATCTCCTCTCAACCTTCCCTGCTTTAAAGGAGAACAACCGCAGCTTTTCCAGTCTATCCTCATCCCTGGAACCATTCTTGTAAATCTTTCCTGCACCCTATCTAAGGCCTTCACATCCTTCCTAAGGTGCTGTGCCTAGAATTGGACATAGTAAAGGTTCATCATAACTTCCTTGCTTTTGCACTCATTGGCCTTTATTTATGAAGCCCAAAATCCCGTATGCTTTTATAACCGCTTTCTCAACCTGTCCTGCCACCTTCAATGATTTGTACACATATACCCTCTCTGTTCCTGCACCCACTTTAGAATTGTACCCTTTAGTTTATATTGCCTCACCTCGTTCTTCCTTCCAAAATGTATCACTTTGCAATTTTCTGCTTTAAATTTCATCTGCCACGTGTCCGCCCATTCCACCAGCCTGTCTATGTCCTCCTGAAGCCTATCACTATCCTCCTCACTGTTCACTATACTTCCAAGTTTTGTGTCATCTGCAAATTTTGAAATTGTGCCTTGTACACCCAAGTCCAAGTCATTAATATATATCAAGAAAAGCAGTGGTCCTAGTACCGACCCCTGGGGAACACCACTGTGTACCTTCCTCTAGTCCGAAAAACAACCGTTCACCACTACTCTCTGTTTGTGTCACTTAGCTAATTTTGTATCCATGCTGCCACTGACCCTTTTATTCCATGGGCTTCAACTTTGCTGGCTAGCCTATTATGTGGCAATTTATCAAATGCCTTTTGGAAGTCCATGTACACCACATCAACCGAATTGCCCTCATCAACCCTCTCTGTTACCTCATCAAAAAACTCAATCAAGTTAGTTAAACACGATTTGCCTTTGATAATTCCGTGCTGGCTTTCCTTAATTAATTCACACTTGTCCAAGTGACTGTTAATTTTGTCCCAGATTATCGTTTCTAAAAGCTTCCCCACTACCGAGGTTAAGCTGACCGGCCTATAGTTGCTGAGTTTAACTTTACACACTTTTTGGAACAAGGGTCTAACATTTGCAATTCTCCAGTCCTCTGGCACCACCCCCGTATCTGAGGAGAATTGGAAGATTATGGCCAGTACCTCCGTAAATTCCACCCTTACCTCCCTCAGCATCCTACGATGCTTCTCATCCGGTCCTGATGACATCTACTTTACGTACAGCCAGCCTTTCTAGTACCTCTTCCTAATCAATTTTTATCCCATCCAGTATCTCAACTACTTCCTCTTTCACTGTGACTTTGGTAGCATCATCTTCTGTGGTAAAGACAGATGCAAAGTATTCATTTAGTACCTCAGCCATGCCCTCTGCCTCCATGTGTAGGCCTCCTTTTTGGCCCCTAATCAGCCCAACCTCTCCTCTTAATACTTGCTTATTATTTATATGCTTATAGAAGACTTGTGGATTCTCTTTTATGTTAGCTGCCAATCTATTCTCATACTCTCTCTTTGCCCCTCTTAATTCCTTTTTCACTTCTTGCTTGAACTTTCTATATTCAGCCTGGTTCTCTTTCATCATCCAGGAAGCTCTGGCTTTAGTTGCCCTACCTTTCCCCCTCTTGGGAATGTACCTCGATTGTACCCAAAATGATTCCTTGCAGGCAATTAAGCCCCAGTGAGCACCAGGATCAGGATGAGTTGGAATT
Organism: Somniosus microcephalus; assembly: GCF_052327205.1. NCBI lineage: Eukaryota > Metazoa > Chordata > Chondrichthyes > Squaliformes > Somniosidae > Somniosus > Somniosus microcephalus. The sequence goes on from NW_028225179.1 coordinate 112,549,944, forward strand.
AAACTTTGGTGAAATCACCTGAAAACTTTAAGCTCCTGGCTCACACTTGACATATGGCCGCTTGGATGTTGCAACTGTGGGTAAGCAGTGCCTATGGAACAGTGCCCCAGTACCTTCGGGAGATGTACTTAGATCATCAGTGTCCTTGTGTGTGTGTCTGGTGGGGTGGGGGTGTGTGGTGTAAGCGTCAATAACACTACTGGCTTGTGCTAATTGAGAAAATGAAGGCATCTGTCAGCTCATGCGCCATAACGCACCTATATCCAAATCACGTAACAGGGGCTAATTGCACTCCTTTTGGAAAAGCAACTTATTTTTCAATCATTAAAAATTATAAAACGACCCGCACTGTTTTAAATACTGAATTAGTTAAAGTGTAAATCAGCTTTTTTTCTCTACAGGATTCTACATTACAGAGGATATATGGCACAGAAACAGGCCATTCAGCCCAACCAGTCCATGCTGTGTTTATGCTCCACTCGAGCCTCCTCCAGTCTTTCCTCATCTAAATCTATCAGCGTAACCCTCTATTCCCTTCTCCCTCATATGTTTGTCCAGCCTTCCCTTAAATGCATCGATACTATTCACTTCACACACTCCCATTCTAAAAAAAGTGATTACACAATGTCAATTAAAATCTTAGCACGACTGAATTATTGACAGAAGACCTTGAGACTGAAACTTTCCGAAAGCGAAGAACCAAACTGTGTAGTCAAGTAATGTTTGTCAAAAATAACAAGTTACGGGTATCAAATTGCCTGGGTGCAGTTTAGTCCAACCTGCGATCAGCAATGCTTGAAAAGTACCCACGCAGTTTGATGCTCTGGGCAGATTTAAAAACTGAGCATAGAATTTCTTTTTTAATGCTAGTGAGAACATAAGAACATAAGAAATAGGAGCAGGAGTAGGCCATTCGGCCCCTCGACCCTGCTCCGCCATTCAATAAGATCATGTCTGATCTGATCTTGGCCTCAGCTCCACTTCCCTGCTGTTCCCCATAACCCTCGACTCCCCTGTAGCTCAAATGTCTGTCTATCTCAGCCTTGAATATATTCAATGACCCAGCCTCCACCGCTCTCTGGGGTAGAGAATTCCAGAGATTCTCTACCCTCTGAGAGAAGAAATTCCTCCTCATCTCTATCTTAAATGGGCGACCCCTTATTCTGAAACTATGACCCCGAGTTCTAGATTCCCCCACGAGGGGAAACATCCTCTCAGCATCTACCCTGTCAAGCCCCCTCAGAATCTTATATGTTTCAAGAAGATCACCTCTCATTTTTCTAAACTCCAATGAGTATAGGCCCAACCTGCTCAACCTTTCCTTATAAGACAACACCTTTGTTGTGTATGTACCTTTAAGAGAATAACTGGTCTCAGACTGCAATACCGGCAGTGACCACCCCTGTATAAAAGGCGCTAGAGAGCCTCTGTTGGTTAGTTTCGTTTATGCCTTCCACCAGTAAAGATCATTTTGTTTCCTCTCCTGCTAGTCCGTGTCTCAATCATTCACGGACTTAACACTGGCGACGAGTAAGAAACGTACTTACCTGCAACTCGGCAGCAGCTCCGACGACATTGTTGAAGGTCGGAAGAAAAAAATTAAAAATTTAAAAAAAAATAGAGTCCATTGAAACTCGAGGAACGGGCATCGACCGTCAATCATCGGGTTCAAGGCTTTGCAGGAGAGACTGTCCAGAGCCAGGCTGGGTTCCTCGGTCCGTGGTTTCCCAGCTAATTGGGCTGGTGGCAGGTAGTGCTCTGATCCTTCCTGGGCTGCAGCGGGCTGAAGCTCGATCGGGTGGCCTTTCAACGGGGCCGGGCAGCGAGTCGGGAAGCGAGGAGAGAGAGAGAGGGTGGAGCATACAGGGCGCGGCCGGTGTTTCGAAGCTGGGCAGCGTTCGGACCTCAGAAGAGGGAGGGAAGTGTCCCAGAGGGTCCGCTCCACGACGGGAAAATAATAAAAGAAAAAGAATACGCGCAAGAAACCGTGGAAAGCAGCGCTAACAACAGCGGGGAAGAAGGAAAAGCGCGGGAGGCACCATTTTGTTAAATCGGGGAAGAAGGCAAAGCGCGGGAGGCGCCATTTTAGATTTGCAAGATCCCGAAGACTGGCTGTATCACTGCTTTTGATAATACATTAGAGGACTGGACCACGTATGTGGAAAGAGTCGAGGTATATTTCGAGGCAAATGAAATAGCGGAGGGGAAAAAGGCATCAATATTGCTAAACTTAATGGGCGCTAGAACGTACGGCCTATTGCGGGATCTGATTACTCCAGCCAAACCGAAGGCGAAGAGTTTTAACGAAATTGTTGCTGTTCTACAGGAGCACTTAAACCCTGCACCGCTGTTGATAGCAGAAAGATTTAAATTCCACAGGAGAACTCAGCACAAAGATGAGAGCAATGCTGAGTATCTTACGGAACTACACAAGCTATCAAAGCACTGCCAGTTCGGAGCAGGACTGGCAGATACCCTACGGGACAAATTTGTCTGTGGACTCCTGAGTGAAGGAACACAGAAGAAGTTACTCGCAGAAAAGGAGCTGACGCTAGATAAGGCTTTCAGCGTGGCAGTATCGTATGAAGGAGCAGCCAGGGGAGCTGCAGAAATTCAACAAAAACCACAGGAATACGGCACCCACGAAATGACACGGGGATTTGCAAAATGTTATCGCTGCGGCAGAAGTAACCATGACCAGAAGGTCTGCTGGTCCAAAGACAAAATATGCAGACAATGCGGGAAGATTGGACACATTGCACGAGTTTGTAGGTCTGGGAAGAAGACCAGCGACAACAAAAAGGCTACTAAGGAACCGTACAAGAAAGTACAAAAGATGACAGACAGTAGTTCCGAAGACCAGATGAGCGATAGTGAATCCGAGAACAGGAGATTAAGCTGTCTCAAACTTCACAATGTAATCACAAAAGAGGATCACCGAACCATTTGGGTCACCCTCACGATAGCAGGGTCCCAAGTTAAAATGGAATTGGATACAGGATCAGCGCTAACCGTCATGAATCGACGAGACTATGAGCGGCTATTTTCACACATACCCTTGAGAGAGACATCCATCGTCTTGATGACATATACGGGGCAAAAAGTATACCCCAGAGGAAAAATAAGGGTGCCTGTCGAATACAATGGCAAGAAAATACGGAAATTGTATCTCTACATACTGCCAAATGGCGGACCACCGTTATTGGGACGGGAATGGATCAGGAAGATAAACTTAGATTGGCATTCCATTCATGCAATGACGGTGGACGGTAAAAAAGATGAAGACGTCACTCCTGGACGATTGTCAACAATCTTAGCTAACGCCAAAGAGGTATTTCAACAAGAACTGGGCATGCTTAAAGGCGTAACCGCCTCGTTAAAAATAGAAGAGAATGCAGTTCCCAAGTTTTTCAAAGCGAGACCGGTACCATATGCAATTCGTCCAGCCATCGAGGCAGAGCTGGAGAATCTGGAGAAGGCGGGCGTGTTGTCTAAGGTCGACTGGAGCGAGTGGGCGACACCCATCGTTCCTGTCATGAAAAAAACGTTAAGCAATAAGTCCGGAGAGCCAAGTAAGATTTGCATCTGTGGGGATTTCAAGGTGATGGTGAACCCTGTCCTTCACACAGTACAATATCCTCTTCCAAGGATAGAAGACATTTCGCCTCACTGTCTGGAGGGAAGCGTTTTACAACAATTGACCTAGCACAAGCATATTTGCAGATGGAGGTTGAAGAGTCCTCTAGGAAGTATCTCACGATAAACACTCACAAAGGTCTTTACCAATATCATCGATTGGTATTCGGAGTAGCATCGGCTCCGGCGATATGGCAAAGAGCGATGGAACAAGTCCTGCAAGGGATTCCGGGGACTCAGTGTTACTTGGACGACATCCTTGTAACAGGTGAAGATGACAGTGAACACCTTAACAACCTAGAACAGGTGCTCACTAGACTACGGGAACATGGGCTGTGAGCCAACCGCCCCAAGTGCGAATTTTTTAAGAAACAGATATCGTATTGTGGCCACGTGATTGATGAAGAGGGGTTACATAAGTTCCCTGACAAAATTGAAGTGGTTGTTAAGGCCCCAGCGCCTGAAAATGTGTCGCAACTGAGGTCATTCCTCAGGTTGGTGAATTACTATCATAAGTTTTTGCCGAATTTGTCGACAATTCTGCATCCACTGAACGCCCTGCTATGAACGGGCGTAGCATGGAAATGGAGCGATGATTGTAAACGTGCTTTTCAGAAGAGTAAGGACTTAATCACTTCGAAGGAAGTATTGGCTCACTACCACCCAGCACTGCCAATTAGGCTGGTGTGTGATGCGTCTCCCTACAGCATTGGGGCGGTACTGTCACATAAATTCCTTAATGGTTTGGAGAGACCGATAGCTTTTGCGTCACACTCGTTAACTTCTGCCGAGCGTAACTACGCCCAGATTGACAGAGAGGCCCTCAGCCTAGTGTGGGGGGGTGAAGAAGTTCAATCACTATCTGCACAGTCAAAAATTTACTCTACTAACCGATCATCAACCTCTTGTCTCCATTTTCAACCCTCAGAAGGGCGTACCGATAATGACAGCACAACGGCTGCAGAGATGGTCCCTTTTCCTAGGGGCACACCAATATGACATCGAGTACAGGGTAACTAAACAGCATGGAAATGCTGATGGATTGTCACGTCTACCATTGCCGATGGTGGAAGAAGAAGACCTTGCAGTGGATCCAATGGAGTTATTCCACTCGACCATAGTCGAATGTCTTCCTGTGACGAATGCAAACATAGAAAAGGAAACATGGAATGACCCGACACTATCACGGGTCTATGATTTAACGGTGAAGGGATGGCCAGCACATGGCGAACCACTGCTGCCAGCATTTTCATCAAGAAGAGAACAGCTGTCAGTGTGCAGAGGAACCTTGATGTGTGGATCCAGAGTAGTAATTCCACCTAAGTTGACGGATAGAGTGCTCAATGAGCTTCATGAGGGTCATCTGGGTGGGGTAAAAATGAAGAGCTTAGCCAGAGCGTTCGTGTGGTGGCCGGGAATCGATAGAGAAATCGAAGAGATGACCAAGAGCTGTGCAGGATGCCAGAAGGTCCAAAACGCCCCACCACAAGCTCCTCTGCATCCATGGGAGTGGCCCTCATCTCCATGGCAAAGGGTGCACATTGATTTTGCTGGTCCCTTCATGGGCTCGATGTTTTTAATTGTGGTGGATGCACATTCAAAGTGGCCAAAGGTAATAAAAAATGTCCTCAACCACCACGGAAAATACTATCACAGTTTTACGAACCATATTCACCAGGAATGGGCTGCCTGAACAGATTTGCTCTGACAATGGACCACAGTTTGTGTCTGAAGAGTTCCGGAGGTTCTTAAAGAAAAATGGTGTTAAGCATTACACATCTGCCCCATATCATCCAGCCACTAATGGATTGGCCGAGAGGTTTGTCCAAACATTCAAGAAGGCGATAAAGGCAATGTGTAATGAAGATATACCCCTACAACACAAGGTGGACAACTTCTTGTTTGCCTACCAGAATGCGACACATGCGGTTACCAACCAAACTCCAGCCATGATGTTCTTCAATCGAAGACTACGATGCCGCTTGGATTTGGTTAAGCCAAACGTCCGAAGAGATGTGGAGAACAGGCAGTTTCAGAATATGAATGAAAGGCCGACCAGGAGTTTTAAGATAGGTCAACCAGTTTTGGCCCGGGACTACCGCACTGAGAAATGGAAGCCAGGAACGATTTGTACATGACAAGGACCTCTCATGTATACCGTGGACGTTGGGGAGAGCATTGTAAGACGCCATGCTGACCATATTCTAGAGTCACTGGAAAACGTCAACTCCACACCACGATCTGATACACCTGGTAATGAAATCGACGTTCCAATTGCAGCTACCGCAGAACCGGTAATATTGGAAGCAGATGAACCAAACAACGACATTGATTTCGACTCAACATTGCCAGAAGAACCTGATACTCCAAAGAGGCATTATCCAGACAGAATCAGGAAGCCTCCTCAAAGACTGAATTTATAATTGCTTAAACTTAACCAATGTATCTAGCAACAGTAATTGTGATTGTAATTCGTTATCATTAGTGTTAATTGAATGTTATGTACTGTTTATCTAAAAGGGGAGGAATTGTTGTGTATGTACCTTTAAGAGAATAACTGGTCTCAGACTGCAATACCGGCAGTGACCACCCCTGTATAAAAGGTGCTAGAGAGCCTCTGTTGGTTAGATTCGTTTATGCCTTCCACCAGTAAACATCGTTTTGTTTCCTCTCCTGCTAGTCCGTGTCTCAATCATTCACGGACTTAACAACTTTCATCCCAGGAATCAACCTAGTGAACCTAATCAGCCTTCTCTGAACTGCCTCCAAAGCAAGTAAATCCATCCGTAAATTCACATCCGCTCTATTATAACTTCAGTCTCTGTGAAGCTCAACTAACAGCAAATTTAACATGACATTGAAGACTGAAACAATCACCAGTTACATCACCTGAGCAGGATTAATGTTCATGCAATTTGCATTTATTTATTTTACAAATACATAAGAACATAAAACGTAGGAGCAGGAGTTGGTCATTTGGCCCCTCGAGTCTGCTCCGTCATTCAATAAGATCATGGCTGATCTGATCTTGGCCTCAACTCCACTTCCCTGCCCGCTCCCCGTAACCCTTGGCTCCCTTATCGTTGAAAAATCTGTCTATCTCCACCTTAAATATATTCAATGACCCAGCCTCCACAGCTCACTGGGGAAGAGAATTCCAAAGATTCACAACCCTCTGAGAAGAAATTCCTCCTCATTTCCGTCTTAAAAGGGTTTCCCCTTATTCTGAAACTATGCCCCCTAGTTCTAGCTTCCCCCACGAGGGGAAACATCCTCTCTGCATCTACCCTGTCAAGCCCCTTCAGAATCTTATATGTTTCAATAAGGTCCCCTCTCATTCCTCTAAACTCCAATGAGTATAGGCCCAACCTGCTCAACCTTTCCTCATAAGACAACCCCTTCATCTCCGGAATCAACCTCATGAACCTTCTCTGAACTGCCTCCAATGCAAGTATGTCCTTCCTTAAATAAGGAGACCAAAACTGTACGCAGTACTCCAGGTGTGGTCTCACCAATGCCCTGTACAGTTGTAGCAGGACTTCCCTGCTTTATACTCCAGCCCCCTTGCAATAAAGGCCAACATTCCATTTGCCTTCCTAAATACATCTTATTTGATTTTTTTTGCAAGTAATGTGGCAGCGTGTTTTCCTGCTGACCTCTTGGATGTAATGGGATAATCAATTGAATTGAAGATTTGGATTTTGGCTTTACGAGGAGAAATTTCTTCACTCAGAGGGTGGTGAATCTTTGGAATTCTCTACCCCAGAGGGCAGTGGAGGCTCAGTCGTTGAGTATGTTTAAGGCTGAGATAGATAGATTTTTGGATAATAAAAGACTGAGGGGGTAAGGGGAAAGTGCGGGAAGGTGGAGTTGAGGAAGCGGAAGATCAGCCATGATCTTATTGAATGGTGGAGCCATTCAATAAAATGGAAGGGTGAATGGCCTACTCCTGCTCCCATTTCTTATGTTGTAAAACTGAGATCTGCTGGCTGTGTACCACATTAGACAGATTTTCATCTCAGACTGGTAACTGCAGGATAAGGTGAAATATAACAACCCTTACAAGTGATGGCTGAGCTGAACTGCTGTAAATATGTTTTTTCTTTGTAACGCTACCTTTCAATGAGTCTGAATCAAAATCGATTTGCGATAAATCCACATTGCAATTGCGCTGATTCAATGTGGGCAATTATAACCAAACCTGTCCTTTGGGAATCTGACAGGATTGCATGCAACGCTGGTTTTACGCCCGGCCCAATTTTACTCTCCTTTGCAGTCAACCTTCTTGTAGTGTTCTGACGAAGGGTCAATGACCTGAAACGTTAACTCTGTTTCTCGCTGCACGGATGCTGCCTGACCTGTTGAGTGTTTCCAGCATTTCCTGTTGCTGTTCCAGATTTCCAGCACCCGCAGTATTTTGCTAAATTGTCTTCTTGCAGTGTTTATGGCCCTAAACATTCGACCGAGCGCTGCGGGTTAGATAGAGCTACTTGACTTCAAGGGGAGGCGCTCTCTGGCTGCAGACCACAGCACTCATGCCCTCACATGAAGCACACAGACACACTAGACACACAGATAAGCAAAAGACAAACAGATACTGATCAGGGAAAATGATTTCCTCGCATAGAAACATAGAAACATAGAAGATAGGAGCAGGAGTAGGCCTTTCGGCCCCTCGAGCTTGTTCCGCCATTTAATGGGATCATAGCTGATCATCCAAATTCAGTACCCGGTCCCTGCCTTCTCTCCATATCCCTTGATCCCTTTAGCCTTAAGAAATATATCTTAATATATCTAACTCCTTCTTGAATATATTTAATGAATTGGCCTCCACTGCCTTCTGTGGTAGAGAATTCCACAGGTTAACCACTCTCTGGGTGAAGAAATTCCTCCTCATCTCTGTCCTAAATGGCTTACCACTTATCCTTAGACTGTGGCCCCTGGTTCTGGACTCCCCTGCCATCGGGAACATCCTTCCTGCATCTAGTCTGTCTAGCCCTGTTAGAATTTGATAAGTTTCAATGAGATCCCCTCTCATTCGTCTAAACTCTAGCGAATATAAGTCTAATCGACCCAATCTCTCCTCATATGTCATTCCTGCCATCCCATGTATCAGTCTGGTGTATCTTCACATCTACAACAAGAGCCATTCAGGCTAATCATAGCGCTGAAATTCTATTACAGCTGAGATCTGCTAGATCAGCAAAAAGAAAGCCTTGCGTTTATATAGCGCTTTGCACGACCTCAGGGCGCCCCTGCCAGCCAATTAAGTTCTTTTGAAGCGTAGGGCAGGAAATCGCAGAAGGCCAATTTGAACACAGCTAGATTCCACAAACAGCAATGAAATAAATGACTAGATAATCTGTGTAAGTCCTGTTGGTTGAGGGATGAACCTTGGCCGGCTGGGACACTGGGGAGAACGCGCCTGGTCTTTTTCGAATAGTGGGCGTGGGGATCTTTTAAATCCACCTGAGAGGGTTGACTAGACCAAGGTTTAACGTCTCACCTGAGACTTTACCGATATACTCGGTGGAACAACTGGCCATCCTTTGTTTATTCGGGAAGGCATACATTGGAAATTTTACCTTAGAGAAATTCATTTAACAGCCGTAAGAATGTTTATAATGTTGTGTAAGGGAGAAACACAATCCATATTAATGTTATTCTTTGTACTGTGCCACTAGAACATAAGTAATAAGAGCAGGAGTAGGCCATTTGGCCCCTCGAGCCTGCTCCGCCTTTCAATAAGATCATGGCTGATCATCGACCTCAACTCCACTTTCCCGCCTGATCTCCATATCTCTTGATTCCCCTAGAGTCCAAAAATCTATCTATCGCAGCCTTGAATATACTCAAAGACTCAGCATTCACAGCCTTCTGGGGCAGAGAATTCCAAAGATTCCTCCTCATCTCAGTCCAAAATGGCCGACCCCTTATCTTGAGACTGTGACCCCTGGTTCTAGACACTCCAGCCAGGGGAGAACAACCTCTCAGTATCTACCCTTTCAATCTCCTTCAGAATCTTGTATGTTTCAATGAGATCACCTCTCATTCTTCTAAACTCCAGAGAGTATAAACCCATTCTACACAATCTCTCATCATAGGACAGCCCTCTCATCCCAGGAATCAGTCTAGTAGTAGCTGTAAAGCCTTCACATTATACAGCATGCTTACGATGTTGATTGTTCAGCAGCAGGGATAGCTACAGACAACCAGAGGAGAAAGATCAACGTTCCCATTGTTGAACGAAGGACCCGCTCTCTGTGGGTAGGGGAGTGAGGTAAATGATCGTTCCGTGTCAACCTGACTGTGCTGCCCAATAGCCTTCTGTGACTTTTTGTATTTGGGCAATAATATTGATTTAAAGTTACTTATTGACTTTGCTGGATGTTTCAGCGGCAGTGCGTGAGCAAAGTCAATTCCACCGTTTTTTTAGGCCTTCTTTCTCTTTCCCTGTCCTAAATGTATGGTAGCTGGATCTGGCACCAAAGTTGCGGAGGACCATCGAGAGATCCCTGCTCGAAATTCAACCCCTAACTCTCAGCATTTCAGGGTTATATATATCTATAAATCTGTTCCTCTGCATTGCACTAGCAATTATTTATTTATTAACCAACACCACCAAAAGCAGATTATCTGGTCATTGAGCTGGCTGCTGTTGATTGGCTCTTGCTGTGCTCAATTGGCTGCTGCATTTAACTACATTACGCCAGGGAATATGCCCTTTCATTCTGTGTGGAGGGGTTTCCCGTACGGGCTGCTCTTGCACACCCTCCAGTTTGCCATCCCCGTCTGCTGTCCGGACATGCCTTGGCGCACCATCTTGCCGTCCGGCGGAGGGGGGGATCCCCAGTGGAGGGCTTGCTATGCAGGAGTCCTCCCTTTATCTCTTGGGGCCTTGGCCTGGAGGGTGTTGCACAAAGCAGTCCCATGCAATAAGGTTTCAAGTCGGTTCCCGGACTCCCAGGCTGACTGCCTATTCTGTGGCCTGGAGGAGTCCGTGTTCCACGTCTATATGGAGTGTGAGAGGTTGCAGCCCCTCTTCCACTATTTGAAGGGGCTGCTCCTCGATTTTTGGCTGCACTTCAGTCCCATGCTCCTGAACTTTGGTTACCCGGCGCGGAGAGGAGCGAGCAGATCGGGGGACCTCCTCGTGCGACTGCCCCTGGGCCTGGCCAAGGTGGCCATCAACAGGTCCAGGTAGTGGGTGGTTGAGGGGATCCTTCGGCCCGGCTGCCTGCCTGTATTTTTAAGATACAGTTTATTTGTTTATTGTTGCCACCAAAAGAGTACACCAATAAATAGACGTCAGAAGTGCTTGTTTAGTTGCAAAGCAATTTTGTGACGTGTTGACTCTTCTGCATGCAGGCAATTGCCGATTTAAAAGTTGACCATGTGCCCCCTTTTTAAAGGGGCACAAACAATAAGGACTGTGACTTAAAACAAATAAAAAGGAACCTTAACAAATCAAATTTAAATTTGGTTGCCGGGGGTGATGATGACACACTCCAGTCCCTGCGGTGCCCACTGGTCGCGGAAGGCCACGAGCCTGCCAGCGGACACCGCGCGCTCCATCTCTGGGCCACCCGGGCACGAACATGGCCGTGGAAGCGAGGCAGGTAGTCGGTGGGACGTGCTGAAACATAAAAAGATAGAAAAATAGGAGCAGGAGTAGACCATTCGGCCCTTCGAGCCTGCTCCGCCATTCAATATGATCATGGCTGATCCTCTATCTCAATACCATATCCCCACTCTATCCCCATACCCCATGATGACTTTTGTGTCTAGAAATCTATCTAGCTCCTTCTTAAATATATTCATTGACTTGGCCTCCACATCCTCCCTGCATCCAGTCTGTCTAGCCTGTCAGAATTGTATACGTTTCAATGAGATCCCCTCTCATTCTTCTAAACTCTAGTGAATACTGGCCTAGTCAACCCAATCTCTCCTCATACGGCAGTCCTGCCATCCCAGGAATCAGTCTGGTGAACCCTCGCTGCACTCCCTCTATGGCAAATATTTCCATTCTTAGGTAAGGAGACCAAAACTGAAGTCATGAAAGGTGCTGTATAAATGTGATTTTTCCCCTCTTTCTTTCTTGCGCCTTAAACCAACTTATCTATTTAACATGTCGCATTCACACAAAGTGACGCAGTCTCAATATTAGTGCCCAGTCGTTAGTGTCTAACCCCTTCGAGTGGAAAGTGGTAGTTTGATTGAAACTTAATGATAGCAATAATATACTTTCACTGTAATAATTCAAATTATGACTAATGATTAGGTCAAAGCTAGCAAGGCAGCGTTACAATTTTAATTATATTTTTGTTAGTCTGTTGTGCAGTTTAACATGTGGGTGAAGTGCAGTGAACTTGCTCTTTATGATAATCACAGGGGGAACGTATTTCAGTAGCGCATGGAGCAAGTGATGGGTTTTTTGTGAGTTCGAGGTTGAGTGGTGTTAATAAGTAACTTCGTATTTGCAGGAATAACATGAATCGCTGTTAGCATGTGGCAAATAAGGAGGAGACAGCCCTCTCTTGAATCCTTACAGATAATGTCAACAGCAAATTAGACAGCAATTAGATTGTGAAATGTAAATGATCGAGTTATCACTTACTTAATCATACAAAATTGTTGCATTCTTATTCCAACACGTAAGATTGTACATCACAAGCTACCTTTTTTATTTTACAATCTTCATTATAAATTCATGTCACATAATGTGTCTGCTGCGGTGACAGAGAAGATTGAAAATAAGGCCATAAGAAATAGGAGCAGGAGCAGGACATTTGGCCCCTTGAGCCTGCTCCGCCATTCAATAAATTCATGGCTGATCTGATCTGGGCCTCAACTCCACTTTCCTGCCTGCTCCCCATAGCCTTGACTCCCCTATAATTCAAAAATCTGTGTATCTCCACCTTAAATATATAGAAACATAGAAAAATAGGAGCAGGAGTAGGCCATTTGGCCCTTTGAGCCTGCTCCGCCATTCAATATTATCATGGATGATCTTCTATCTCAATACCATATTCCCGCGCTCTCCCCATACCCCTTGATGCCTTTTGTGCCTAGACATCTATCCTTCTCCTTCTTAAATATATTCAGTGACTTGGCCTCCACAGCCTTCTGTGCTAGAGAATTCCATAGGTTCACCACCCTCTGAGTGAAGAAATTTCTCCTCACCTCAGTCCTAAATGTCCTACCCCGTATCCTGAAACTGTGACCTCTTGTTCAATGGCCCAGCATCCACAGCTCTCTGGGGCAGAGAATTCCAAAGATTCACGACCCTCAGAGAAAAAATTCCTCCTCATCTCCATTTTAAATGGGTGACCCCTTATTCTGAAACTATGCCCCCTAGTTCTAGATTCCCCCACGAGGGGAAACATCCTCTCTGCATCTACCCTGTCGAGCCCCCTCAGAATCTTATATGTTTCAATAAGATTACCTCTCATTCTTCTAAACTCCAATGAGTATAGGCCCAACCTGCTCAACCTTTCTTCATAAGACAACCCCCTCATCTCCGGAATGAACATCATGAACCTTCCCTGAACTGCCTCCAATGCAAGTATGTCCTTCCTTAAATAAGGAGACCAAAACTGTACGCAGTACTCAAGGTGTGGTCTCACCAACACCCTGTACAGTTGTAGCAGGACTTCCCTACTTTTATACTCCACCCCCCTTGCAATAAAGGCCAACATTCCATTTGCCTTTCCAATTAATTGCTGTACCTGCATGCTAACTTTTTGTGTTTCGTGCACAAGGACCCCCAGATATCTCTGTACTGCAGCATTTTGTAGTCCCTCTCCATTTAAATAATAATTCCTACCAAAGTGGATAACCTCATATGTTCTCACATTATACTCCATCTGCCAAATTTTTGCCCACTCACTTAACCTCTCTATATCACTTTACAGAGTCGTAGTGTCCTCCTCACAACTTGCTTTCCCACCTATCTTTGTATCATCAGCAAATTTGGCTACATTACACTCGGTCCCTTCATCCAAATCATTAATCTGGATTGTAAATAGTTGAAGCCCCAGCACTGATCCCTGTCGCACCCCAGTAGTTACAGTTTGCCAACCTGAAAATGACCCATTTATCCCGACTCCCTGTTTTCTGGTAGTTAGCCAATCCTCTAATCCATGCTAATATATTACCCCCAACCCCGTGAGCTCTTATCTTGTGCAGTAACCTTTTATGTGGCACCTTATCGAATGCCTTCTGGAAATCCAAATACTCTACATCTACTGGTTCCCCTTTATCCACCCTGCTCATTACACCCTCAAAGAACTCCAGCAAATTTGTCAAACATGATGTCCCTTTCATAAAACCACGCTGACTCTGCTTGATTTTATTATGATTTTCTAAATGTCCTGCTATTACTTCAGCATTTTCCCAATGACAGATGTTAGGCTAACTGTTCTATAGTTTCATGCTTTCTGTTTCCCCCCTTTCTTGAATAGGTGCGTTACATTTGCAGTTTTCCAATCCGCTGGGACCTCTCCAGAATCCAGGGAATTTTTGGTAGATTACAACCAATGCATCCACTATCTCTGCAGCCACTTCTTTTAAGATCCTAGGATGCAGGCCATCAGGTCCAGGGGACTTGTCCAGCTTTAGTCCCATTACTTTGCCTAGTACTTTTTCTCTAGTGACACTGATTTTTTTAAGTTCCTCCCTCCCTATCGCCCCTTGATTTGTTATTATTATTTGGATGCTTTTAATGTCTTCTACCATGAAGACTGTAGGAATTAACAGCGGGGTTGGGGTTATTTGTCTCTGGCCAGTCAGAAGCCTCTGAGCTGCTCCAGGGACCCACGTGCGGTTTTGAAGCGCTTCCCTATTCCTGGTTCTGACCGCTGGACTTATTTGGTAGCGATGTAGACAGAAAAAGTGACTCGTGGTTTGGGTGCAAAACAGATCAGTATTTATTGAAACAAAAAGAAAGAAACAACTTAAAAATCGATATAGCACAGCTATGCCTGGTACAGCACTTCTGCTTAAAGCAGTACACTCAGTGTCCACGAGAGTGCTCCTTGCTCAGTGCAACACTCCTTTCAATACAGTACTTTAAAAACAGCTACATAGTGTTTATCACAGCACTTCTCTGCTAGGTACAACACCCCTTTTTAATAAAGATTTAAATACAGTACTTCAAAAACATCTACACAGTGTTCACCACAGCACTTATCTGCTTGGTGCAACACCTCTTTTTAATACTGTTTTTGTGATATCCGAGTGGTAAGGTCAGAAACTGAGAGAAGCGAGATATTAGGAACAAAACCCAACTGTTTATTTACACGGTGTAGCAGAGAACCCTATCTCTTACAAGCTGGAAGCAAGGCACCTTTTCTTACTGCACGAGCACAAGATGGAGGATCCCTCTCTGAGTCATACCCATAATGCAAGGCCACATTACCATACTAACTGGTGTACCAGGACATTGAATACATGACCCATTACTTTAATACTGGTGAATGTGAATCCTTAATATTTGGCTCCATCTGGTGGATAACATAAACATTACATCCCAGATTACTATATCCCTCCCCTCTTAAGTTGAACATTAATTTCTTAACAACATTCTTAAAAAGTCCCATAAGGAAACTCCTTTAACGATAGTCCATACTGAATGAATCTAGCAGGTCGTTATCAAAATCTCTGGCGACTTGTGAGACCTTGGTGAACGTCTTACAGTCAAGTTCCTGCTTGGTTGTGGTAGAGCCACCTGCGGCTCCTGAGCAGTACTCAGAGTATCTGACTCTGCTACGATGGTTTCCTCTTGACAAAGGGGTCCAGGTGGAACTGGCTCTGTTCGTGGTGGTGGTACCATCGATGCATTTGGATAACTGGGGGCCAACTTGTCCTCCGACATCTCCTCTGGAACCACCATTTCGATTTCCCCTTGTCTTGTCAGTATCTGATCTACATGTCTGCGTACTACCTGACCCGTTCCCACCATGTTCGTATATGATACTGGACCGGTCATTGAGTCTATGATGCCAGGAATCCATTTTGGACCATAACTGAAATACCTGGTAAGGACCGCATCTCCTTCTCCAAAACTGCGGCTCTTTGTCCTTCTGTCATGGTTCTCCTTTTGTTTGATTTGTTGGTTTTCCACCTTCCTTTTTAGGTCTGGGTGAACCAGGTTAAGATTGGAGCGTAGTCGATGTCCTAACAACAGCTGATCAGGAGAGAGCACTGTGGTAGATTGAGGTGTTATTCTGTAGCTGAACAGAACTCATGACACCTTGGCTGCCAAACTCCCTTCCGCACTTTTTTTCATCATCTCCTTAAATGTTTGTATGGCTCTCTCCGCAAGTCCATTTGAAGACAGATGATATGGAGCTGAGGTCACGTGCACTATGCCATTGTTTCTCATGAATTCTTTTGTTTCTGTACTCACAAAACACGTGGCATTGTCACTTACTATGATCTCCGGTAGACCTTTATTAATAAAACTCTGACGCAGGCAGTCTATAGTAACAGTAGATGAAACAGAATTTACAGGATAAACATCCATCCATTTGGAATGGGCATCAATGATTATGAGGAACATCTTTCCCATGAATGGACCCGCATAATCTACATGTAATCTTCTCCATGGTTTATCCGGCCACTCCCAGGGGTGGAGAGGAGCCGCTGCTGGTGCCTTCCTGTGTACTTGACAAGTGCTGCATGTCTTGACTAGATTTTCTATCTCCTCATCTAGCTTTGGCCACCAGAAGTAACTCCTTGCCAAGGCTTTCATACGCGAAACTCCAGGATGACACTGATGTAGTTGCCCTAGGATAGACTGTCGTGCTGGCTGTGGAATAATCACTCGTGCTCCCCACAACACGCAACCATCCTGCACACCCAGCTCTGTTTTCCGGACACTGTAAGGTGTGAAATCAATCCCTTCCGGATGCTGTGGCCAACCCCTCATCACATAATCTTGGACTCTAGACAGTACTGGATCTTTACCGGTCCATGTCCTTACTTGTCACAATTGCCATGTCCGTGTCCTCCAACATCAAAACTCTGTCCTCTGGAGCTGCACGGATAGGTGTACCTGGCAGTGGAAGATGGCTCAAGGCATCTGCGTTCCCATGGTACTTGCCCGCCTTGTAAACGATGACCTACTCATATGCCCTCAACATCACTGCCCACCTCTGGATCCGGGGTGACACCATCTGTTGTACTGCTTTCATTTCATTAAAAAGAGATAGAAGAGGTTTATGATCGGTGCATATTGTGAATTTCCTGCCATATATGTACTTGTGAAACCTCTGTAACCCAAACATTACTGCTAACCCCTCTTTATCTAACTGGGAATATTTTTTTCCGCTGGTGTCAGAGTTCAAGACATAAACCCTATTGGTCTATCTGTTACATCTTCCAAACTGTGTGAAAGAACCACCCCCACCCTGTAAGGTGAAGCATCACAAGAGAGAATGATGTCTTTCTCTGCATTGTAGTGAAACGGCACATCCGAGGACAGCATCAGTTTCTTGGACAGTTCAAATGAAACCCTCTGTTCCTCTTCCCACAGCCACTGTGTCTCCTTGCACAGAAGTCTCTGAAGAGGTGCTAACACTGTTACTAAGTTCGGTAAAAATCTGTTATAATAGTTTAGCAGTCCCAGGTAAGCTTTTAACTCAGTCACATTGGTAGGAGCTGGGGCCTCCTGCAGTGCTTGTACTTTCTCCTTGATTGGATGGAGCCCGGTGGCATCCACTCTGTGTCCCAGGAACACGGCCTCATTCCCCAGGAAAGTGCACTTACTCCTCTTGAGCCATAACCCAGCCTTATCCAATCTTCGTAGTACCTCTCTCAGAGTGCTCAAATGCTCCTGGTCGGTTCTTCCCGTCACCAGAATGTCATCCAGATAGATTGAAACATGTGGGATCCCTTGCAGTACTCCCTCGATAGTCCTCTGGAAAATAGCTGGATTAGATGAGACACCGAATGGTAAGCGGTTATAGGTAAACAAACCCTTGTGTGTATTTATGGTTACATACTTCTTGGATTCCTCATCTAGTGTAATCTGCAAATATGCATGACTCATATCCAGCTTTGTGAATTTCTTCCCTCCAGCCAGATTTGCAAAGAGATCCTCTGTTTTGGGAATAAGATACTGTTCTAGTATAGACACCCTATTTACTGTCAATTTATAATCTCCACAGAGTCTTACCGAATTGTCCGGTTTTAAAACAGGTACAATGGGAGCTGCCCATTCTGAACATTTCACGGGTTCCAGTATGTTCTCTCTCAAAAGACGATCAAGCTCAACCTCTACCTTCAGTTTCATGGCATACGGCACAGGTCGTTGTTTAAAAAACCTTGGCAGTGCCTCCTTGTCTACATAAATCTTAGCTGGGGGGCCATTAAATGTGCCAAGTTCTTCCTTCAACACCTTCTCCTGTTCAATCAACACTTCTTGCAAAGACAACTGTTTGCCTCCCTCTTTTTGATTTATTGCTCCCCAATCTAATTTAAGTTCTTGTATCCAGCCCCGACCTAACAGGTTTGGTCCAGAACCCGATACTACAACTACAGGTAGCTGTTCCACGGTGTCCCTGTGTTGCACATTTACAGTAGCTGTACCCAATTTCGCCACTCATTCACCAGTATATGTTTTAAGCTGCATAGAGCAAGACTTTAACTCTGGAAATTTTGCACGGTTCCACAATTTTGAGTACCCCTCCCTGTTCATATGGTTACCCCGCATCCGGTATCCACTTCAAAGTTGACCTTAGAGTCATTTACTGTCAGTTGCAAAGTGATAGGATCCACTTTTGGAAAGTTCTCTAGCATACTATGCATTATGAACATGTTGTCTTCTTTCTCAGCTTCTCCGTTGATGTGATGTGCTCCCTGTTTTTTCGCTTCTCTTCCTAGGTTTTGCTTTCCTCCCCCTTTTGGTTTGTATTCCTCCACGGTTGCTTTTGCCCTGCATGCACGTTTTATATGTCCTTTTTTCCCACACTTGTGGCACTTTTCCTCCAGAAACCTGCATTCCCTCACCAGGTGATCGCCATTGCATCTATAACATGCCTTTACATGCTCCCTTTTTGGTTTCTGATGCATGTTTAACTTGTGCACAATAACCTGACCTCCAACTTGCTTTGTAGTAGCCCAGTCTGAAACTTGTATTTCTTTTACATCTCGGTTCGCTGTCTCTATGGCTTGAGCAAGTTCCAATGCCTTTTCATACTTAAGCCCAGTCTCGGACAATAATCTCCGCTGCATTCGATCATCCATTTTCCCGCAAACTTGCCTATCTCTCAGCATGTCTTTCAGATTGTTGCCGTAATTGCAATCGTGTGCCAATTTTCTCAACACCACCACATAATCCAATACAGTCTCTCCCGGTTTCCTGTTCTGTGAATTAAATTTGAAACGCTGTACAATTTCACTCGGTCTGGGATTGAAATGGTCCTTTAGCAAGGCCACTAAGTCAGCAAATGCTCTGTCTCCAGGCTTTGCAGGACTGCAGAAGCTTCTCATTAAACTATACATCTGACTTCCCACGGAAGTGAGCAAAATTGCTCTCCTTTTTCCGACATCATTTATATCATTATCTTCAAAGAAATGCATCAACACCTTGCAGTATTCATCCCAGGTCTGTGTCTGAACATCAAAAGCAGAGATCTTTCCTACCGTAGCAGCCATGATCCGTTATTGAGTGCTCTTTTATTTATTTTTTCCGTCACGATGTGATCTTTTGATCATCATCGCCAATATGTGATATCCGAGTGGTAAGGTCAGAAACTGAGAGAAGCGAGATATTAGGAACAAAACCCAACTGTTTATTTACACGGTGTAGCAGAGAACCCTATCTCTTACAAGCTGGAAGCAAGGCACCTTTTTTTACTGCACGAGCACAAGATAGAGGATCCCTCTCTGAGTCATACCCATAATGCAATGCTACATTATCATACTAACTGGTGTAGCAGGACATTGAATACATGACCCATTACCTTAAATACTGGTGAATGTGAACCCTTAATATTTCACTCCATCTGGTGGATAACTTAAACATTACATCCCAGATTACTATAGTTTTAATATAGAAAAACCTTGCTCACTACAGCACCTTTGCTTAGTGGCTTTTAATTAAAAACAGCACTTTAATACAGCTACTTTCAGTGTTCACTGAAGCACTTCTCGGCTTAGTGCAACACTGTTACTTAAATAGGGGAGAAGAGAATGGACACAACGAGGGAAGATTGACTAAAATCACAGTTCTAACAAAATTCCCACTTAATTCCCGCCCCTATACCTATTTTAAGTTGCCTTGTAAAAGGCCAGAAAAATATATGCTCACTAATGAAAATGCCTTCTCCGTGCCCTGCGATCTTTGATCTTCACTGCCCCGAAGTAAAAACACCCCAGTATTTTAAAAGTAAACTGCTGGTGTTCCACTTCTTCAGGCAGACTCCCATGTTGTAGAGGGCACAGAGGCGAGGCCAGAGAGAGAGAGATGCTTCTGAGAAGCTATCCTTTATACCCATTTGGGGCTGAACCCTTCCCGCCCAAATCCGGATGAATCTGGGCTAAACAAAAGAGATCCAAACTGTCCACTTGTCTGGGATGGGTTTGGATAAATTACCCATTCGTTTAAACTGTACCTTTTCTCAGTTTAAATGTCTCTTCAATTGTCTGCAATTGGCTTTGAATGTATTTGCATTCATCAATGATGGGTTTGAATGGAGCTGTCTTGGTTTGAAAAAAAAATGTTTTTTTGTGATTGCTGAGTAAACAGCTTTGGAGGCTAGTGTAAACAAAGCCATTGTCCTTTGTGGTCAGGCTGATACTGCAGCTTAAGTGGTTTGTAAACATAGTACCAGTTCCTGTACATACATCGATTGTCTGTTGCCGGGGGTTGGGAACTCCCCTTTGATTGGCAGATTGGCTGCTCCATTGAACCTTTCTCACAGATGCAGGCTGCTCATTCCAAGTCCTTTTGTCTATGGCCATGCGGTCTGATGGCCATTTTGACCCCATGAATTTTAAAGGCATATCACCCAGGGATTCTATAATCAAAATTAATCTTCGGAGCTGTAGGAAATTTTGAAATTATTGCAAAATCCTCCAATCCATCCTCGGATACTAAAGCTTGCTTGTAGTATCCTTGCCAAAAGTGAGAAATAATTTCTGACCCCCCACAAACCACCTTCCCTTATACTTAACTAAATCTATCTTTGATCCCCCGACACCTCCATCTCCCATGCGCAGAGAGAATTTTAGTATCTCAGGCATCTATTGACAGAAAACCCAAAATTAATTAAATAATCAAAGCATGGAGGGGGCCTACGCCCCTGCACCACTTATATTCATAATAAGTCAAGCATGGAGGGGATCCTACACCACTGCACCGCTTGTAACATAATTTTAACATCTTTAAAGGGATTGTCACCCAGCCAACATATCTGCTAAAAAAAACAGATGGAAGACAACGAGCTTCCTTTTCTTTTTATTACAATGAGGCACTTTATTAAATGACACTGTTCTTCAGCCAGAAATGTATTTTAAATATTCATGGAACTGCAGGCACAACAATTCCTAGGCATATGCAATGCGTTCCCTTAACTCCAAACAAGCAGTAAAAATTCTGTAAATTGTGTTTTCAGCAACAGTTTAAAAGTTGTGGGCATCCGCCTCCCGCGGTCCCCTTTTCTTCGTGAGCTGGGAGTGCTTTCTTCCTCGGGACACACTGGTCCTCGGTGTCTTCCGGAACTCTGAAAAAACAAAAGAAAACATCTCGCCAGGTCCCCTGGCTCAGGGAAGTGTAATCAGGTCCTGTGACCTTGCTCCACAATATAATTCTGGAACTGTACCACAGTCAAAACTTACACACTAATATTAATTTCAATATAAAACAAAACTTAAGACGTTCTACCTTAACAACACGTTCTACCTTAATACACGTTCTACCTTAACAAAGCTATATACAAGCTTAATCCCTGGTTGGGCTGCCACAGGCTGCTCCCTGCGGCATGGCTGGACTGATTCCAGCTTCTGGTCCCTCGCAGCTTATGGCTACTGGCTGAGAACCTCTGCTCTTTGGCCTCTCCCTGACCCGGGAGACCGCCCTACTCCACTGGACAGTAGCTGGCCATACCTTCTTGGGCTGGGGTACCTAAAGAGTTCTCCTAGGGAGTGTTGCCGGTGGGGCTACCCTGGCGAGCAGACCCTTAGCTCGGGTCACACACCCTGCTGGCTGGGGACCTCCTCCTTCAGGTCCCTCCCTTCCCAAACCTGGGCTGGGGACAGGCAATCCCTTGCCACCGGCTGCCGGTGACTGAGAACCTTCCCCTACAGGTCTAAAACCTGGTTCAGGCTCCTCCCCAGAGTCCCACAAGAGAGGGGGAAAAGCTCGGGCCAAGTGCTGGGGAGCTTCTAGAATCCCAGCTGCCTGTTCCCCTGCCCCCTGCTTAAACAAACTTCATTCTTTGATATAACTGGCTGCCTGCCAGTAATCCTGGTCAAAATCATGAATAGCTCCTCCCCTAATGCAAGCCACAGCGCCTGCCTGTGCGGCCTGTGAACTTGGACCTGCTGTGGGCTGGGGATCACTATTCTCAGGTTCACTCCCAGCTGCCTGTTTCCCTGTGGGTCCCATTAAGCTGAATGGGACCTTGTTAGACCGGGGTGAATGGGTCAGGTCCTCTGAGTGGACCACCGTGCTGGAGGTTCCAGTCTCCACCGAATATCTCCCCTGCACTTTCTCCTCCCCCATCTTAACATAGGTCCTGCTCCCCTCAGCATTTTCATGGGGACACAGGTCAACAGGCTGCGCTGGCTCTAGTCATTGCTGGGAGTGAGGTGGGGCAGACGGGGTCAAAGCACCGGTGGTGGCTGCTATTCTTCCCTGGTTGGTCAGAAGAGATCGTAGGGACTGCAAAAATGACTCAATTGCTGCGGGAGGGAGGTCTGGCCTTGCCTTTTGGGCTGAGGCTGTGGGATCCTTTCCCTTGTCCTTCCAATGATTTTTACAGTCTTTTCTCCAGTGACCGATTTTCCCGCACCCATAGCAATTTAACCTAGCCTGAGAGGGCCGGTTCCCCTCCTGGTGCCATTCTCTCTTACTCTGGCCCCGAGGTTTAACCTCATGGACTCTTCCCTTGGGTTGGGGAGCCTCGATACCCCTCATGTTCCTGAAGGCTACAGTGAGCTGGTGGATCACCACTTCTTCAGTGGTCTGGGGGTTTCGGGGGTCAAACCAAGCCATGACCTGGGCTTGGATCTGGGGTAGGCTGTTCGTCATGAGACACCGGAGCCAGTGAGTCAATTGGACTGGGTCCAGTGCTGCCCGCCCTGGCATTCCCGGGCATGCACTCCGGTAGACTGGCCACAACCTGTCTGCGAACGCCTGCGGGGACTCCCCTGGGAGCTGCACTGTTCTTTCCACCCGAGCGAACGGGCTACCATCATTGAGTCCCATGGCCTCCAATACCTCATTCTTGAGACCCTCATAATCCCTCTGCCCCCCCTTGTACTCGCCAGATAGGGACTGGAGGAGATCACCTGCCAGGGAAAACAGCAGCATTTTTGCTTGTTCTGCCTCATCGCAGTCATTTACACTAGCTGCATGCTCTATCTCCCTGAAGTGCAGAGAGGGGTCTCCCTTTTTAGTGAGCTTAGGGATGTGGCTAACCATGTCCCTGAGCTGATGGGTGCCAAGCGGCACCACAAACTGGTTCTGGATGGCCCCTGGGTCATCTCCATCAACGGGCGGACCGTACCTCCATTGTTGGAGGGGTTACACTGGTCCTGGTCCCGGCCTATCTAGCGGGGCCTGCTGTGCTTCCTCTACCTTCCCATCCTCCACTCCCCTTTGCTGCCAGAGCTCCTGAAAGCTCAGAGCCGTGGGTGGCGGTCGTGGGACCTCTGATTCCCTGACCAACCTTTCCCTGGGTGTTGCCTGTGGGGCTGTTTTACTTAGGTTGCCAGTAAAATCCGGCTGACGTACTTTCGGGCTGATCAGGCATATCATCCCCTTTGCATTTTTTAAAGCCATACTCGGGCTTTCTATCTCTGCCCTACAGGGGCCATGATCTGCTTCCTCAAACCCTTGCTCACAGGCCAGCTTATATGCTGCCTTTCTTCCCTAACCTTCTGCTCCTGCTCTTTTAATTCTTGTATGAGGCGAGCATTCTCCTCCCACACCCTCATCTCATTGCTCTTGGCCTCTGCAACTAGGCACCTCAGGTACTCTGACTCTTGCCTCGTGTGGCTTTTGCTCTCACTAAACTGAACTACCAGGCGCTCTACATTGGCATGGTATTCCTCAACCTCCCTTTCCCTATCCCAACTCTCTGCCCTGGCTTCCCTAAGCCTGCGGGTAACCTCCCCAAGCCTGCAGGAACCTAACCACAAACAGACCAGTGGGATAAAAATAAAATCAATAACTGCTGCTCTTTCCAGGCCCAAACAACTCTCTGCCACATTGCACACCATTGCCGGTGGTCCTGCCATGGTCGCCATTATGTAGGGATTAAAACGGGGTTGGGGTTATTTGTCTCTGTAGCGGGGTTGGGGTTATTTGTCTCTGGCCAGTCAGAAGCCTCTGAGCTGCTCCAGGGACCCACGTGCGGTTTCGAAGTGCTCCCCTATTCCTGGTTCTGACCGCCGGACTTATTCGGTAGCGATGTAGACAGAAAAAACATGACTCGTGGTTTAGGTGCAAAACAGATCAGTATTTATTGAAACAAAAAGAAAGAAACAACTTAAAAATCGATACAGCACAGCTATGCCTGGTACAGCACTTCTGCTTAACGCAGTACACTCAGTGTCCACTAGAGCATTCCTTGCTCAGTGCAACACTCCTTTAAATACAGCACATTAAAAACAGCTACACAGTGTTTACCACAGCACTTCTCTGCTAGGTACAACACCCCTTTTTAATACAGTTTTAAATACAGTACTTTAAAAACAGCTACACAGTGTTCACCACAGCACTTATCTGCTTGGTGCAATACCCATTTTTAATACAGTTTTAAGATAGATACACCTTGCTCACTACAGCACCTTTGCTTAGTGGCTTTTAATTAAAACAGCACTTTAATACAGCTACTTTCAGTGTTCACTGAAGCACTTCTTGGCTTAGTGCAACACTGTTACTTAAATAGGGGAGGAGAGAATGGACACAACGAGGGAAGATCGACTAAAATCACAGTTCTAACAAAATTCCCACTTAATTCCCACCCAAATACCTATTCTAATTTGCCTTGTAAAAGGCCAGAAAAATATATGCTCACCAATGAAAATGCCTTCTCCGTGCCCTGCGATCTTTGATCTTCACTGCCCCAAAGTAAAAACACCCCAGTATTTTAAAAGTAAACTGCTGGTTTTCCACTTCTTCAGGCAGACTCCCACGTTGTAGAGGGCACAGAGGCGAGGCCAGAGAGAAAGAGATGCTTCTGAGAAGCTATCTTTTATACCGATTTGGGGCCGAACCCTTCCTGCCCAAATCCGGATGAATCTTGGCTAAACAAAAGAGATCCAAACTGTCCACTTGTCTGGGATGCGTTTGGATGAATTACCGATTCGTTTAAACTGTACCTTTTCTCAGTTTAAATGTCTCTTCAATTGTCTGTGATTGGCTTTGAATGTATTTGCATTCATCAATGATGGGTTTGAATGGAGCTGTCTTGGGTTGAAAAAAAATGTCTTTCTGTGATTGCTGAGTAAACAGTTTTGGAGGCTTCTGTAAACAAAGCCATTGTCCTTTGTGGTCAGGCTGAAACTGCAGCCTAAGTGGTTTGTAAAAATAGTATCAGTTTCTGTAAACACATCGATTGTCTGTTGCCGGGGGGGGGGGGGTTGGGAACTCCCCTTTGATTGGCAGATTGGCTGCTCCAATGAACCTTTCTCACAGACACAGGCTGCTCTTTCCAAGTCATTTTGTCTTCGGTCATGCGATCTGACGGCCATTTTGATCCCTGGAATTTTAAAGGCATATCACCCAGGGATTCTTTAATCAAAATTAATCTAGGAGCTGTAGGAAATTTTGAAATGATTGCGAAATCCTACAAGACTTATACAAAATATTTGTTCAAACGCTCTGTCATTTCCCTGTTTCCCATTATTAATTCCCCAGACTCATCCTCTAAGGGACCAAAGTTTACTTTATTTACTCTCTTCCCTTTTATATATCTGTAGAAGCTCTCACTGTCCGTTTTTATATTTCTTGCTGGTTTACTCTCATAATCTATGTTCTCCTTCTTTATTTTTTTTTAGTCGTCCTTTGCTGGATGCTAAAAATTTCCCAATCCTCTGGCCTACCACTAATCTTCACAACATTGTATGCCTTTGTTTTCAATTTGTTACCATCCTTAACTTCTTTTGTTAGCCATGGATAGTTCATCATTCTCTTCCTTCTCACTGGAATATATCTTTGCTGAGAGTTATGAAATATCTCCTTAAATGTCTACCACTGCTTATCTACTGTCTTACCCTTTAATCTATTTTACAAGTCCACTTTAGCCAACTCTCTCTTCATACCTTTGTAATTGCCTTTATTTAAGTTCAGGAGACTAGTTTGAGACCCAAGTTTCTCACCCTCAAACTGAATTTGAAATTCTAACATGCTCTGATCACTCTTCCCTAAAAGATCCTCTACTATGTGATCATTAATTATTCCTATCTCATTACACGATACCAGATCTAAAATAGCCTGCTCCCTGATTGGTTCCACAACACATTGTTTAAAGAAAACATCCTGAAAACACTCTATGGACTCGTTCTCAAGGCTACCTTTGCCAATTTGATTTGTCCAATCCATATGAAGATTAAAATTGCCCATGATTATTGCAGTACCTTTCTTACAAGCCTCCATTATTTCTTGATTTATATTCTGCCTTACAGTGTAGCTACTGTTAGGTGGCCTATAAACTACTCCCACCAGTGACTTCTTTCCCTTATTATTTCTTATCTCTACACAAACTGATTCTACATCTTGATCTTCTGAGCCAATATCATTTCTCACTACTGCACTGATCTTATCCTTTATTAATAGAGCTACCCACCTCCTATTCCTTTCTGCCTGTCCTTCCGACATGGATTACATAGGATGACATAGGATATACAGCACAGAAACAGGCCATTTGGTCTAACCAGTCTGTGCCAGTGTTTATGCTCCACGCGCACCTCCTCCCACCTTTACTCATCTATCTCTATCAGCATAACCTTCTATTCCCTTCTCCTTCATATGCTTATCTAATCTCCCCTTAGATGCATCTATACTATTTGCTTCAACCACTCCCTGTGGTAGCGAGATCCACAGTCTCCCAACTTTCTGGGTAAAGATGTTTCTTCTGAATTCCCTATTGGAATTCATGGTGACTATCTTATATTGATGGCCCTCTGGTTTTGCCCTTCCCCACAAGTGGAAACATTCTCGCTGTATCTACCATCAAAACCTTTCATGATTTCAAAGACCTCTATTAGGTCATCCTTCAGCTTTCTCTTTTCAAGAGAAAAGAGACCCAGCCTGTTCATCCTTATAGAAACATAGAAGATAGGAGCAGGAGTCGGCCATTCAGCCCCTCGAGCCTGCTCCGCCATTCAATCAGATGATGGCTGATCATCCAAATTCAGTACCCTGTCCCTGCTTTCTCCCCATATCCCTTGATCCCCTTAGCCTTAAGAAATATATCTAACTCCTTCTTGAATATATTTAATGAATTGGCCTCAACTGTCTTCTGTGGTAGAGAATTCCACAGGTTCACCACTCACTGGGTGAAGAAATTCCTCCTCATCTCTGTCCTAAATGGCTTACCCCTTATCCTTAGACTGTGACCCCTGGTTCTGGACTCCCCTGCCATCAGGAACATCCTTCCCTGCATCTAGTCTGTCTAGTCCTGTTAGAATTTTATAAGTTTCAATGAGATCCCCTCTTATTCTTCTAAACTCTAGCGAATATAAACCTAATCGACCCAATCTCTCTTCATACGTCATTCCTGCCATCCCAGGTATCAGTCTGTTGAATCTTCGCTGCACTCCCTTCATGGCAAGAGCATCCTTCCTCAGATAAGGTGACCAAAACTGCACACAATACTCAAGGTGTGGTCTCACCAAGGCCCTGTACAACTGCAGCAAGACATCCTTGCTCCTGTATTCGAATCCTCTCGCTATGAAGGCCAGCATACCATTTGCCTTCTTAGCCGCCTGCTGCCCCTGCATGCTTACCTTCAGCGACTGGTGCACAAGGACACCCAGGTCTCATTGCCCTTCCCTTTTCCCAATCTATTGCCATTCAGATAATAATCAGCCTTCCTGTTTTTGCCACCAAAGTGGATAACCTCGCATTTATCCACATTATACTGCATCTGCCATACATCTGCCCAATCACCCAACCTGTCCAAATCATTCTGGAATTTCTCTGCATCCTCCTCACAGCACACACACCCACCCAGCTTTGTGTCATCTGCAAACATGGAGCTATTACATCTATTTCCCTCGTCTAGATCATTAATCTATATTGTGAATAACTGTGGTCTTAGCACCGATCCCTGCGGTACCCCGCTAATCACTGCCTTCCATTTGGAAAAAGACCCGTTTATTCCAACTCTTTGCTTCCTGTCTGCCAACTAGTTTTCTATCCAAGTCAGTACCTTAACCCCAATCCCATGTGCTTTAACTTTACACGCTAGTCTCTTATGCTGGACCTTATCGAAAGCCTTCTGAAAGTCCAAATACACCACATCCACTGGTTTTCCCTTATCTATTCTACCAGTTACATCCTCAAAAAATTCCAGTAAATTAGTCAAGCATGATTTACCTTTTGTAAATCCATGTTGTCTTTGTCCGATCCTGTCACTGTTTTCCAAGTGCTCTGCTATTTCATCTTTTATAATGGACTCTAGCATTTCCCCCACTAACAATGTCAGGCTTACCGATCTATAATTCCCCGTTTTTTCTCTGCCATCTTTTTTAAATAGTGGGGTTACATTAGCTACCCTCCAATCCAGAGTCTATAGAATTTTGGCCCTGGGGATTTATCGGCCTTCAATCCTGTCAATTTCCCTAACAACATTTCCCTACAAATACTGATTTCATTCAGTTCATCCCTTTCATTAGACCCTATGTTCCCCAACATTTCTGGGAGTTTATTTGTGTCCTCTTTTGTGAAGACAGAGCCAAAGTATGTATTTAATTGGTCTGCCATGTCTTTGTTCCCCATTATAAATTTCCCTGATTCTGACTGCAAGGGACCTATGCTTGACTTTACCAATCTTTTTCTCTTCACATATCTAATAGAAGCTTTTACAGTCAGTTATTACGTTCCCTGCAAGATTACTCTCAAACTCTGATACTCTATTTTCCCCCTCTTAATTAATCCCTTTGTCCTCCTAATTTCCCTTGTTAGCTAATGTTGAGTCACATTTTTTGTTTTATTTTTATGCCAAACAGGGATGAACAAATTCTGCAGTTCATCAATATGATCTTTAAATGTTTACCATTGCCTATTCACCATCAACCCTTTAAGTAGCATTCCCCAATCCACCCCAGCCAACTCGCGCTTCATACCATCATAGTTTCCTTTATTTAAATTGAGTACCCAAGTCTCTGAATCAACTACTTCACTCTCCATCTTAATGAAGAATTCTATCATATTATGATTGCTCCTCCCCTAGGGGCCTCGCACAACAAGATTGCTAATTAATCCTTTCTCATTACATAATACCCAGTCTAAGATGGCCTGATCTCTAGTTGGTTCCTTGACATATTGGTCCAGGAAACCGTCCTGTATACACTCTAGGAATTCCTCTTCCACAGTATTTTTACTAATTTGGTTAGACCAATCTATATGTAGATTAAAGTCACGCATAATAACTGCTGTGTCCTTATTGCACACACCTCTAATTTCCCATTTAATCCCATCCCCAACCTTAGCGTTACTGTTTGGGGGTCTGTATACAATTCCACTAACGTTTTTCACCCCTTGGTATTTCCCAGCTCTACCCATACAGATTCCACATCATCAGAGCTAATATCCTTCTTTACTATTGTGTTAATCACCTCTTTAACCAGCAATGCTACCCCACCGCCTTTTCCTTTTCACCTCTCCTTCCTGAATATTGAATACCCCTGGATGTTGAATTCCCAGCCTTGGTCACCCTGGAACCATGTCTCTGTAATCGCAATGATGTTCCTGATAGGTATACCTCTTTCATTTCTGGTATCATCATTGTAAATAATCTCTGCACCCTCTCCAGTGCCTCTATATCCTTTTTATAGTGGCCCATATTTTCCGATCCCTACAGGTACAAGCTGTCTACATACCCCTAGGGACCTCGCAAGTGCTGGTTTTAGTCATGTGATGCACATGCGCTGAAAACCGGCAATTCTGTTCTGTCAAGAATCCTCTTGGCAGATCCTGTGCTTGCCCTGGAGAAGGGCCTCTGTGGGGGGAGTGTTCTGCTTTCTGCAGAACCTCTGCCTGCTGAAATCCCTTCAAAATCTTAGATATCAATAAATTGGTCAGGTGTGCAGAACAGTGGCAAATGGAATTCAATCCGGAGAAGTGTGAGGTAATGCATTTGGGGAGGGCTAACAAGGAAAGGGAATACACATTAAATGGAAGGACATTGAGTAGTATAAAGGAACAAAGGGACTTGGAGTGCATGTCCACAGATCCCTGAAGGTCGCAGGCCAAATAGATAAGGTGGTTAAGGAGGCATATGGAAAGCTTGCCTTTATTAGCCATGGCATAGGATATAAGAGCAGGGGGTGTATGCTCCAACTGTATAAAACACTAAAATAACAGCAGAAAATGCTGCAAAAACTCAGCAGGTCAGGCAACATCCATGGAGAGTAATTTGAGTTGATGTTTCGGGTCAAACCCTTCTTCAAAACTGGAAAGAATAGAAAATAGATTGAAGGCAGGGCTGCGATTGGAAAAAAGAAGTGAAAGAAACAAAAGAAGTAAAAGAGCTAGATGAGATGGTAATAGGCTGAGATTAGGTGTAAAGTGTACTGGCAGGGCAGGAGATAGCTGCCAGGTGTGAGAGAGAAACAAAAGGAAAGGGGGGGGGAAAGGAGTGGAAAAATTACAAGCCGAGGTTATGACCTGAAATTGTTGAACTCGAGATTGAGCCCGGAAGGCTGCAGAGTGCCTAATTGGAAGATGAGGTGCTGTTCCTCAAGTTTACGTTGAGCTTCTGTGGAACAATACAAGAGGCCAAGGACAGTGAGGTCCGAGTGGGAATGGAGCGGTGAATTAAAATGACAGGCGACCGGAAGTTCGGGGTCACCCTTACAGACTGAACGGAGGTGTTCCGCTCCTTCCTTCCTTTTTTATTTCATTCCTTCCTTCCTTCCTTCCTCGCTCCCTTTCTTTCTATCTTCCTTCTCTCCTCCCTCCCATCCTTTCTTCCATCCTTCCATCATTCCTTCCTTCCTTCCTTCCTTCCTTCCTTCCCTCCTTCCTCCCTTCCTTTCTTCCTTCCTTACTTACATAATTCACTTTACAACCTTCCTCCATTTTTTTCTTGTCATCCTTCCGTCCTTTCCTACATTCCTTCCTTTACTTCCTTCCTTACTTCCTTCCATCCATGTCTGTCCGTCCTTCCTTCCTTCCTTCATTCCTTCACTCCATCCTTCCTTTTTACCTTGCTTCCTTCCTTCCTTCATTCCTGTCCTTCCTTTGCTTATATCCTTCCTTCCTTGCTTTGTTTTCTTCCTTTCTTCCTTTTATTCCTTCCTTCCTTTCATCCTTCTTTAGCTTTTTTCCTTCCTTCTCTCTGTTCTTTCTTTATTTCCTTCCTTTACATTCTCCCTTCCTTCCCTACTTACTTCCTTTCCTTCCTTCCTTCCTTCCTTCCTTCCTGTCCACCATTCTTTCCACCCTTCCTTCCATCCATCCTTCTTTCCTTCCTTCCTTCCTTTTCTTCCTTCCTTCCTGCCTTCCTTCTTTCGCTTTATTCCTTCCTTCGCTCTGTCCTTTCTTTATTTCCTTCCTTTATATCCACCCTTCCTTCCATACTTACATCCTTTTCTTCCTTCATTCCTTCCTCCCTTCCTCCCTTCCTGCCTTCCTCCCTTCCTTCCATTCTACCTTCCTTCCTTCCAACCTTCCTTCATCCCTTACTTCTGCCTTTCCTTTCTCTCCTTCCTTCCTTCCCTCCTTCCTTTCATTCCTTCCTTTATTTATATAATTCCTTCCTTCCTTCTTTATATCCTTCCTTCCTTCCTTCCCTCCTTCCATCATTCTTTCACTTTTTTCCTTCCTTCTCCCTGTCCTTTCTTATTTCCTTCCTTTACATCCTTCCTTCCTTCCCTACTTCCCTTCTTTCCTTCGTTCCTTCCTTCCTTCCTTCCCTCCTACCTTCCTTCCATTCGTCCTTCCATCCTTCCTTCCTCCCTTCCTTCCATTTTTCCTTCCTTTCTTTATTTCCTTGTGTTCATTCCTTCCTTCCTTCCCTCCTTCCTTTCCTTCCTTCATTTATTTCTGTATTTCCTTCCTTCTTCACGTCTTTCATTCCTTCCTTCCCTCCTTCCTTCCATCCTTCCTTCCTTCATCTTTTTCCTTCCTTCCCTCATTCCATTCCTTCCTTCCCGTCTTTATTTCATTCCTTCCTTCTTTTCTTCCTTCCTTATTTTCATTCCTTCCTTTCATTATTTCCTTCCTTCCTGTTCTTCCTTCTGCCTTCCTTCCTCCCTCCCTCCCTTCCTTCCTTCCTTCCTTGTTTTCTTTTCTTCCTGCCTTTATTCCATCCTTCCTTTTTTCCTTCCTTTCTTCCTTCCTTCTATCCTTCCATCTTTCCCTCATGCCTTCCATTCCTTCTGTCCTTTCATAATTTCCTTCCTTTACTTCCTTCCTTCCTTCGATTGCTTCCTTCCTTCCTTCTATTCTTCCTTTCCTTCCTTCGTTCCCTCCTTCCTTTCCTTCTTTCCATCCTTTCCTTCTTTTTCTTCCTTCATTCCTTCCTTTTCTTACTTCCAGTCCTTATATACTTTCATTATATTCTTCATTCATTAATTTCTTATTTCCTTACTTCCTTCCTACCTTGTTTTATTTTCTTCCTTACGTCCTTCCTTTTCTTTCTTTCTATTTCCTTTATTCCTTCATTTCCTTCCGTCCTTCCATTCCTTCATTCCATTCTAAATTTTCATCCCTTCCTTCCTTCATTCCTTCCTTCCTTTCTTTATATCCTTTCTTCCTCCCTTGTTTTCTTTTCTTCCTTCATTCCTTCCTTTTATTCCTTCTTTCCTTTCTTTTTGCTTGCCTTTCTTCCTTCCATCCTTCCCTCCTCCCTTCCTTTCTGTTAAGTCTGTGAGTTGTTCAAGTAATTAATACTCAGACTTAATCAGTAACAATAAAACAGGTCTTTACTGGTTGGAGGTAGGGACTACACGTAGGTCTTTACTTCATGCCCACAGGCGGGAACTGAGGGGAGATCAGTACCCACAGTACTATTTATACCCCTATGGCCAGGAGTGGTACTGCGTATCACTACGCCCTACAAGTAGTGCAGTCCTGCCCATAGGTTCAAAGTAGCACACATATTACATACACAACATTCCTCCCTTCCTAGCTTTACAGTCATCTCCCCATTTAACATCACGTAATAACATATATACATATATAACTTCAGGTTTACATAACAAAATAACATAGATACATAGATAACTTCATGTCAAAACAGATCACAGATTCAGTCTCTGCGGAAAACAGTTCACAGATTCAATCTCTGTGGTGTAGTCGGTTCACGTTGCTGGAGTGACTCATTCAATAGTCCTTCCATGGATTTAACAGTTTGAACTTCCGAACTGAATTGGCTCCGTTCGGAGGGACCACGTGTGTGATCTGGTAGAGGTAATAATGGTTCAGATGGGTCATCTTCTGTTTCGACTTTTCCTTTTCTGCTTCTTGGAGACTCTCTGGGCTCCACTGTCAGCTGCCAGCTGCATGCGCAGTTCCTCCTTCTCTTCCTCCTTTTTCCGTAGTAGAGCCACCTTCTCCCGATGTTCCGTAGACTTTCGGTGCTCCTCCATGATTTCTGTATGGTGGGAGTCGAAGTTACAAGTTGGGCAGGACAGGACATAGTAATATTCGGTGTCGTCCTGATCTAGGCCAGCGAGAGGGTCTTCTATTTCCTCCATACCCAGCTGGGCGTTAGCCAGCTTTTGTTCCAAGTCCAGACATCTTTCCTGAAGAGACTTCTTCATGCGTACCTCTTCATCCAGCTTTTTCTGGGCTTTCAGCAAGTCGTTTACTAATGACCTCATTTGAGATTTTACTACTTCAACTTCTTTTGGAGATTGATTGATCGGACTATTCAATCCCTCTACCGGAGCAGCTGTTTCAGCGGTCTGTTGTTCTACGTTGACGTGAGTCAGCGTACTTTTGGCATCCAAGGGCTGCTCTGTTGCAGTCATCTCAGTCTGTGTTGCCACCTCAGCTCTTCCAATAACCTTTGAGAGCTCCGAACCCCTTTCGTTTGAATATTGAAGTTCGTGTTCAAGTTTTTCCCATTTCAGAGTCCTGTCCTTCAGCATATGCAAGAGTTGGCTGACCGTTAACTCCTCTGACATCAGACGTTTTGTGTGCTCCTGCTCCATTTTCTCCATCAGCTGCTTCTGTTGTCTTTCCAGATTCTCCAACTCTATATCAAAGAACTCTTCCGTTGCATTCAACTCTTGCTCAAAATGGCGAAGCATTTGTTCTAATTGCTGTTGTAGTTTGAAATGGAGTTGAGTTCGAGCCCGGTGTCCCTCAGAAATGGGTATATCAGTAGACTTGACAGACTCAGAATTCTCTGTTAAACTATGTTGTTGTTGCTCAGTGGAATTCTGTGCTGAAACTTTGTCTTTTGCACATGGGTTGGTCTTACCATCATCAGTTCTAGAGTCTGGGCTGATTATCTGCACCGAGTTCTCACTCTTTATGGCTTTTAGCGAATGCCAGTCCATATTTATGTTTCTAAACCACTCCCGGCCTAGTAGTGGTGGACCTCCCTCCGGTAGCACATATAAGTCCATTATTTGACTTCCTTCGCCCTTGTTGGCCACTGCAACCTTTATTGTCCCGATGGGGTACACTCTCTGCCCCGTGTAGGTTGTCAATATAATCTCCGTATCCTGTAGGGGAATATGTTGGAATAACCTTCTGTAATCTTTCTTATTCATGACCGACAATGCCGATCCAGTGTCCAATTCCATTTTTACTTGGACTCCTTCTATCTGAAGAGTAACCCAAATTGTCTGGAGGTCTGCACCCTTACCAACGTTGAGTACCCTTAAGCTAGCCAGTTCAATACTGCTTAAGCCAGCCAGTTCATTACTGCTAGCGTCTGAATTGGACTCCTGTTCGGCCACCTTGTGTACTTTTGCGTATTTTCCTTGCGGTGACTTCTTGTTGCTGGTCTTCTTCCCTGACCTGCATACTCTAGCTATATGTCCAAGCCTACCACAAGTTCTACATTCTAGGTTTTTAAACCAACACTGGTTCTGATCATGCGTTGTCTTTCCACAACGATAACATTTGCCAGAACTCACACCCAATTTGTGTGCACTGAGCTCCGGTGACCGTAGCTGCATTACTGCCGTGCCTCTCGCTGTGGCTTCGTGTGCTGCTGCCATAGTGACCGCCTTCTCAAGCGTCAGCTCATTCTCCTCGAGCAGTCGCTTTTGTGTGTCCTGTTTAAATAAACCACACACAAATTTGTCTCGTAGTGCATCTGTCAGTCCCGTTCCAAACTGGCAATATTTCGCTAATTTACGCAATTCCAGCAAATATTCAGCATTGCTTTCATGCTGTAGCTGCCTTCTGTCATAAAATTTAAATCGTTCCGCTAGCATCAGCGGCGTGGGGTTTAGATGATCTTTCAGGACAGTAACAATCTCATCGAACGTCTTATCCGCCGGTTCATCTGGTGATAACAGGTGTTTCAATTGCCCGTATGTCTTCGCACCCATTAAATTTAATGATGTTAGAGCTTTATCTTGGTCACAAATTTTATTGGCCTTACAATAATTTTTTACTCTTTCAACATATATGGCCCAATCTTCGAGGTCACTATCAAAGGTGCTAATATTCCCGTGTTTAGGCATTGTAGATTTGCAATTTCTCAGATTTTATTTTGTTTACTTGTTATCAAAGATGGCGGCTTCCCGCTCTTGCCGTCGTCCTCCGCCCACAAAATGGCGGTTTTCCCGCGCTTGGCGGTCTTCACCCGTCCCCCGACGCCGTCTCCCTTCAGCCCCCAAGTGCGGCCCTTATCTTCGCCGCGATCGATAGCCCGCGCTGTGCACCGCGGCTCTCGCACCTTGAGCTTCTGCAGCCGCCGTGCCTTTCAGTCCGAGTGCGGCCCTTATCTTTGGTCCCGATCGCTGGCCCGCGCTGCGCCTCGCACTTGAAGCGGCTCCCGGCCTCTGGCTCACCCGCTCGCGTGGCTCTTGCTCGCTCCCTCCCGGGCTCTGGCTTACCCGCTCGCGCGTTTCACCGCGGCTCTTATCAGGGATTGCGATCGCCCTTATCTTCTCCAACTTCCCCAGCCCTGTCTTTGCAGCCAACGCTGCACGGCTTACCCCACCACTGGTTGAACAAGGAAACTGCAGAAAGACTTCTGTCAGTCGCTGGAAGCTGTCAGGATGGCTGCTGCACTCCAGTGCTCAGTCGCTGATGGAGGCTTCAGAGTCCTAAAGCCTGTCGCTTCTAGTGGGGTGGTGATGTTTGAAACCTCTCTTCAACTGCCGCAGGGTAAGAACCTGACTCGTCGCCAGTGTTAAGTCTGTGAGTTGTTCAAGTAATTAATACTCAGACTTAATCAGTAACAATAAAACAGGTCTTTACTGGTTGGAGGTAGGGACTACACGTAGGTCTT
Source organism: Somniosus microcephalus (assembly GCF_052327205.1). NCBI lineage: Eukaryota > Metazoa > Chordata > Chondrichthyes > Squaliformes > Somniosidae > Somniosus > Somniosus microcephalus. The sequence goes on from NW_028225179.1 coordinate 112,586,405, forward strand.
TACTTCATTCCCACAGGCGGGAACTGAGGGGAGATCAGTACCCACAGTACTATTTATACCCCTATGGCCAGGAGTGGTACTGCGTATCACTACGCCCTACAAGTAGTGCAGTCCTGTCCATAGGTTCAAAGTAGCACACATATTACATACACAACACTTTCCTTCCTTCCTTTCATAATATCCTTTCTTCCTTGCTTCCTTCCTTCCTTCATTACTGTCGTTCCTTTGCTTATATTCTTCCTTCCTTGCTTTGTTTTCTTCCTTTCTTCCTTTTATTCCCTCCTTCCTTCCATTCTTCTTTTGCTTTTTTCCTTCCTTCTCTCTGTTCTTTCTTTCCTTCCTTTACATCCTCCCTTCCTTCCCTACTTACTTCCTTTCCTTCCTTCCTTCCATCCCTCCTTCCTTCTTTCCGCCCTTCCTTCCATCCACCCTTCCTTCCTTCCTTTGGTTATATCCTTCCTTCCTTGTTTTATTTTCTTCCTTCCTTCCTTTTCTTCCTTCCTTCCTTCCATCCTTCTTTCGCTTTTTTCCTTCCTTCTCTCTGTTCTTTCTTTATTTCCTTCCTTTACATCCTCTCTTCCTTCCCTACTTACTTCCTTTCCTTCCTTCCTTCCTTCCTTCCTTCCTTCCTTGCATCCTGCCTCCCTTCTTTCCTCCCTTCCTTCCTTCCTTCCATCCTTTCACCCTTCCTTCCTTCCTTCCTGCCCTTCCTTTGCTTATATCCTTCCTTCCTTGCTTTATTTTCTTCCTTTCTTTCTTTTCTTCCTTCCTTCCTTCCCTCTTTCGCTTTATTCCTTCCTTCTCTCTGTTCTTTCTATATTTCCTTCCTTTACATCCTCCCTTCCTTCCCTACTTACTTCCTTTCCTTCCTTCCTTCCATTCCTCCTTCCCTCTTTCCGACCCTCCTTCCATCCACCCTTCCTTCCTTCCTTTGCTTATATCCTTCCTTCCTTGTTATATTTTATTCCTTCCTTCCTTTTCTTCCTTCCTTCCATCCTTCTTTCGCTATTTTCCTTCCTTCTCTCTGTACCTTCTTTATTTCCTTCCTTTATATCAACCATTCCTTCGCTACTTACATTATTTTCTTCCTTCATTCCTTCCTCCCTTCTTCCATCCTTCCTTCCATTCTACCTTCCTTGCTTCCTTCCTTCCTCCCTTCCTTCCTTCCTTCCTTCCCTTCTTCCTTTCCTTCCTTCCTTTATTTATATAATTCCTTCCTTCCTTCTTTATATCCTTCCTTCCTTCCTTCCCACCTTCCATCCTTCTTTCACCTTTTTACTTCCTTCTCTCTGTCCTTTCTTATTTCCTTCCTTTACATCCTTCCTTCCTTCCCTACTTCCACTCCTTCCTTCCTTCGTTCCTTCCATCCTTCCTTCCTTCCTTTTTCCCTTCCTTTCTTTATTTCCTTGTGTTCATTCCTTCGTTCCTTCCCTCCTCCCTTTCCTTCCTTCTTTCATTTCTTTATTTCCTTCCTTCATCACGTCTTTCATTCCTTCCTTCCTTTCCTTCCTTCCATTCTTTATTTCCGTTGTTCCTCCCTTCTTCCTTCCTTCCTTCCTCCCTTCCTTCCTTCCTTCCTTCCTTTCTCTCCTTCCTTCCTTCCCACCTTCCATCCTTCTTTCACTTCCTTCCTTCCTTCTCTCTGTCCTTTCTTATTTCCTTCCTTTACACCCTTCCGTCCTTCCCTACTTACCCTCCTTCCTTCGTTCCTTCCTTCATTCCTTCCTTCCATCCTTCCTTCCTTCCATTTTTGCTTCCTTTCTTTATTTCCTTGTGTTCATTCCTTCCTTCCTTCCCTCCTCCCTTTCCTTCCTTCTTTCATTTCTTTATTTCCTTCCTTCATTATGTCTTTCATTCCTTCCTTCCCTCCGTCCTTTCTTCCTTCCTTTCCTATTTCCTTTCTTTCTTTCCTTCTTTCCTTCTTTCCTTTCTTCCTTCCACCCTTCCTTCTGTCCTTCCTTTCTTTCTCTCCTTCCTTCCGTCCTTCCCTCCTTCCTTTCTGTCCATTCTTATTCATAATATACCTGCCTTCCTTCTTTATATCCTTCCTTCCTTCCTTCCTTCCTTCCCTCCATCCATCCTTCTTTCACTTGTTTCCTTCCTTCTCCCTCTCCTTTCTTATTTCCTTCCTTTACATCCTTCATTCCTTCCTTCCCTGTTTCCCTGCCTTCCTTCGTTCCTTCCTTCCTTCCATCCTTCCTTCCTTCCTTCCTTTTTTCCTTCCTTTTTTTAATTCTTTGTGTTCATTCCTTCCTTCCTTCCTTCCTTTCTGTCCATTCTTATTCATAATATACCTGCCTTCCTTCTTTATATCCTTCCTTCCTTCCTTCCTTCCCTCCTTTCCTCCTTCTTTCACTTGTTTCCTTCCTTCTCCCTGTCCTTACTTATTTCGTTCCTTTACATCCTTCCTCCCTTCCTTCCCTATTTCCCTGCCTTCCTTCGTTCCTTCCTTCCTTACTTCCTTCCATCCATCTGTCTGTCCGTCCTTCCTTCCTTCCTTCATTCCTTCACTCCATCCTTCCTTTTTACCTTGCTTCCTTCCTTCCTTCATTCCTGTCCTCCCTTTGCTTATACCCTTCCTTCCTTGCTTTATTTTCTTCCTTTCTTCCTTTTATTCCTTCCTTCCTTTCATCCTTCTTTCACTTTTTTCCTTCCTTCTCTCTGTTCTTTCTTTATTTCCTTCCTTTAAATCCTCCCTTCCTTCCCTACTTACTTCCTTTCCTTCCTGCCTTCCTTCTTTCCTTCCTTCCTTCCTTTTCTTCCTTTACTTCCGCCTTTCCTTTCTCTCCATCCTTCCTTCCCTCCTTCCTTTCATTCCTTCCTTTATTTATATAATTCCTTCCTTCCTTCTTTATATCCTTCCTTCCTTCCTTCCTTCCTTCCTTCCCTCCTTCCATCCTTCTTTCACTTTTTTCCTTCCTTCTCCCTGTCCTTTCTTATTTCCTTCCTTTACATCCTTCCTTCCTTCCCTACTTGCCTTCCTTCCTTCGTTCATATGTTCCTTCCTTCCTTCCTTCCTACCTTCCTTCCATTCTTCCTTCCATCCTTCCTTCCTCCCTTCCTTCCTTTTTTCCTTCCTTTCTTTATTTCCTTGCGTTCATTCCTTCCTTCCCTCCTTCCTTTCCTTCCTTCATTAATTTCTGTATTTCCTTCCTTCTTCACGTCTTTCATTCCTTCCTTCCTTCCTTCCTTTGCTTATATCCTTCCTTCCTTGTTTTATTTTCTTCCTTCCTTCCTTTTCTTCCTTCCTTCCTTCCATCATTCTTTTGCTTTTTTCCTTCCTTCTCTCTGTACTTTCTTTATTTCTTTCCTTTATATCCACCATTCCTTCGCTACTTACATTCTTTTCTTCCTTCGTTCCTTCCTCCCTTCTTCCTTCCTTCCATCCTTCCTTCCTTCCATTCTACCTTCCTTGCTTCCTTCCTTCCTTCCCTTCTTCCTTTCCTTCCTTCCGTTATTTATATAATTCCTTCCTTCCTTCTTTATATCCTTCCTACCTTCCCACCTTCCATCCTTCTTTCACTTTTTTCCTTCCTTCTCTCTGTCCTTTCTTATTTCCTTCCTTTACATCCTTCCTTCCTTCTCTACTTGCCTTCCTTCCTTCGTTCCTTCCATCCTTCCTTCCTTCCTTCCTTTTTTCCTTCCTTTCTTTATTTCCTTGTGTTCCTTCCTTCCTTCCTTCCTCCCTTTCCTTCCTTCTTTCATTTCTTTATTTCCTTCCTTCATCACATCAATCATTCCTTCCTTCCCTCCTTCCTTTCCTTCCTTCCTTTCTTTCTCCCTTCTTCCTTCCTTCCTACCTTTCTCTCCTTCCTTCCTTCCCACCTTCTTTCACTTTTTTCCTTCCTTCTCTCTGTCCATTCTTATTTCCTTCCTTTACACCCTTCCATCCTTCCCTACTTCCCCTCCTTCCTTCATTCCTACATTCATTCCTTCCTTCCTTCCTTTTTTGCTTCCTTTTTTTATTTCCTTGTGTTCATTCCTTCCTTCCTTCCTTCCCTCCACCCTTTCCTTCCATCTTTCATTTCTTTATTTCCTTCCTTCATTATGTCTTTCATTCCTTCCTTCCCTCCGTCCTTTCTTCCTTCCTTTCCTATTTCCTCTCTTTCTTTACTTCTTTCCTTCTTTCCTTTCTTCCTTCCTCCCTTCCTTCTGTCCTTCCTTTCTTTCTCTCCTTCCTTCCTTCCTTCCCTCCTTCCATTCTGTCCATTCTTATTCATAATATACCTGCCTTCCTTCTTTATATCCTTCCTTCCTTCCTTCCTTCCTTCCTTCCCTCCTTCCATCCTTCTTTCACTTGTTTCCATCCTTCTCCCTCTCCTTTCTTATTTCCTTTCTTTATATCCTTCCTTCCTTCCCTGTTTCACTGCCTTCCTTCGTTCCTTCCTTCCTACCTTCCTTCCATCCTTCCTTCCTTCCTTCCTTTTTTCCTTCCTTTCTTTATTTCTTTGTGTTCCTTCCTTCCTTTCCTTCCTTCCTTCCTTCATTCCCTCATTCGTTTCCTTCCTTCCCTTCTTTATTTCAATCCTTCCTGCTTTCCTTCCTTCCTGCTTTTCATTCCTTCCTTTCATTATTTCCTTCCTTCCTTTTCTTCCTTCCTCCCTTCCTTCCTTCCTGCCTTCCTTTCTCTCCTTCCTTCCTCACCTCCTTCCTTTCCTTCCTTCCTTTATTTGTGATTCCTTCCTTCTTTATATCCTTCCTTCCTTCCTTCCTTCCCTCTTTATATTCTTCCTTCCTTCCTTCCTTCCTTCCTTCATTCCATCCCTCTTTCCATCCTTGTTTTGCTTTTTTCCTTCCTTCTCTCTGCCCTTTCTTTATTTCCATCCTTTACATCTGTCCTTCCTTCCCTACATCCCTTCCTTCCTTCTTTCCATTCTTCCTTTCCTCCGTCCTTTCCTTCCTTCATTTCTTTATTTAATTCCTCCCTTCCTCCCTTTTTCTTTCCCTCCTTTTCTTCCTTCCTCCTTTTCCTTCCTTTCTTTATTTCCTTCCTTCCTTGTTTTCTTTACTTTGTCCCTTCATTACTTTCTTCCTTTACATCTTTCGTTGCTTTAAATCTGTTTCTTCCTTCCATCTAGCCTACCTTTTCTTCCTTCCAGTGCCTTCACCCATTCTTTATTTTCTTCCTTCCTTTCTTTATTTCCCTCCTTCCTTCCATGCTTTCTTTTATTCCTTCCTTCCGTCCTTTACTTCCTTCCATTATTTATTTCATTTCTTCCTTCCTTCCTTCCTTGCTCCCAATCTTTCTTCCTTCCTACTTTCCTTCCTTCTTTCCTTCCTTCCTTCCTTCCTTCCTTCCTTCCTTCCTTCCTTCCTTCCTTCCTTCCTTCCCTCCTTCCTCCCTTCCTTTCTCCCTTCCTTACTTACTTAATTCTCTTTACAACCTTCCTCCATTTTTTTCTCTTCATCCTTCCTTTCCTACATTTCTTCCTTTACTTCCTTCCTTACTTCCTTCCATCCATCTGCCTGTCCATCCTTCCTCCTTCCTTCATTACTGTCCTTCCTTTGCTTATATCCTTCCTTCCTTGCTTTGTTTTCTTCCTTTCTTCCTTTTATTTCCTCCTTCCTTCCATCCTTCTTTCACCTTTTTCCTTCCTTCTCTCTGTTCTTTCTTTATTTCCTTCCTTTACATCCTCCCTTCCTTCCCTACTTCCTTCCTTCCTTCCTTCCATCCTGCCTTCCTTCTTTCCTCCCTTCCTTCCTTCCTTCCATCCTTCCATCCTTCCATCATTTCTTCCTTCTTTCCTCCCTTCCTCCCTTCCTTCCTTCCTTCAGTACTGTCCTTCCTTTGCTTATATCTTTCCTTCCTTGCTTTATGTTCCTCCTTTCTTCCTTTTATTCCCTCCTTCCTTCCATCCTTCTTTCACTTTTTTCCTTCCTCCTCTCTGTTCTTTCTTTATTTCCTTCCTTTACATCCTCCCTTCCTTCCCTACTTACTTCCTTTCCTTCCTTCCTTCTTTCCCTCCTTCCTTCTTTTTGCCCTTCCTTCCATCCACCATTCCTTCCTTCCTTCGTTCCTTTGCCTATATCCTTTCTTGTTTTATTTTCTTCCGTCCTTCCTTTTTTTCCTTCCTTCCATCCTTCTTTTGCTTTTTTCCTTCCTTCTCTCTGTTCTTTCTTTATTTCCTTCCTTTGTATCCACCATTTCTTTGCTACTTACATCCTTTTCTTCCTTCATTCCTTCCTCCCTTCTTCCTCCCTTCCTCAATTCCTTCCTTCCTCCCTTCCTTCCCTCCTACCTTCATTCCCTCCTACCTTCCTTCCTTCCTTTCTCTACTTCCTTCCTTCCCTCCTTCATTTCCTTCCTTCCTTTATTAATATAATTCCTTCCTTCCTTATATCCTTCCTTCCTTCCTTCCCACCTTCCATCCTTCTTTCACTGTTTTCCTTCCTTCTCTCTGTCCTTTCTTATTTCCTTCCTTTACATCCTTCCTTCCTTCCCCTCCGTCCTTCGTTCCGTCGTTCCTTCCTTCCTTCCTTCCATCTTTCCTTCCTCCCTTCCTTCCTATTTTCCTTCATTTCTTTATTTCATTGTGTTCATTCCTTCCTTCCTTCCCACCTCCCTTTCCTTCCTTCTTTCATTTCTTTATTTCCTTTCTTCCTACCTTCCTCCTTCCTTCCTTCCTTCCTCCCTTCCATCCATCCTACCTTCCTTCCTTCCTTTCTCTCCTTCCTTTCTTCCTTCCTTCCCTCCTTCCTTCCCACCTTCCATCCTTCTTTCACTTTTTTCCTTCTTTCTTTATTTCCTTTCTTTCTTTCTTCTTTCCCTTCTTCCTTCCCCCCTTGATTCCTTCCCTTCCTTACTTCCTTCACTTCTTCCTTTCCTTTCTTCCTTCATTTATTTCATTAATTCCTTCCTTCTTTATAACCTTCCTTTCTTCCATTCTTCCTTCCTTCCTTCCTTCCTTCCTTCGTTTACTTCTTCCTTCTCTACTTCCTTTGTTTATTTCCATCCTTTATATCCTCCCTTCCTTCCCTACTTCCTTCGTTTCATTCCTCAAATCCTTCCTCCTTACTTCCTCCTTTCCTTTCCTTCCTTCTTTCCTTCCTTCCTTCCCTCATTCCTTTCCTTCCTTCACTTCTTCATTTCATTGCTTCCTTTTTTTTCTTCCTTCCGTCTTTCCCTTCCATCCTTCCTTCACTTCTTCCATCCTTCTTTCACTTTATTCCTCCTTTCTCTCTGTCCTTTCTTTACATCCTCCCATCCTTCCCTACTTCCTTTGTTTCCTTCCTTCCTTCCTTCATTCCTTCCGTCCTTTCCCTCCTTCCTTTATTTCATTCCTTCCTTCCTTCCTTCCTTATTTTCTTCCTTCCTCGCTCCCTTTCTTTTTTCCTTCCTTCCTTCCTTCCACCCTCCCATCCATTCTTCCATCCTTCCTTCCTTCCTTCTTTCCTTCCTTCCTTCCTTCCGTCCTTTCCTTCCTTCCTTTTTTGTTCATTCCTTCCTTCCTCGCTCCCTTTCTTTCTTCCTTCCTTCCTTCCTCCCTCCCATCCTTTCTTCCATCCTTCCATCATTCCTTCCTTCCTTCCTTTCCTCCTTCCTCCCTTCCTTTCTTCCTTCCTTATTTACATAAATCACTTTACAACCTTACTCCATTTTTTTCTTGTCATCCTTCCGTCCTTTCCTACATTCCTTCCTTTACTTCCTTCCTTACTTCCTTCCATCCATCTGTCTGTCCGTCCTTCCTTCCTTCATTCATTCACTCCATCCTTCCTTTTTACCTTGCTGCCTTCCTTCCTTCGTTCCTGTCCTTCCTTTTCTTACATCCTTCCTTGCTTTGTTTTCATCCTTTCTTCCTTTTATTCCTTCCTTCCATCCTTCTTTCACTTTTTTCCTTCCTTCTCTCTGTTCCTTCTTTATTTCCTTCCTTTACATCCTCCCTTCCTTCCCTACTTACTTCCTTTCCTTCCTTCCTTCCTTCCTTCCTTCCTTCCTTCCTGTCCTCCATTCTTTCTGCCCTTCCTTCTATCCATCCTTCTTTCCTTCCTTCCTTCCTTCCTTCCATCCTTCCTTCCTTCCTTCCCTCCTTCCATCCTTCTTTCACTTTATTCCTTCCTTCTCCCTGTCCTTTCTTATTTCCTTCCTTTACATCCTTCCTTCCTTCCCTACTTCCCTTCCTTCCTTTGTTCCTTCCTTCCTTCCTTCCTTCCTTCCTTCCTAACTTCCTTCCATTCTTCCTTCCATCCTTCCTTCCTCCCTTCCTTCCTTTTATTCTTCCTTTCTTTATTTCCTTGTGTTCATTCCTTCCTTCCTTCCCTCCTTCCTTTTCTTCCTGCATTCATTTCTGTATTTCCTTCCTTCATCATGTCTTTCATTCCTTCCTTCCCTCCTTCCTTCCATCCTTCCTTCCTTCATCTTTTTCCTTCCTTCCCTTATTCCCTCATTCCATTCCTTCCATCCCTTCTTTATTTCATTCCTTCCTTCTTTTCTTCCTTCCTTCTTTTCATTCCTTCCTTTCATTATTTCCTTCCTTCCTTTTCTTCCTTCTGCCTTCCTTCCTCCCTCCCTTCCTTCCTTCCTTCCTGCCTTCCTTTCTCTCCTTCCTTCCTTCCATCCTTCCTTTCCTTCCTTCCTTTATTCATGTAATTCCTTCCTTCCTTCTTTATTTCCTTCCTTCCTTCCTCCATTCCTTCCTCCCTTTCTTCCTTCCTTCCTTCCTTCCTGCCATCCCTCCTTCCATCCTTCTTTCACTGTTTTCCTTCCATCTCTCTGTCCTTTCTTTATTTCCTTCCTTTACAACCTTCCTGCCTTCCCTACTTCCCTTCCTTCCTTCCTTTCTTCCTTTCTTCCATCTATTCCTTCTTTCCTTACTTTATTTCATTCCTTCCTTCCTTCCGTTTTCGTTCCCTCCTTTTCTTCCTTCCTTCTTTTCCTTCCTTTCTTTATTTCCTTTCTTCCATCCTTCCTTCCTTGTTTTATTTCCTTTGTCCCTTCATTATTTTCTTCCTTTACATCTTTCCTTCCTTTCCTTCTGTTTCATCCTTCCTTCTAGCCAACCTTTTCTTCCTTCCATTGCCTCCACCCATTCTTTATTTTCTTCCTTCCTTTCTTTATTTCCCTCCTTCCTTGTATTCCTTTCTTCCTGCCTTCCTTACATCCTTTACTTCCTTCCTTTATTCATTTCATTCCTTCCTTCCTTATTTTCTTCCTTCCTTGCTCACTTTCTTTCTTCCTTCCTTCCTTCTTTCCTGCCTTCCTTCTTTCCTTCCTTCCTCCCTCCCTTCCATCCTTTCTTCCTCCCTTCCTTCCTTCCCTCCTTCCTCCCCTCCTTTATTCCTCCCTTTTTTTCTTTTCATCCTTCCTTTCCTACATTCCTTCCTTTTCTTCCTTCCTTACTTCCTTCCATCCATCTGTCTGTCAGTCCTTCCTTCACTCCATCCTTCCTTTCTTCCTTGCTTCCTTTCTTCCTTGCTTCCTTCCTTCCTGCATTCCTGCCCTTCCTTTGCTTATATCCTTCCTTCCTTCCCTCCTTCCTTTCATTCCTTCCTTTATTTATATAATTCCTTCATTCCTTCTTTATATCCTTCCTTCCTTCCTTCCTTCCCTACTTCAATCCTTCTTTCACTTTTTTCCTTCCTTCTCCGTCCTTTCTTATTTCCTTCCTTTACATCCTTCCTTCCTTCCCTACTTCCCTTCCTTACTGCGTTCCTTCCTTCGTTCCTTCCTTCCTTCCTACCTTCCTTCCATTCTTCCTTTCATCCTTCCTTCCTCCCTTTCTTCCTTTTATTCTTCCTTTCTTTATTCCTTGTGTTCATTCCTTCCTTCCCTCCTTCCTTTTCTTCCTGCATTCATTTCTGTATTTCCTTCCTTCATCACGTCTTTCATTCCTTCCTTCCCTCCTTCCTTCCATCCTTCCTTCCTTCATCTTTTTCCTTCCTTCCCTCATTCCCTCATTCCATTCCTTCCTTCCCTTCTTTATTTCATTCCTTCCTTCTTTTCTTCCTTCCTTCTTTTCATTCCTTCCTTTCATTATTTCCTTCCTTCCTTTTCTTCCTTCTGCCTTCCTTCCTCCCTCCCTTCCTTCCTTCCTTCCTGCCTTCCTTTCTCTCCATCCTTCCTTCCATCCTTCCTTTCCTTCCTTCATTTATTCATGTAATTCCTTCCTTCCTTCTTTATTTCCTTCCTTCCTTCCTCCCTTCCTTCCTCCCTTTCTTCCTTCCTTCCTTCCTGCCATCCCTCCTTCCATCCTTCTTTCACTTTTTTCCTTCCTTCTCTGTGTTCTTTCTTTATTTCCTTCCTTTACATCCTCCCTTCCTTCCCTACTTACTTCCTTTCCTTCCTTCCTTCCTTCCTTAGTTCCTTCCTTCCATCCTGCCTTCCTTCTTTCCTCCATTCTTTCCTTTCTTCCATCCTTTCATCCTGCCTTCCTTCTTTCCTTCCTTCCTTACTTCCTTCCTTTGCTTATATCCTTCCTTCATTGCTTTATTTCCTTCCTTTCTTCCTTTTCTTCCTTCCTTCCATCCTTCTTTCGCTTTTTTCCTCCCTACTCTCTGTTCTTTCTTTATTTCCTTCCTTTACTTGCTCCCTTCCTTCCCTACTTACTTCCTTACCTTCCTTCCTTCCTTCCTTCCATCCTTCCTTCCTTTCCACCCGCCCTTCCATCCATCCTTCCTTTCTTCCTTCCTGCCTTCCTTCCTCCTGTCCTCCCTTTGCTTACATCCTTCCTTCATTGCTTTATTTTCTTCCTTCCTTTTCTTCCTTCCTTCCATCCTTCTTTCACTTTTTTCCTTCCTTCTCTCTGTCCTTTCTTTATTTCCTTCCATTATATCCACCCTTTCTTCCCTACTTACAACCTTTTCTTCCTTCATTCCTGTCGTGTATTGATTGCGAGTTTGACACCAGTCAATACGGTAATGTGATGTGCATTGCATTATGGGAATTACCCGGGAAAAGGGCAGTCGGCCATTTCACACAATAAAGTGAGCATCGCCTGACTCTGATTTAATTCGATGTATCTACATGCTTGATTGAATGCATTAAAGCATAGATACAACATTGTCGACGAGGATAACAAAAGGAATCATTTCAGATAGGTAGTTGCCCAAGTTTTAGTTAGCTAGGATGGAGAAGACCGGCATTCAAAATTTTGCATGCTTCGCCGAGCCAGCCACGTTGGGTCCAAGATGGACGAGGTGGTTAACATCTTTTGAGCTTTATGCTGATGGCAAAGGACTCATTATCGATGATACCTCTACAGGTGCCACAAAGCAGTGAAGAGCTCTACTTCTACACCTAGCAGGACCAGATGTCCAGGATATCTTTTTGACTCTACCGGACACAGGAGAGCCAGCAGACTACAAGGCAACGGTTTGTGCTTTGAATCACTTCTTCATGCCCCAGGTCAACGCAGCATTTGCTAGACAGACTTTTCATAAGTTGTCCCAGAAGACAGGTGAGACTGTGCAACAATTTGCTACTCGCTTGCGGCAGGCTGCTCAAGACTGTGCTTTTGGGGGGGAATGCAGATAACCAAATAAGAGATGCTATCCTGTGTAGGTGCACGTCAGCCTATGTGCGGAGGAAATTGCTAGAGGAAGGGCAAGGTCTAACGCTTGTCCGCATGTTACAATTGGCCTCACAATGTGAAAACGTCAAGGAGCAGATGTCAGCCATATCATGTACAGAGAATGCGGAGGCAGATACTGTTCGTCGTGTTACACAGAAAAGAGGGTATTATGCGAAAAGCTCAACAGGGAAACCAAAGGGAAATGGCGATAGGAACGAAAGGAAATGTTACAGATGTGGACACACAGACCACATGGGCAGAGATCCGAAATGCCCAGCATGCAGACAGACGTGTCATAAGTGCAAGGGAAAGGATCATTTCTCCAAAGTATGCTGCTCAAAGGGTACAAAGAAACAAAGTGTGAACAATGTAGAGCAACAAAATGACTTTGCATTTATTGTTACTGGAAATAACGTGACAGAGAGACTTACCTTTTGTGTGGGGGAGTAAACCTGAGAATGTTAATTGATTCTGGTGGAGCTAGTAATGTGATAGATGAGAATACATGGGAAGGATTAAAGTCAGAGCACATTAAGTGTCAGTCACATGTCCCTAAGAGAGAGAGAAAGTTATTCTCTTATGCTTCTAGCCGACCACTGTCAGGTAAAGGTGGATTCACATGTGGGATTACAATAGGTAAGAGAACTGAGCAGGTGGAGTTCATTGTGGTTAAAAGGCATGGAGAGCCATTGCTAGGAAGGGAGACAGCCATGAAACTGGGAGTTTTAAAAAGAGGCGCAGATGTATCAGCTGTGGTATATGTATGACAGCTACTAGAACAGTGGTATCCAAAGGTGTTCCAGGGAGTAGGAAGGCTGAACACAAAACAGGTCAGTTTGTATATCGACCCACAAGTGAAGCCTGTGGCCCAGCCACTCAGGCGTATACCATTCAACTTAAGGGGGCAGTAGAGGCCAAAATAAATCAATTGAGGAACGTGGACATTATCGAACCTGTAACTGGTCCCACCCCATGGGTAAATCCTGTGGTTATTGTACCAAAAGCGGATAAAGATGTAAGGTTATGCCTAGACATGAGACGAGCAATCCAGGCAATAGTGAGGGAACGATATCCAATCCCCACCATTGATGAGATACTCAAAGGTATGAACGGCTCGACGGTGTTTAGTAAGCTAGACCTGAAATGGGGTTATCACCAGCTAGAACTGACCCCTGAGTCACGAGAAATCACAACGTTTGCAGTACATAACGGAGTATACCGGTACAAGAGGCTGATATTCAGTGTATACTCAGCTAGTGAGCAATATCAGCACGAGATAGCTACTGCCTTAGCTGGAATAGAGGGTGTTGAAAACATCTCAGATGACATTATCGTGCATGCACACGACCAGGAAATGCACGACAGACGCCTGCACACTGTCATGGCCAGACTAATGGAAAGTGGACTGACACTAAACTCAGAGAAGTGCCAATTCAACATGGACCGATTGATTTCATGGGAATCCTGTTGTCTGAAATGGGCATTGGACCAACGGCAGAGAGAGTGCGAGTGGTGGCAGAAGCTCGGGAACCAGAGAATGCTACAGAGGTAAGGAGTTTCTTGGGACTCGTTGGGTGCAGCAGCAGATTCATCCCGCAGTTTGCAATGCTGTCAGAGCCACTGCGACACCTGACGAGAAAAGACACACCATTTAAATTGGGATCACAACAGAGATAGTCATTCAGTGCACTCAAGGAAGAGTTGGCCAGAGCCGGCAATTCAGCATATTTTGATACGGGCGCACCAACCAAGGTGATAGCAGATGCCAGTCCTGTAGGTTTAGGTGCAGAACTAGTTCAGGACCAACAGGGACAAGAGGTGCCAATATGCTATGTAAGTCGTAGTTTAACAGACTGAGAGGAAATACTCTCAAACAGAGAGAGAGGCCTTAGCTCTTGTATGGGCTTGTGAGAGGCTGCATCCATATGTGTATGGCCGAAAATTTCACTTGGTAACTGACGATAAGCCATTAGCCATTACAAGTGATATACGGCCCACACTCTAAACCCTGTGCCTGTATGGAGAGATGGGTACTTAGATTACAGCCGTACAATTTTAAGGTGATACACATTCCAGGCAAGCAAAACATTGCAGACCCACTGTCACGATTGCTGGGGGAGACAGCAAAACAGTAGAGACATTCTCATGGCTCAGATGAATACGTGAGATTTGTAGCTGTGAGTGCGACACCAAAAGCACTCACTACTAGAGAGGTGGAGGAAGCCTCTGCTACCGATCCAGAGCTGATTGAGGTACGGAAGGCAATCACAAACTGACATTTTCAGAACTGTGAAGCTTATGCAGCAATTGCAAAAGAGCTGTGCGTAGTGGGGTACCTAGTTCTTTGGGGAACACGCATCGTGCTACCCACAGTGTTACATGCACGAGCCCTGGTGTTAGCACATGAAGGACAACTGTGAATAGTTGGAACAAAGCAACATCTCAGAACCAAGGTTTGGTGGCCTGGCATGGACAAGGCAGCTGAAAAACACTGTAAACCATGCCACGGCTGTCAGATAGTAGCCAGACCCGACCCACCTGAACCGTTGAGGCCAACACCATTACCGGAGGGCCCCTGGCAGGATGTAGCTAAAGATTTACTGGGACTCTAGCCATCCAACCACTCCATTCTTGTGGTAGTTGATTATTATAGTCGCTACTATGAATACGACATCATGACCTCCACAACAACAGAGAACGTTATTGATAGTTTAGAGTCAATCTTCAGCCGTCATGGTTTGCCAATCACCTACAATCTGATAATGGTCCCCAATTCAGATCAGAATTATTCAAAGAATACTGTGAAAACAACGGGATCAAACACCTGAAAACGACAGCAAAATGGGCTCAGGCTAACGGAGAAGTCGAGTGCCAGAATGCATCGCTGATGAAGAGAATCAGAATTGCTCAGTCAGAAGGACTAGATTGGAAACGTGAACATAGAAATTTGGGACTGTGTACAGGAGCATTGACCATGCCACGACATCTTCCATCATTCCTTCTTCCTTCCTCCCGTAATTTCTTCCTTCCTTACTTACTTAACACTATTTTCTTCCGTCCTTGTTTTATTTTCCTCCTTCCTCTCTTTCCTACTTTCCTACCTTTTCTTCCTCCATTACTTACTTCTGTCCGTCCATTCTTCCTTCCTTCCTTCTTTCCTTCATTCCTTCCTTCTTTTTTCCTTCCATTCTTTATTTCATTCCTTCCCACTGCCCTTTACTTCTTTCATTTATTTATTTCCCACATTCCTTCATCACTTCCTTCATTTCTTCCTTCCTTCCCTCCTTCCTTTCCTTCCTTCCTGTCTTTATTAACTTCCTTCCTTCCTTCTTCCATCCCTCCTTCCACCTTTCTTTCCTTCTTCCCTTCCTTCTTTCCCTTTCTTCCTTCCCCCGTTCACTCCTTCATTTCCTCCATTCCTTAATTTATTTCATTCCTTCAATCTTTTCCTCCTTCCTTCCTCCATTCCTTCCTTTCTTTCTTTCTTTCTTTCTTCCCTCCTTCCTTCCTACCTTCCTTTCTTCCTTCCTTCCTTCTTTCCTGCCTTCCGTCCTTCACTCCTGCCTTCCTTTTTTTTATTCCCTTCCTTCATTCCTTCCTTTTCTCCTTTCTTCCTTTATTTCATTCCTTCCCACTGTCCTTTACTTCATTCATTTCTTCCTTCATTCCTTCCTTCACTCCTTCCTTTCCTTCCTTCCTGTCTTTATTTCCTTCCTTCCTTCCTTCCATCTAACATCCCTCCTTCCATCTCTTCTTTCTTCTTCCCTTCCTACTTTCCTTTCTTTTCTTCCCTCCTTCATTTCCTTCTTTCCTTAATTGATTTAATTCCTTCGTTCTTTGCTTCCTTCCTTCCTTTCCTTCCTTTCTTTATGTCCTTCATTCCATCCATCCTTCCTTACTTCCTTCCTTCCTTCCTTTCTTCCTTCCTTTCTTTCTTCACTTTGTCCCTTCATTACTTTCTTCCTTTACTTATTTCCTTCCTTTCCTTTTGTTTCTTCCCTTCCTCCAGCCTACCATTTCATCTTTCCATTCCTTCCATCCCTTCTTTATTTTCTTCCTTTCTTTATGTCCTCCTTCCTTATTTTCATTCTTCCACGCTGCATTCCTATCTTTCTTCCTTCCTTCCAACATTCCTTCCTTCCTTCCTTCCTCCCTACCTTCCTTCCCTCCTTTCTTTCCTTCCTTCCTCCCTTCCTTTCTTACTTACTTAATTATCTTTACTTCCTTCCTGCATTTTTTTATACTTCATTCCTTGCCTACTTTCCTTCCTTTTCTTCCTTCCTTACTTCCTTCCATCTGTCCATCCGATCGTCCATCCTTCCTTCCTTCCTTCCTTCCTTCCTTCCTTCACTCCTTCCTTCCTTTCCTTCCTTTCGTTATTTCCTTCCTTCATTCCTTCCTTTTTCCTTAATTTCTTTATTTCCTTCTTTCCTTTCCTTCCTTCCTTCCCTCATTCCCTTCGTTCCTTCCCTTCTTTATTTCATTTCTTCCTTCTTTTCTTCCTTCCTTCTTTCCTTCCTCCCTTCCTTCCTTTCTTCCTTCCTTCCTTCACTCCTTCCATCCTTCTTTTGCTTTATTCCTTCCTTCTCTCTGTCCTTTCCTTATTTCCTTCTTTACATCCTCTCTTCCTCCCTTCATTCACTCCTTCTTTTCTTCCTCCCTTCATACCTTCCTTCCTTCCTTTATTCTTTCCTTTCTTTCTTCCTCCCTTAACTTCCTCCTACTTTACTTACTTAACACTATTTTCTTCCATCCTTGTTTTCTTTTCATCCTTCCTCTCTTTCCTAATTTCTTTCCTTTTCTTCCTCCCTTACTTCCTTCCGTCCATCCGTCCATCCTTCCTTCCTTCCTTCTTTCCTTCACTCCTTCCTTCCTTTCGTTATTTAATTCCTTTCTTCGATTTTTCCTTCCTTACTTTATTTCATTCCTTCCCACTGTCCTTAACTTCTTTCATTTCTTTATTTCTTACCTTTCTTCATCCCTTCCTTCAAGACTTCCTTCCTTCACTCCTTCCTTTCCTTCCTTCTTTTCTTGATTTCCTTCCTTCCGTCTTCCATCCCTCCTTCCATCTTTTCTTTCTTCTTCCCTTCCTTCTTTCCCTTCCTTCCCTTCTTCCCTCCTTCATTTCCTTCCTTCCTTAATTTATTTCATTCCTTCATTCGTTTCTTCCTTCCTTCCTTCCGTCCTCCCTTTCTTTCTTTCTTTCTTTCTTTCTTTCTTCCTTCCTTCCTTCCTCCCTTCCTCCCTTCCTTCCTTCACTCCTGCCTTTCTTTTGTTATTTCCTTCCTTCATTCCTTCCTTTTTCCTTCCTTTCTTCATTTCCTTCCCTCCGCCCTTTACTTCTTTCATTTCTTCATTTCCTGCCTTCTCTACTTCCTTCATCCCTCCTTTCCTGATTTCCTTCCTTCCAACCTATTTTGCTTGCTTCCTTCCTTTCCTTCATACCTTTCATTATTTCATTCCTTCCATTCTTCCTTTCCTTCATTTTTTTCCTTCCTTCCTTCCTTTCTTCTTTCGCTTTTTCCCTTCTTTCTCTCTGTCCTTTCTTTATTTCCTTCCTTTACATCCACCCTTCCTTCCTTCCTTCCTTCCTTCCTTCCTTCCTTCCTTTCTTCCCTTCCTTCCTTTCTTTCTTCCTCCCTTCCTTGCTGCCTTCCTCACTTAATTTCTTCCTTCCTTACTTACTTAACACTCTTTTATTCCATCATTGTTTTTCCTTCATTCCTTAATTCCTTCTTTCCTTCACTTCTTCCTTCCTTTCCTTCCTCTCATTATTTCCTTCCTTCCTTCCTTTTCTCCTTCCTTTCTTTATTTCATTCATCCCACTGCCCGTTACTTTTTTCATTTCTTTATTCCCTACCTTCCTCCATCTCTTCCTTCATACCTTCCTTCCCTCCTGCCTTTCCTTCCTTCCTTCCTTCCTTGCTTACTCCTTCCATCCCTCCTTCCATCTTTTCTTCCTTCCCTCTTTCCCTCCATCGTTTCCTTCCTTCCTTAATTTATTTCATTCCTCCATTCTTTTCTTTCTTCCTGCCTTCCTTCCACCCTTCCTTCCTTCCAATTGTTATTTCCTTCCATCATTCCTTCCTTTTTTCCTTCCTTTCTTTATTTCCTTCCTTCCCTCTGCCCTTTACTTCTTTCATTTCTTTATTTCCTACCTTTCTTCATCTCACCCTTCCTTCCTTTCGTTCCTTCCTTCTTCCTTCATTTATTTTCTCCCTTCCTTTCTTTAGTACCTTCCTTCCATCCTTCCTTTCCTTCTTTCCTTCCTTTATTTCCTTCCTTCTTTTCTTCATTCCTTCCTTCCCTCCTCCCTTCCTTCCTTCTTCCTGCCTTCCTTTTCTTCCTTCCTCTCTTTATTTCCTTCCTTCGTTTCTTTATTTCATTGCTTCCATATTTTTTTCCTTCCTTCCTTCTTCCTTCACTTATTTTCTTCCTTCGTTTCTTTATTTCCTTCCTTCCCTTCCTTTCCTTCCTCCCTTTACTTATTTCATTCATTCCTTCCTTCATTTCTTCCTACCTTCCTCCCTTCCTTTCTTCCTTCCTTCCTTCCTTCCTTCCTTCCCTCCTTCCCTCCTTCCATTCCTTCCTTCATTATTTATTTCGTTTGTTCCTTCCTTCTATTCTTCCTTCCTCCCTTCTCTTCTTTTCTTCCTTTCTTCCTTCTTTTCCTACTTTCCTTCCTTTCCTTCCTTACTTCTGTCCTTCTGTCCTTACTACAGCCCATCTGTCTGTCCTCCCTTCTCTCCTTCCTTTCCTTCCTCCCTTTATTTATTTCATTCGTTCCTTCCTTCATTAATTCTTCCTTGCATTCCTTCCTGTCATTATTTCCTTCCTTCCTTCTTCCCTTCCAATTTTCCTTCCTTTCTTAATTTCCTTTACTCCCTCCCACTTTCCTTCCTTCCTTTCATTATTTCCTACCTTTTTTCAGCTCTTCCCTCCTTCCTTCCCTACTTCGTTCCTTTCCTTCCTTCCTTCATTCCTTCCTTCCTTCCTTCCTTCCTCCCTTCCTTCCTTTATTTCTCCATTTCATCCTTCCTTCCATCCATCCATATGTCCGTCCAACCTTCCTTCCTTACTTCCTTTCTTCCTGCCCTACTTCCTTTCCATCCTTCCTTCCTTCTGTCTATCCTTTCTTACTTATTTTCTTTCTTCCTTCCTTCCTTTACATCCTTTCTTTGTTTCCATCATACCTTCCTCCCTCCGTTCCGTCCTTTCTTCCTTCCCTCTTTCCTTTGCTTCCTTCCTTTCTTCTTTCCTTCCTTCAGTTTCTTCCTTCATTCCTTCCTTCCCTCCCTTTCCTTCCTACCTTTCTTTATTTCCTTCCTTCCTTCCTTCTTTCCTTCCTTATTTCCTTCCATCCTTACCTTCTTTTCCATCCTTTATTTATTTCATTGCTTCCTTCCTTCCTTCCGCTCTTCCTTCCTTCCTTTTCTTCCTTCCTTCATTTATTTACTTCTTTCCTTCCTTCCTTCCATACCTTTTTTCTTCCTTTCCTTACTTTCTTCTTTCCTTCCTTTTTCCCTCCCTATCTTTATTTAATTCCATCCTTCCTTCCTTCTTTTATCCTTCCTTCCTTCCCTCCTTCCATTCCATCCTTCCTGCCTTCCCTTCCTTTCCTTCCTTTCTTTATTTCATTCATTCCCTCCTTCTTTTTGTCATTCCTTCGTTCCTTCCTCCCTTCCTTTCCATCTTTCCTTCCTTTCTTCCTTTCTTCCTTTTATCCTTCCTATCTTTATTTCATTCCAACCTTCCTTCCTTTTCTTCCTTCCTTCCTTCCTTCGTTCTTTCCTTCTTTCCTTCCTTCATTCCTTCCTTTCTTGTTTTCTTTTCTCACTTCCTTTATTCCATCCTTCCTTTTTTCCTTCCTTTCTTCCTTCCTCCTATCCTTCCATCTTTCCCTCATGACTTCCTTTCCTTCTGTCATTTCATAATTTCCTTCCTTTACTTCCTTCCTTCCATTGCTTCCTTCCTTCCATTCTTCCTTTTCTTCCTTTGTTCCCTCCTTCCTTTCCTTCTTTCCATCCTTTCCTTCTTTTTCTTCCTTCATTCCTTCCTTTTCTTCCTTCCAATCCTTCTATACTTTCATTATTTTCTTCATTCATTCCTTTCTTATTTCCTTACTTCCTTCCTACCTTGTTTTATTTTCTTCCTTACGTCCTTCCTTTTCTTTCTTTCTACCTTCCTTTTTTCCTTCCTTTCCTTCCTTCCATTCCTTCATTCCATTCTAAATTTTCTTCCCTTCCTTCCTTTGTTATTTCCTTCCTTTCTTTATATCATTTCTTCCTCCCTTGTTTTCTTTTCTTCCTTCATTCCTTCCTTTTATTCCTTCCTTCCTTTCTTTTTGTCTGCCTTTCTTCCTTCCATCCTTCCCTCCTCCCTTCCTTTCCTTCCTTCCTTTCATAATTTCCTTCTTTACTTCCATCTATTCCTTCCTTCCTTCCTCCCTTCATTCCATTCCCACCTTCCTTCCTTTCTTCCTTCCATCCTTCCCTCCTCCCTTACTTTCCTTCCTCCCTTTCATTATTTCCTTCTTTACTTACTTCCTTCCTCCCTTCCTTCCTTCCTTTCTCTCCTTCCTTCCTTTCTTCCTTTCATCCTTCCCTCCTCCCTTCCTTTCCTTCCATCATTTCTTTATTTCCTTCTTTACTTCCTTCCTTCCATCCATCCTTTCTTCTTTCATTTTCTTCCTTCCTTTCGTTTTGTTCCTTTCTTTAAATCCTTCCTTTACATCCTCCCTTCCTTCCCTACTTTCTTCCTTTCCTTCCTTCCTTCCATCCATCCTTCCTTCTATTCTTCCTTCCTTTTCTTCTGTCCTTCCTTTCTTCCGTCCTACCTTTCTTCTTTCCTTCCTTCCTCCCTTCCATCTTTCCCTCTTTTTTGTTCCTTCCTTCTCTTCTTCCTTTCATTATTTTCTTCATTTACTTTCACCATTCCTTCCCTCCTTCCTTCCTTTCTCCCTTTCTTTATTTTATTCCTTCCTCATTTTCTACCTTCCTTCTCTTCCATCCTTACTTCCTCTCTTCCTCCCTTTCTTCATTACTTCCGTCCATCCTTTTCTCCCCTCCTTCCTCTTCTCCTTCCTTCCTTCCTTCCATCCTTCCCTACTTCCTTCCTTTCCATCCTTCCATTTATAATTTTCTTCCTTTACTTCCGTCCTTCCTTGTTTTTTTTACTTACTTCCTTCCTTTTATCCCATCCTTCCTTTTATCCTTCCTTTCTTCCTTATATCTTTCCATCTTTTCTTCCTTCCTTTCCTTCAGTCTTTTTGTAACTTCCTTCCTTTACTTCCATTGCTTCTTTCCTTCCTTTTTTCTTTTCTTCCTTCCTTCATTTCTTCCTTCCTTCATTTCTTCCTTCCATTCTTCTGTCCTTCCTTTTCTTCCTTCCTTTCTTTCCTTCCTTTCTTAATTTCCTTTCTTCCTTGTTTTCTTCACTTTGTTCTGTCGATCCTTCCTTCCTTTGATCCTTTCCCTCTTTTCCTAACTTTTCTACTTTCCTTCCTTCTTTGTTTTCTTTTCATCCTTACTTCCTTCATTTTCTCTCTTCCTACCTTCCTTTTTTCCTTCCTTTCATTCCTACCTTCCTTCCTGCCTTCCTTTTCATCCTTCCTTTTCATCCTTCCTTCCTTCCTTCCATTTCATCCTTGCTTCCTCCCTTCCTTCCTTCCTCCCTTCCTACCATTTCATCCTTCCATCCTTCCCTTACTTCGTTTCGGTATTTCCATCATTCCTTCCTCCCTCGCTTACTTCCTTTCTTCCTTCCCTACTTCCTTTCCATCCTTCCTTTCTTCCTTCTATCCTTCCTTCCTTATTCCTTCCTTCCTTCCTTCCTTCCTTTTCATCCTTCCTTCCTCCCTTCCTTCCTTCCTACCTTTTTATCCTTCCTTCCTCCCTTTCCTTCCTTTCTGTGTTTCCATAATACCTTCTTCCCTCTGTTCTGTCCTTTCTTCTTTCCCACTTTCCTTTGCTTCCTTCCTTTGTTCTTTCCTTCCTTCAATTTCTTCCTTCTTTCCTTCCTTCCCTCCTTCCTTTCCTTCCTTTCTTTATTTCCTTCCTTCCTTCCTTCTTTACTTCCTTCCTTCCTTCCATCCTATCCTTCTTTTCCATCCTTTATTTATTTAATTGCTTCCTTTCTTCCTTCTTTCCTTCCTTCATTCCTTCCACTCTTGCTTCCTTCATTTTCTTCCTTCCTTCCTTCATTTCCTTCATTTATATACTTATTTACTTCCTTCCTTCTGCACCTTTTACCTCCTTTCTTCTTTCTTTCCTTTTTACCTTACTATCTTTATTTCATTCCATCCTTCCTTCCTTCTTTTCATCCTTCCTTCCTTCCCTCCTTCAATTCCTTCCTTCCTGCCTCCTCTTCATTTCCTTCCTTTCTTTATTTCATTCATTCCCTCCTTCCTTCCTTCCACTCTTCCTTCCTTTCTACCTTCCTTATTTTCTTTTCATCGTTCTTTCATTCCTTCCTTCCTTTCATACTTCTTTCCTTCCTTCACTCCTTCCTGCCTTGTTTGCTTTTCTTCCTTCCTTCCTTTTATTACATCCTTCCTTTTGTCCTTCCTTTCTTCCTTCCTGCTATCCTTCGATCTTTCCCTCCTGCCTTCCTTTCCTTCTGTCCTTTCATAATTTCCTTCCTTTACTTCCTTCCATTGCTTCCTTCCATCCATTCTTCCTTTTCTTCCTTCGTTCATTCCTTCCTTCCTTCCTTCCTTCCTTCCTTCCTTCCTTCCTTTCATTCCTACCTTCCTTCCTGCATTCCTGCCTTTTCATCCTTCCTTTTCATCCTTACTTCCTTCCGTCCTTCCTTCCACCCTTCCATTTCATCCTTGCTTCCTCCCTTCCTTCCTTCCTCCCATCCTACCATTTCATCATTCCTTCCTTCCCTTATTTCAGTTCAGTATTTCCATCATTCCTTCCTCCATCCCTTACTTCCTTTCTTCCTTCCCTAGTTCCTTTCCATCCTTCCTTTCTTCCTTCTATCCTTGCTTCCTTATTCCTTCCTTCCTGTTCATCCTTCTTTCCTCCCTTCCTTTCTTTCTTCCTTTTCACCCTTCCTTCCTTCCTCCCTTTCCTTCCTTTCTCTGTTTCCATCAACTCTTCCTCCCATCTCTTCTTTCTTCCTTTCCTCTTTCCTTTCCTTCCTTCCTTCAATTTCTTCCTTCTTTCCTTCCTTCCCTCCTTCCTTTCCTTCCATCCTTCAATTTCTTCCTTCTTTCCTTCCTTCCCTCCTTCCTTTCCTTCCTGCCTTTCTTATTTCCTTCATTCCTTCTTTCCTTCCTTCCTTCCTTCCTTCTATCCTTACTTTCTTTTCCATCCTTTATTTATTTCATTGCTTCCTTCCTTCCTTACTTACTTCCTTTTCTTCCTTCCTTCCTTCATTTATATACTTCTTTCCATCCTTCCTTCTGCACCTTTTTCCTTCCTTTCCTTACTTTCTTCTTTCTTTCCTTTTTAGCTTCCTATCTTTATTTCATTCCATCCTTCCTTCCTTCTTTTCATCCTTCCTTCCTTCCCTCCTTCCATTCCTTCCTTTCTGCCTCCTCTTCCTTTCCTTCGTTTCTTTATTTCATTCATTCCCGACTTCCTTCCACTCTTCCTTCCTTTCTTCCTTCCTTCCTTCCTTATTTTCTTTTCATCGTTCCTTTGTTCCCTCCTTCCTATCCGTCTTTCCTTCCTTTCTTCCTTCCTTCCTTCCTTTTATCCTTCCCATCTTTATTTCATTCCAACCTTCCCTCCTTTCCTTCCTTCCTTCCTTCCATCCTTCCTTCCTTCCTTCCTTCCTTCCTTCCTTCCTTCCTTCCTTCCCTCCTTCCTTCCTTCCTTCCTTGTTTGCTTTCCTTCCTTCCTGTTATTCCATCCTTCCTCTTTTCCTTCCTTTCTTCCTTCCTGCTAGCCTTCCATCTTTCCCTCCTGCCTTCCTTTCCTCCTGTCCTTTCAGAATTTCCTTCCTTTACATCCTTCTTTCCTTCCATTGCTTCCTTCCTTCCATTCTTCCTTTTCTTCCTTCATTCCTTCCTTCCCTTCTTTCCATCCTTTCCTTCTTTTTCTTCCTTCATTCCTTCATTCCTTCCTTTTTGTCCTTCCAATCCTTCTATACTTTCATTATTTCCTTCTTTTCTTCCATCCTTCCTTCTTTCCTTCCTTTCCTCCTTTTCATTTATCTTCCTTCCTTTCTTCCTTCATTTCTTCCTTCCTTCCTTGCTTTCTTCCTTTACTTCCTTCCTTTCCTTCATTTCTTTATTTCCTTCCTTTCATCCTTTCCTTCCTTGTTTTCTTTTCTTTGCTCCTTCGATCCTTCCTTCCTTTCCAAACTTTTCTTCCTTTCTTCCTTCCTTCCTTTTCTCCCTTCCATTCCTTCCATTCCTGCCTTATGTTCTTCATTCATTCGCTCTTATTTCCTTCCTTGTTTTCTCTTCATCCTTACTTCATTCCTTTTCTCACGTCCTTCATTTTTTCCTTCCTTTCTTAATTTCTTTCCTTTCATTCCTTCCTCCCTTCCTTCCTTCCTTCTGTCCTTCCTTCCTTCCTTCCACCCTTCCTACCATTTCATCCTTACTTACTTCCTTTACTTCCTTTCTGTAGTTCCAGCATTCCTTCCATCCTCGCTTACTTCCTTTCTTCCTTCCCTCCTTACCTTCCATCCTTCCTTCCTTCCAGCCATTCTTCGTTCCTTCCTTATTTCTGTAGTGTATGTACCTTTAAGAGAGAACTACTTTTACAGCTCCTGTATACTGTAGTACCGGCAGTGACTACACCGCGGAAAAAGAAAGGGAGAGCGCGGGAGACGCCATTTAAGCTGCAGCGGAGAAGAATGGAGAGTGCGGGAGACGCCATTTTGAGCCAGCGGAGAAGAAGGGAGAGCGCAGGAGACGCCATTTTTAGCCAGACTAACCACACCCAGGGATGCCAAAGAGTGGCAGTGACACAGCGTTCGACAATGAAGTCGAAGATTGGGCGACATATGTAGAACGTTTTGATGTGTACTGCAAGACGAATGAAGTGCCAGATGCCAGGAAAGCACTGGTGTTGTTGAATTCCATGGGTGCAAAAACGTATGGCTTACTGCGAAACCTAGTAACCCCAGAGAAGGTCTTTGAAAGCTTAGTGGCAATCCTACAGGACCACTTAAACCCCACACTGCTGCTGATAGCAGAAAGATTTAAGTTTCATAAAAGGAACCAGCAGAAAGACGAAAGTAATGCTGTGTATCTAACGAAACTGCACAAGCTATCAAAACACTGCCAGTTTGGAACGGGACTAGCAGATACATTAAGGGACAAGTTTGTGTGTGGGCTTCAAAGTGAAGGAACCCAGAAGTGGCTTCTATCAGAAAAGGATCTTACACTGGAAAAGGCTTTCAACATGGCAGTATCACACGAAGCAGCCGCACGGGGCGTTGCAGAGATACAATGGAGACCGCAAGAATATGGCACAAATGAAATGTCATATGGAGCAGTGAAGTGTTATCGCTGCGGCAGAACAACACATGACCAGAAGGATTGTTGGTTCAAGGACCAAGTGTGCAGACAGTGTGGAAAAGCAGGACACATAGCAAGAGTCTGCAGGTCGGGAAAGAAAACCAGCAGCAAGAAATCTCCACAGGAGAAGTACAAAAAGGTACATAAGGTGATGGAGAGTAGTTCAGACGAACAGAAAAGTGATACAGACTCCAGAAGCAAGGAGCTGGGTTGTCTGAAACTACATAATGTAATCAAAATGAAGGATCACCAAGCTATCTGGGTCACGCTCAAGATAGACGGAGTCCAAGTGAAAATGAAATTGGACACAGGATCAGCCCTAACAGTCATAAACCGAAGGGACTACAAGCGGCTATTCTCACATTCACCCTTGAGAGATACAGAGATTGTCTTGAAGACGTACACGGGGCAAACAGTCTACTCCAAAGGAAAAATAAGGGTAAGCGTGATATACAACGGCAAGGAAACACCAAAAATGGAGCTATATGTATTGCCAGATGGAGGGGCACCACTACTAGGATGTGAATGGATCCGGAAGATACAGTTAGATTGGCATTCCATACAAGCACTGATGGTAGATGCCAAAAAGGATGACGACGTCACATCTGGACCACTGTCAAAATTGCTAACTGACGCACAAGAAGTGTTCCAGGAGGGACTCGGAACACTAAAAGGCATAACAGCGATGATCAAAATAGAGGAAAATGCAAGCCCAAAGTTTTATAAGGCACCCAGCCGTCGAAGCAGAGCTGGAAGGTTTGGAACGTTCAGGAGTACTGTCCAAAGTGGACTGGAGTGAGTGGGCTACACCCATCGTTCCTATAATGAAGAGGTTGTTGAGTAATACGCCTGGGGAATCAAAGAAGTTTCGCATCTGTGGGGACTTTAAGGTGACAGTGAACCCAGTCCTTCACATGGTACAATATCCGCTTCCGCAGATTGAAGATATTTTCGCCTCGCTATCTGGAGGAAAATGCTTCACTAAGATTGATCTGGCCCAGGCGTACCTGCAAATGTAGGTAGAAGAAGCCTCGAAACAGTACCTCACGATCAACACGCTCAAAGTTCTCTACCAATACAAATGGCTGGTGCTCAGGGTAGCATCAGCTCCGGCTATTTGGCAAAGGGCAATGGATCAAGTCCTGCAAGGGATTCCAGGGTTCCAGTGTTACTTGGACGACATCCTGTTCATGGGCGAAAATGATAGGGATCACCTCGCCAACATGGAGCAGGTGCTCACTAGATTGAAGGAATATGGGCTCCGAGCTAATCGCCACAAATGCGAGTTTTTCCAGAAGCAGATCTCGTATTGTGGCCAGGTTATTGATGAACAGGGGTTACTGAAGTCCCCTGAAAAGATTGAGGCTGTAGTCAAGGCTCCAGCACTGGAAAATGTGTCACAACTGAGGTCGTTCCTCGGGCTGGTGAACCACTACCATAAGTTCTTGCCGAATTTGCCTGCAGTATTACACCCACTGAACACCCTACTGCAGACGGGGGTACCATGGAAGTGGAATGACGAATGTAAACGAGCTTTCCAGAAGTGCAAATAATTGATCACATCAAAAGAGGTGTTGGCCCATTTCAAACCAGCACTACCAATTCGGTTGGCGTGTGATGCATCACCCTATGGTATTGGAGCAGTGCTGTCGCACAAATTCCCAGACGGGTTGGAGAGGCCAGTAGCCTTTGCGTCTCGGTCACTAACCTCAGCCAAGCGCAACTACGCCCAGATTGACAGGGAGGCCCTCAGCCTATTATGGGGAGTGAAAAAGTTCAACCACTATCTGCACGGGCAGAAGTTCACCTTGCTGACTGACCACCAACCACTTGTCTCCATCTTTAATCCAAAGAAGGGCATTCCGGTGATGACTGCACAACGGCTACAAAGATGGTCCCTTTTTCTAGGGGCGAACCAATATCAAATAGAGTATAAGGGCACGAAACAGCATGGAAACGCTGATGGGCTATCACGCCTGGCACTGCCTACTGCAGAGGAAGCACCAGCAGTGGACCCTTTCGAAATATTTTATTCATCGATAATTGAACGCTTGCCAGTAACTAACGCGGATATAGAGAAGGAGACCCGAAATGATCTGACACTCTCTCGGGTATATGAATTGACGGTGAAGGGATGGCCAACACATGGCGACTCACTGTTGCCAGCATTCTCATCCAGAAGAGAACAGCTGTCAGTATGCCAGGGGACACTGATGTGTGGATCCTGAGTGGTAATTCCACCCAAGTTAAGGGAGTGCTCAATGAGCTTCATGAAGGCCATCTGGGAGGGGTGAAAATGAAAAGCCTTGCTAGGGCTTATGTGTGGCGGCTGGGAATCGATCAACAAATCGAGGACCTAACAAAGAGCTGCTCAGGATGCCAGAAGGTCCAAAATGCACCTCCTCATGCCCCTCTACACCCATGGGAGTGGCCCTCCTCTGCATGGCAATGGGTGCATATTGATTTTGCTGGTCCATTCATGGACTCAATGTTCTTAATAGCAGTGAATGCGCACTCGAAATGGCCTGAGGTGATAAAAATGTCCTCCACCACTATGGAGAAAACGATTGCAGTCCAACGGACCATATTTGCCAGGAATGGCTTGCCAGAGCAGATTTGCTCTGATAACGGACCACAGTTTGTGTCTGTAGAGTTTTGGAAATTTATGAGAAGGAATGGGGTAAGGCATTACACATCCGCCCCGTATCATCCAGCCAAAAATGGATTGGCTGAGAGGTTTGTACAAACCTTTAAAAAGGCAGTAAGGGCCATGTGCGATGATGACATTCCACTGCAGCATAAGGTGGACAACTTCCTTTTAGCCTACAGAAATGCGACACATGCAGTTACCAACCAGATCCTGGCTATGATGTTCTTTAACCGAAGGTTGAGATCTCGTCTGGATTTGCTCAGACCAAATGTGCGAAGAAATGTTGAGAATAAGCAATTCCAGCACATCCATGAGAAGCCAACAAGGAGCTTCAATGTAGGACAACCAGTCTTGGCCCGCGACTACCGAACGGAGAAATGGCAACCCGGAATGATATGTACACGGCAGGGGCCACTAATGTACACAGTGGATGTCGGGGAGAACATTGTGAGATGCCATGTCAACCAGATCCTAGCATCACAGGAACGAGTCAACCCCTTGTCCCGCGTACCTGGTGATGAACCCGACATACCGGTAGCATCTACCCCAGAAACAGCATAGGAAACTGATGAACTCTCCGACGACAGGGGGCCAGAATCGCCTCCGCACCAAGAACAAGACACTCAGGAAAGACACTATCCAGAAAGGATCAGGAAGCCGCCCCAAAGACTGAATCTATAAATGGACAATTTCAGTTAACGTGCATGTTAAAAGTGTTAACTGTTATTTGAATGTTATGTTACTGTTAATCTAAAAGGGGAGGAATTGTAGTGTATGTACCTTTAAGAGAGAACTACTTTTACAGCTCCTGTTTACTGTAGTACCGGCAGTGACCACACCTGTATATAAGCCCTGAGCGGGCATCTGTACTGTTAGTTTTTAGACTACCCTCATCCAGTAAACACCTGTTGATTGTTGATCTGAAGTCTCTGTCTATTTATTGAAGAACGCCATACCTTAAGATTAACGGATTTAATAGTTTCCTTCCTTCCTTCCCTTCCTTCCTTCCCTGATTCCTTTCCTTCCTTTCTTTAATTCCTTCCTTTCATTCCTTGGGTCGGAGCGATCATAATATGATTGAATTCTTCATTAAGATGGAGAATGAAGTAGTTGACTCAGAGACAAGGGTCCTCAATTTAAATAAAGGAAACTATGATGGTCTGAGGAGCGAGTTGGGTAGGATTGATTGGGGAATGGCACTCAAAGGGTTGACAGTGGATAGGCAATGGCAAACATTCAAAGACCGCATGGATGAGCAACAGAATTTGTTCATCCCAGTTTGGCATAAAAATAAAACAAAAAAGGTGACGCAACCGTGGCTAACAAGGGAAATTAGGGATAGCATAAGATCCAAGGAGAGGACATATAAATTGGCTAGAAAAAGCAATAATCCTGAGGATTGGGAGCAGTTTAGGAGTCAACAAATGAGGGCAAAGGGATTAATTAAGAAAGGGAAAATAGAATATGAGAGTAAGCTAACAGGGAACATAAAAACTGACTGTAAAAGCTTTTATAGATATGTGAAGAGAAAAAGATTGGTGAAGTCAAGCGTAGGTCCCTTACAGTCAGAATCAGGGGAATTTATAATGGGAAACAAGGAAATGGCAGACCAACTAAATACATACTTTGGAACCTGGAATACTGCATACAGTTTTGGTGTCCATACTTAAGAAAAGACATACTTGCTCTCGAGTCAGTACAAAGAAGGTTCACTCGGTTAATCCCGGGGATGAGTGGGTGGTCATATGAGGAGAGGTTGAGTAGATTGGGACTCTACTCATTGGAGTTCAGAAGAATGAGAGGCGATCTTATTGAAACATATAAGATTGTGAAGGGGCTTGATCGAGTGGATGCGGTGAGGATGTTCCCAATGAAGGGTGAAACTAGAACTAGGGGGCATAATCTTAGAATAAGGGGCTGCTCTTTCAAAACTGAGAAGAGGAGAAACTTCTTCACTCAGAGGGTGGTAGGTTTGTGGAATTTGCTGCCCCAGAAAGCTGTGGAAGCTACATCATTAAATAAATTTAAAACAGAAATAGATAGTTTCCTAGAAGTAAAGGGAATTAAGGGTTATGGGGAGCAGGCAGGAAATTGGACATGAGTCTAGGTTCGGAATGGTCATGGCCCTCTGGGTAGTGGAATGGGCCCAGGGGCCATGTAGCCTGGTTCTGCTCCTACTGTGTTCTAATTCTGTGTTAGATTTCAGGAGATGGTTTTATTCCTGTTCCTGGCTGGGGTGGAGATCGCCTTTACAGAAGGTAAGTACTGTAGAAAATATAGGGACAGAGTGATCTCCTGGAAGAATTTCGATCGCCTAGATGGGTCGAGAGGAATTTCCCAGATTTTTTTCTCCCAAATTGGCCATTGCGTCTTTATCTGGTTTTTCGCCTCTCCCGGGAGATCACATGGGTTCGGGTGGATGCAGAGTGATAGAAGGATGTGATTGCTTTGGAGAGGGTGCAGAGAAGATTCACCAGGATGTTACCTGGGATGGAGCGCCTCAGCTATGAAGAGAGGCTGGACAGGCTGGGGTTGTTTTCCTTGGAGCAAAGAAGGCTGAGGGGGGACCTGATTGAGGTGTACAAAATGATGAGGGGCATAGATAGGGTAGACAAAGAGGAACTTTTCCCCTTAGTAGGGGGGTCAATAACAAGGGGGCATAGATTCAGGGTAAGGGGCAGGAGATTTAGAGGGGATTTGAGGAGGAACTTTTTCACCCAGAGGGTGGTTGGAATGTGGAACTCAATGCCTGAAAGGGTGGTAGAGGCAGGAACCCTCACAACATTCAAGAAGCATTTGGATGAGCACTTGAAATGCCATTGCATACAAGGCTATGGACCAAATGCTGGAAAATGGGATTAGACTGGACAGGGATGGATGGGCGGCGCAGACACGATGGGCCGAAGGGCCTCTTTCTGTGCTGTAAAACTCTATGACTCTATGACTCTATGACTAAGATTTGAGGTTAGGATCAGATCAGCCATGATCTTATTGAATGGTGGAGCA
Source organism: Somniosus microcephalus (assembly GCF_052327205.1). NCBI lineage: Eukaryota > Metazoa > Chordata > Chondrichthyes > Squaliformes > Somniosidae > Somniosus > Somniosus microcephalus. The sequence goes on from NW_028225179.1 coordinate 112,617,051, forward strand.
GGCTCGAGGGGCCGATTGGCCTACTCCTGCTCCTATTTCTTATGTTCTTATGTTCTTACAAAGGAGGACACAAATAACCTCCCAGAGATGTCGGGGAACATAGGGTCTGATGAAAGGGAGGAACTGAAAGAAATCAGTATTTGTAGGGAAATGGTGTTAGGAAAATTGATGGGACTGAAGGCTGATAAATCCTCAGGGCCTGAAGGTCTACACCCCAGGGTACTTAAGGAAGTGGCCCTAGAGATAGTAGATGCATTGCTGGTCATCTTCCAGAACTCGATAGACTCTGGAACGGTACCCATGGATTGGAAGGTAGCTAATGTTACCCCACTATTCAAAAAAGGTGGTAGAGAAAAAGCGGGGAATTATAGACCGGTAAGCCTGACATCGGTAGTGGGGAAAATGCTAGAATCTATTATAACAGATGTAATAGCAGAGCACTTGGGAAGCAGTGACAGGATCGGACAAAGTCAACATGGATTTACAAAAGGTAAATCATGCTTGACTAATCTACTGGAATTTTTTGAGGATGTAACTGGTAAAATAGATAAGGGAGAACCAGTGGATGTGGTGTATTTGGACTTTCAGAAGGCTTTTGATAAGGTCCCACATAAGAGATTAGCGTGCAAAATTAATGCACATGGGATTGGGGGCAAGGTATTGACTTGGATAGAGAACTGGTTGACGGACAGAAAGCAAAGAGTTGGAATAAATGGGTCATTTTCCGAGTGGCAGGCAGTGACTAGTGGGGTACCGCAAGGATCGGTCCTGGGACCCCAGCTGTTCACAATATATATTAATGATCTGGACGAGGGAATTGGATGTAATATCTCCAAATTTGCAGACGACACAAAGCTGGGTGGGAGGGAAGCTGTGAGGAGGATGTCGTGAAAATCCAGTACGATTTGGACAGGTTGGGTGATTGGGCAGAAACATGGCAAATGCACTATAATGTGGATAAATGTGAGGTTATCCACTTTGGTGGCAAAAACAGGAAGGCAGGTTATTATTTGAATGGCAATAGATTGGGAGAAGGGGAAGTGCAAAGAGACCTGGGTGTTAATGTGCACCAGTCGCTGAAGATAAGCATGCAGGTGCAGCAGTCGGTTAAGAAGGCAAATGGTATGCAAGAGGTTTTGAGTACAGGAACAATGATGTCTTGCTACAGTTGTACAGGGCCTTGGTGAGACCGCACCTTGAGTATTGTGTGCAGTTTTGGTCACCTTACCTGAGGAAGGACGTTCTTGCCATGGAGGGATTGCAGCGAAGATTCACCAGGCTGATACCTGGGATGGCAGGAATGACGTATGAGGAGAAATTGTGTCGATTGTGCTTACACTCACTGGAGTTTAGAAGATTGAGCGGGGATCTCATCGAAACCAATATAATTCTGTCAGGTCTGGACAGACTAAATGCAGGAAGGATGTTTTGGATAGCCGGGGAGTCCAGAACCAGGGGTCATAGTCTAAGGATAAGGGGTAAGCCATTTAGGACTGAAATGAGGAGGAACTTCTTCACCCAGAGAGTGGTGAACCTATGGAATTCTCTGCCACAGAGGGCGGTGGAGGCCAGTTCATTAAATATATTCAAGAAAGAGTTGGATATATTTCTTGAGGCTAAAGGGATCAAGGGATATGGGGAGAAGGCAGGGACAGGGTACTGAATTTGGATGGTCAGCCATGATCTCATTGAATGGCAGAGCAGGCTTGAAGGGCCGAATGGCCTACTCCTGCTCCTATCTTCTATGTTTCTATGTTTCTATGTTTCCTTCCTTCCCGTCTTCCTTTTCTTCCTTCCTTCCTTTTCTTCCTTTCTTCAGTTTTTCCTTCCTTTATTTATTTCATTCCTTCCTTCCCCACTTCCATCCTTCCATCCTTCCTTCCTTCCGTCCTTCCTACCTTTCCATCCTTCCTTCATTCCTTTACTTCCTTTTGGTGTTTCCTTCATTCCTCCATCCCTTCCTTCATTCCCTACTTCCTTCCCTTCCTTTATTTCTTATTTCCTTCCTTCATTTATTCCTGTATTACTTCCTTCCTTCCTCCATCATTTCCTTGCTTCCTTTCATTATTTCCTTCCTTCCTTCTTCTCTTCCAACCTTCCTTTTCTTCCTTCCTTCCTTTCTTTATTTCCTTCCTTCATTCCTTCCCTTCCTTTCCATCCTTTATTTCGTTCCTTCCTTCCTTCCTTCTGCTCTTCCTTCCTTCCTTCCTTCCTTCCTTCATTTCATTCCTTTCTTTATTTCCTTCCTTCCTTGTTTTCTTATCTTCGTTCCCTCCTTCCTTACCTACTTTCCTTCCTTTCCTTCCTGTCTTCATTCCTTCCTTTTTTCCTTCCTATCTTTATTTCATTCCTCCCTCTTTTCCTTCCTTTCTCCCCTCCCTCCTTCCTTTCCTTCCTGTTTTCCTCTTTCCTTCCATCCTTCCTTCCTTCCTTTTTTTCTTCCTTTACTTTGTTACTTCCTTCCCTCCTTCCTTCCTTCATTTCATTATTTCCTTCCTTCCTTATTTTCTCAGTTCCTGCCTTCCCTTCCTTTCCATCCTTTTGTTTAATTCCTTCCTTCCTCCCTTCCTTTCTTTCTTCCTTTATTCCTTTTCTTCCTTCTTTCCTTCCTTCCTTCCTTCCTTCCGTCCTTCCTTCATACCTTCCATCCTTCCATGCTTACTTTCTTCCTGTCGTTCCTTTCCTTCCTTTCTTTCTTTATATCCTTCCTTCCTTCTTTTCTTCCTTTACTTCGTTACTCCCTTCGCTCTGTTACTTCCTTCCCTCCTTCCTTCCTTCATTTCTTTATTTCCTTCCCTATTTCCTTTTTTCTTCCTTCCTTTCCTTCTTATCCATCCTTTCTTTATTTCATTCTTTCCTTCCATCATCCCTTCTTTATTTTCTTCCTTCCTTCCTTCCTTTACTTCCTTCCTTCATTTCCTTCCTTCCTTCCTTTCTTCCTTCCTCCCTTTTTTCTTCATTTCTTTATTTACTTCCTTTACTTCGTTCCTTCCCTCCCTTTCCCTTCCATTCCTTCCTTTCTTTCTTTTCTTACTCCCTTCCTTGCTGTCTTTATTTCTTTACATTGCTTCCTTCCTTTACTTCCTTCCTTCCTTTTTACCTTCCTTTCTTTATTTCCTTCCTTCCTTTCCTTCCTTTCATTATTTCCTACTTCCCTCTGTCCTTTCCTTCCTTCCTTTCTGTATTTTCTTCCTACCTTCCTTCTTTTCTTCCTTCTTTCCTACCTTCCTTCTTTTCTTCCTTCCTTCTTACCTTCCTTCCATCCTTCCTTCCTTGTTTCTTTCTTTTCTTTATTTCCTTCCTTTCCTTCCTCCCCTTCCTTTTTTTACTTTCTTTATTTCATTCATTCCTTCCCTCCTTTTCTTCCTTCCATCTTTTCTTCCTTCCCCTCTTCATTTCTTCCTTACTTCTTTTCTTCCATTGGTCCTTACTTTACTCCCTTTCGTTCCTTCTTTCTTTTCATCCTCATTTTCTTTTCTTCCTTCCTTTCTTCCTTCCTTCCTTCCATCCTGCCTTCCTTCTTGTTTTCTTTTTTCATTTCTTCCTACCTTTCCTTCTTTTCTTCATTTCCTTCCTTGCACTCTTCATTCTTTTATTCCTGCATGACTTCCACTCTTCATTATTTCCTTCCTTCCTCCTTTTCTACCTTCCTTCCTTACTTTACTCGCTTTCCATCCTTCCTTCCTTCTTCCGTCCATGTTTTATTTTCTTCTTTCCTTTATTTTCTTTGCTCATTCCTTAATTTCCTTCTTCACTCCCTTCATTCCTCCCGTCCATCCTTCCTTCCATTTCTTCCGTCCTTCCTTTCTTCCTCCCTTTCTTTATTTCTTCCTTTCCTTCCTTTCTTTATTTCCTTCCATCCCTCTGTCCTTTCCTTCCTTCCTTTCTTTATTTTCTTCTATCCTTCCGCCCTTCCATCCTTCCTTCCTTGTTTCTTTCTTTTCTTTATTTCCTTCCTTTCCTTCCTTCCCTTCCTTTTTTCACTTTCTTTATTTCATTCATTCCTTCCTTCCTTCCTCCTACCTCCCTTCCTTTTTTCCTCATTTTCTTTCCTTTGCTCTTTCCTTTCCTTCCATTTTTTAAATTTTTCATTCATTCCTTCCTTTACTTACTTCATTTCTTTATATCCATCCTTCCTTTTTTTCTTCCTTCCGGCCTTTCTCAATTTCCTTCCTTCCTTCCTTCCATCCTTCCTTTTCTTCCTTCTTTCCCTTTTTCCTTCCTTTATTTATTTCCTTCTTTTCCTTCCTTCCTTCTTTCTATCCTTCCTTTCCTTCCCCCCTTCCATTCCTTCCTTCTTTCCTTCCTTCTATCCTTTCTTTGATTTCCTTTCTTTATTTCCTGCCTTCCTTCCTTCTTTCCTTCCTTTTCTTCCTTCCTTTCTTACCTTCCTCCTTTTCCCTCTTTCCTTCCTTCCTTGTTTTCTTTCTGCCTTCCTTCCTTCGTTTCCTTCCTTACTTTGCTTCCTTCCTTCCTTTTCTTCCTTTCTTACATTTCTTCCTTGCCTCCTTCCTTTCCTTCCTTCCTTTCTTTATTTCCTTCCTTCCTTCTTTTCATCCTTCCTCCCTTCCTTCCTTATTCCTTCTTTCCTTCCTTTTCTTCCTTACTTCCTTTCTTACCTTCCTCCTTTTCCTTCTTTCCTTCCTTCTTTCTTTTCTTCCTGCCTTCCGTCCTTTCCTTCCTTTCTTTGCTTCCTTCCTTCCTTTTTTCCTTTGTTTCATACCTTCCTTGCCTCCGTCCTTCCTTTCCTTCCTTCCTTCTGTCATTCCCTTCCTTTCCTTCCTTTCTTTATTTCATTCCTTCCTTCCTTTGTTTCCTTCTTGCCTTCCTTTACTTCATTTTCTTCCTTCCTTCCTTTTCTTCCTTCCTTCCTTTTTCCTTGTTTTCTTTTCTTCGTTCATTCCTTCCTTTCCTTCCTTCCTTGCTTTCCTTCCTTCCTTCCTTTACTTTCATCCTTTGTTTATTTCCTTCCTTCCTTCTTTTCTTCCTTCCTTCCTTCCTTCCTTCCCTCCTTCCGTCCTTCCTTCCTCCCCTGCTTCCTTTCCTTCCTTCCTTCATTCCTTTGTGTTGGATTTGAAAAATAGGCCTGTGAACCAAAGCCTGAATCGTCTAGTCTTTAAATATATTAACCAAAGCTGTAGAGATGGCTGCAGTACAGGAAATTATATGTAAAGGATGATTAGCTTCACTTATTAAGAAATATATGTATTAAAAACGTACATGTAGTATTTAGGTAGCTGCAAAGCATGCTGGGACACTTGACCATCATTAACCCTTTTTAACTAAGTACTGTAGAAATAGCAGACCACAGCATATTTTGAAAACTCGTGGTCTCCGTCTTTGTTGTTATCAGTGTTACAGAAGCAGTGTTTAATGCTGGCTTTCTGAGAGACAAGGGAATCTGAACTTCATAGGGAGTCAGCCATTTCTATCTTTGCCTCAAAGACCTTATCTTCCTTTGTAATGTCTGCTTGCAACCAAAAGCTGACATTGTTTATTATCTCAAGAATTACGCGACCTTGCTCACAGAAGCCAGATGTCTAGAAATTATGTTATGGTGTATGTCAAAGAACACCTCATGGTAGCTCCCGACATTGAGTAACTAATCACCCAACCAATAAGAGAGTAACTGTAGTGACATTGTCTGTAGGTGGCTGCCCACTTTTGTAACCAATGGCCATTGCTTATTTAAAGGCATATAAAATGCTTGTATGCTGTATTTCTTTTGAGAGCCAGGTGCGAGTCTCAGGAGCCTCCCTCCTCTCCCTTTTGCACAAGGCCTTCCGGCCGTTTTCTGATAAACTTTAACTTTGTCAGCAGTTCCGTCTCTCCGTCTGGTTTTACTCCGAAATTCGAATCTAACATTTGCTTCTTTCCTTCCCTTCCTTCATTTTCTTCCTTCCTTCCTTCCTTCCTTCCTACCTTCCATCCTTTCTTAATTTCATTCCTTCCTTCTTTTCTTCCTTCTTCATACCCGTCCTTTCCTTCCCTCTTTATTTCATTCATTCATTCCTTCCTTCTTTTCTTCCTTCCTTCCTCTCTCTCTCTTCCTTTCTGCCTTCCTACCTTTTCTGCTTTCATTCCTTACTTACTTTACTCTCTTTCCTTCATTCCTACATTCCATGCTTTATTTTCTTTGTTCCATCGTTACTTCCTTCGTTTCCTTCTTTACTTCCTTCCTTCCTTCCTCCCCTGCTTCCTGTTCTTGCTTTGTCATTCTATTCTTCCTTCCTTCTTTGCTTCCTTCCTTACTTACTTTACCCTCTTACTCCCTTCCTTCATTTCTCCCTTCCTTCCTTTCCATCCTTTCAAACCTTTCCTTCCTTCCCTCCTTCCTTCCTTTCTTTCCTTCCTTTCTTTATTTCCTTCCTTGCTTATTTCCTTCCTTCCTTCCCTCCCTTTCCTTCCTTTATTTCATTCCTTCCATCCTTCCTTCTTTTCTTCCTTCCTTCCTTTTCTTCCTTGCATCCTTCCTCTCTTGCTTCCTTTCTTCCTTCCTCCCCTTCCTGCCTTCCTTTCCTTCATTTCTATATTTCCTTCCTTCTTTTCCTCCTTGCTTCCTTACTTACTTTACTCTCTTTCCTTCCTTCCTTTCTTCCATCCATGTTTTATTTTCTTCATTCCTTATATCCTTCCTTCCCTTCTTTCCTTCTTTCCTTACTTTCCTTCCATTTCTTCCTTCCTTTGTCCTTTTCTTCCTTACTCCCCTCCTTCCTTCATTTCCTTCATTCCTTTCTTTCTTTTCTTCCTTTCTTCCTTGCTTTCATTATTTCCTACATTTACTTCCTTCCTTCGTTCATTCTGTTCTTTATTTCCTTCCTTCCCTCCATCCTTTCCCTCCTCCCTTTCTTTATTTGCTTCCTTCCTTCTTTTCTTCCTTCCTTCCTACCTTCCTTCTTGGTTTTCTCTTTTTCATTCCTTCCTTCCTTTCCTTCTTTCCTTCGTTTCCTTTGTTCCTTCCCCTCTTCATTATTTCCTCCCTTCCTTATTTTCCACCTTCCTTCCTTCATATACTCTCTTTCCTTCCTTCCTTCCTTCCTTCCGTCCATGTTTTCTTTTCTTCTTTCCTTCCTTTCTTTCTTTCTTCGTTGCTTTTTTCTTTGCTCCTTCCTTTACTTCTTCCCTCCCTTCCTTCATCCCTTCCTTCCTTCCTTTTATTCTATCCTTCCTTTTTTCCTCCCTCTCTTTATTTCCTTCCTTTCCTTCCTTTCTTTATTTCCTTCCCTCTGTCCTTTCCTTCCTTCCTTTCCTTATTTTCTGCCTTCCTTCTTTTTTCCTCATTTTCTTTCCTTTGCTCACTCCTTCCTTTCCTTCTTTCCTTTATTTTCTTCATTCATTCCTTCCTTTCTGTCCTTCCTTCCTTTCCTTCCTTCCTTCTTTTACTTTCATCCTTTCTTTATTTCCTTCCTTATTTTCTTCCTTCCTTACGTCCTTCCTCCCCTGCTTTCCTTCCTTCCTTCATTCCTTTGCTACTTTCCTTCCTTTCCTTCATTTTCTTCCTTCCTTCCTTCCATCCTTCCTTGCTACCATCCGCCCTTCCTTCCTTCCTTCCTTCCTTTCTTTATTTCTTACCTTCGTTCTTTCCTCCCTTTTTCATTCCCGTCCTTTCCTTCCCTCTTTATTTCATTCAATCCTTCCTTCTTTTCTTCCTTCCTTCCTTCCTCTCTTCCTTCCTTCCTCTCTTCCTTCCTTCCTGCCTTTTCTTCTTTCATTCGTTACTTAGTTTACTCTCTTTCCTTCATTCCTACCTTCCATGTATTCTTTTCTTTGTTCCTTTGTTCCTTCCATCCTTTCTTTCCTTCTTTCCTTTCCTTCTTCCGTCCTTCATTCCTTCCTTTACTTATGTCCTTTCTTTATTTCCTTCCTTCTTTTCTTCCTTCCTTCCTCCCCTGCTTCCATTCCTTCCTTCGTCATACTTTTCTTCCTTCCTTCTCATATTCCTTCCTTCCTTACTTACTTTACTCTCTTTCCTCCCTTCCTTCATTTCACCCTTTCTTTCCTTTCAAACCTTTCCTTCCTTCCCTCCTACCTTCCTTTCTTTCCTTCCTTTCTTTATTTCCTACCTTACTTCCTTCCTTCATTCCCTCCCTTTCCTTCCTTCCTGTATTTGATTCATTCCTTCCCTCTTTCTTTTCTTCCTTCCATTTCTTCCTTGCTTCCTTCCTTTCTTCTTTCCTTTCTTCTTTCCTTCCCTTAATTCCTTCCTTTCCTTTCTTTATTTCCTTCCTTCCATCTTTTCATCCTTGCTTACTTACTCTGTTTCCTTGTTCCTTTCTCCCATCAATGTTCTCTTTTCTTAATTCCTTCCATCCTTCCTTCCTTTCTTTCCTTCTTTCCTTACTTTCCTTCCTTTTCTTCCTTCCTTCCTTTTTCCTTTTCTTCCTTCCTCCCCTTCTTCCTTCATTTCCCTCTTTCATTTCATTATTTCCTTCCTTCCTTTCTTCTGCCCCTCCTTCCTCCATTCCTTCCTTCCTTCCTTCCTTTCTTTATTTCCTGCCCCCCCTCCATCCTTTCTTTCCTCCCTTTCTTTATTTTCTTTCTTCCTTCCTTCCATCCTTTCTTCATTCCTTTCCTTCCTTCATCATTCTTTTCTTCCTTCCTTCTTTTATTCCTTCCTTCTATACTTAATTTACTCTCTTTCCTTCCTTCATTTCTCCCATCCTTCCTTCCTTTCCTTCATTTGAAACCCTTCCTTCCCTCCTTCCTTCCTTTCTTTCCTTCCTTTCGTTATTTCCTTCCTTATCTCCTTCCTTCCTTCCCTTCCTTTGCTACCTTCCTTTATTTAATTCCTTCCTTCCTTCTTTTCTTCCTTTCTTCCTTTACTTCCTTGCATCCTTCCTCTCTTTCTTCCTTTCTTCCTTCCTCCCCTTCATTACTTCCTTTCCTTCCTTTCTTTAATTCCTTCCTACTTTTCTTCCTTGCTTCCTTACTTACTTTACTCTTTCCTTCCTTCCTTTCTTCCATCCATGTTTCCTTCTCTTCATTCCTTCCATCCTTCCTTCCTTTATTTCCTTCTTTACTTTTTCCTTTTCTTCCTTCCTCCTCTCCTTCCTTCATTTCCTTATTTCCTTCGTTTCTTGCTTTCATTCTTTTCTTCCTTTCCTTCCTTCCCTTTCTTCATTCCTTCCTTCCTTCCTTCAAGCCTTCCTTTGCTTCCTTCTTTCCTTTTTTCTTTCTTTCTTTGTTTCCTTCCTTTCCTTTCTTCCTTCTATTGTTCATTTTCTTCCCTTTCTTTCCTTCCTTCCTTTCCTTCTTATTTCCGTCTTTCCCTCTTTCCTTTCCTTCCTTTTATTCTATCCTTTCAATCCTTCCCTTGCTTTAGTTCCTGTCTTCCTTCCCTTCTTCCTTCCTTCCCTCCTTTGTTTCCTTCCTTTCTTCCTTCCTTTGCTTCTTTCCTTCCTTCCTTCTTTTCATCCTTCCTCCCTTTCTTTCTTTCCTTTCTTTCCATCCTTCCTTCCCTCCTTCCTTTTCTTCATCCTTCCTCTCTTTATTTCCTTACCTCCATTATTTCTTCCTTCCTTCCTCTCTCCTTTCCTTAGTCCTTCTTCCATTCCTTTGCTTCCTTCCTTCCTATCGTTCCTTTCTTTGCTTCCTTCCATCATTCCCTTCCTTTCCTTCCTTTCTTTATTTTATTCATTCCTTCCTTCTTTTCTTCCCTACTTCCTTCCTTTCTTCCTTCAGCTCTTCCTTCCTTTCTTTCTTCCTTCCTTTTCTTCCTTCATTCCTTCCTTACCTTTCTCTCTTTCCGTCCTTCCATCTATGTATTTTTTTCTTCGTTCATTCGTTCCTTTCTTTCTTTCCTTCTTTCCTTCCTTTCCTTCCTTCCTTCCTTCCTTTCCTTCTTTCCTTCCTTTTCTTCCTTCCTTCCTTTCGTCTTACTTTCATTATTTCCTTCCTTCCTGCTTTCCTTCATTTCTTCCTTCCTTCCTTCCTTCCATCCTTCCTTCCTCCCTTCCTTCTATTCTTCCTTCCCTCCTTCCTTTCCATCCTTCCTATATTTATGTCATTACTTCATTCCTTCCTTTCTTCTTCCTACTTTGCTTCCTTACTTCCTTTCTTTCCTTCCTTACTTATCTTCCTTCTTTTTCCTTACTTCCTACCTACCTTTTTTCCATTCTTTCTTTATTGCCTACCTTTACTTCCTACCTTCCCTCCTTCCTTCACTCATTCCTTCCTTTCCTAATTCCCTTCATTCCTTCCTTCCTTTCTTCATTCATTCCTTCCTGTCCGCCATTTCTTTATTTCCTTCCTTCCGTCTTTCCATCCTTCATTCCTTGTTTTCTTTTCGTTCAACATTCCTTCCTTCCTTCTATTCCCCCTTCCTTCCTTCCTTACTTGACTCTCTTTCTTTCCATCCTTGATTTCTTTCCTTCCTTCCTTTCCTTCGTTTCTTCCTTTCCTTCCTTCCTTCTTTCCTTCCTTCCTTCCATTCCTCCCTTCTTTCCTTTTCTTCCTCCCTTCCTTCTTTCCTCCCTTCCTTCCTTTCCTTCTTTCCTTCCTTTCCTTCCTTTTATTCCTTCCTTCTTTCCTTCCATCATTCCTTCCTTTTCTTCCATTCTTCATTATTTCCTTCCTTTATTTATTTCCTTAGTTTAATTCCCTCCTTCCTATTCTTCCTTCCTTTCTTTCCCTTTCTTTATTTCCTTCCTTCCCTCCTTCCTTCCATTCCTTTCTTCCATTATTTCTTTCCTTCCCTCTCTCCTTTCCCCCTTCCTATATTTCATTCATTCATTCCATCATTCATTCCTTCCTTCCTTCCTTAACTTGCTTTTCTTCCTGCCTTGTTTACTTTTCTTCCTTACTTCCTTCATTTCCTACTTTCAGTCCCTTTCCTCTGTCCACCTGTTTGTACATCCATCATTCCTACCTTCACTCCTTCCTTCCTTTCCTTCCTTTCCTACTTCCTTTCAATATTTCTTCCTTCCTTCCTTTTTTCTGTCCTTTCTTTATTTCCTTCCTTCAGTCCATCCCTCCGTTTTCTCCCTTCCTTTCTTTATTACATTCCTTCCTTATTTTCTTCCTTCCTTCCTTCCTCCTTTCCTTCCTTTCTTCCTCCCTTCCTTTCCTTCCATCCCTCCTTCCTTTCCTTCCTTCCTTTCTATATTTCCATCCTTTTCTCCTTCCTTTCCTTCCTTCCTTTCTGTATTTCTTTCTTCTTCCCTTCCTTCCTTCTGTTTTTCCATACTTCCTTCCTTTTTCCTTCCTTCCTTCCTTTCCTTCCTTCATTTATCATCTTCATTTACTTCTTTCCTTTCTTCCCTTCGTCCTTTCATTATTTCCTTCCTTCCATCCTGCTATTCTAACTTCCTATCTTCCTTCCTTTTCTTCCTTCCTTCCATTCTTTTTTTCCTTCCTTCTGTTCTTCCTTCCTTATTTCTCTCCCTTTCATTCCTTCCGTCCTTCCTTCATAGAAACATAGAAGATAGCAGCAGGAGTAGGCCATTCGGCCCCACGAGCCTGCTCCACCATTTAATGTGATCATCGCTGATCATCCAAATTCAGTACCCGATCCTTCTTTCCCTCATCCCTTTCCTTCCTTCCTTCATTTAGTTTCTTCCTTCCTTCCTTCCTTCCATCCTTCCTTCCTACCTTACTTACTTTCCTCCCTTAAATTACTTCCTTCCTGCCTTCCATCTTTACTTTTCTTCCTTTCTTTGCTTCCTTGTTTTCTATGCTTCCTTTCCATACATCCTTCCTTCCTTCATTCATTCCTTCCTTCCGTTAACTTCCTTCCTTGCTACCTTCCTTCCTTCCTTCCTTCCTTCCCTCCGTTCATCCTTTCTTCCTTCCTTTTTCCCCTTCCTTCCGTACTTTGTTTCCGTACTTTTCTTCCGTTCCTTCCTTCATTCCTTCTGTCCTTCCTTCGTTTCATTCCTTAACTTCCTTTCCTTCCTTCCTTCCTTCCCCCTTCCTTTATTTCATTCCTTCCTTCATTCCTTCAGCCCTTCCTTCTTTCCTTCCTTTCTTCCTTTCTCTTTCTTTTCTTTCTTTTCTTCCTTCCCTTCCTTTCCTCCCTTTCTTTATTTCATTCCTTCCTTCATTCCTTCAGTCCTTCCTGCTTTCCTTCCTTTCTTCCTTTCTCTCTTCCTTCCTTCTTTTCTTCCTTTCTTCCTTACTAATTTTACTCTCTTTCTTTCCTTCCTCCCTTCCTTGCTTGTTTTCTTTTCTTCATTCCTTCCTTCCATTCCTTCTTTCCTTCGTTTTCTTCCTTTGCTTCCTTCCTTCCACTCTTCCTTCTTTTCTTCCTTCCTTGTTTAATTACTTTAATCTCTTTCCTGCCTTCCTACCTTCATTTCTCCCTTCCTTCCTTCAATCCTTCCTTCCTTCCTTTCCTTTCGTTGCTTTTCTTCCCTCCTTCCTTCCTTTATTTTCTTCCTTCCTTTCTTTCCTTCCTTCCTTTATTTCATTTCTTCCTTCCTTGTTTTCTTCCTTCCTTCCTTCCTCTCCTCCTTTCTTGCTTCCTTCCTTTTTTTCCTTCCTTCCTCTCTTCCTTCATTTCTGCCTCCCTTCCCTTCCTTCCTTTTATTTCCTTCCTTTGTTTATTTCTTTCCTTCCATCTTATCTTCCACCCTTCCATCCAACCATGTTTTGTTATCTTCCTTCCTTCCATCCTTCCTTCCTTTCTTTCCTTCCTTTTCTTCCATCCTCCTTCCTTCCTTTTATTTCTTTTCTTCCATCCTTCTCTACTTCATTGCCTTCCATCCTGCCTTTCTTTCTTTTCTTCCTTTCTTCCTTGCTTTCTTTATTTCGTTCCTTTACTTCCTTCCTTCCTTCCTTCCTTCCTTCCTTCCTCCCTTCCCTTTCTTCCTTCCGTCCCTTTTTCCATAATTTATTATTTCCCTTCATTTCCTTCCTTTCCTTCCTTCCTTCCCTCCTGCCTTCCTTTCTTTCCTTCTTTTTTTATTTCCTTCCTCCCTTCCTTTCCTTCCTTCCTTTATTTCATTCCTTCCTTCTTTTCTTTCTTCCTTCCTCCCTCTCTTCTTTCCATGCTTCCTTCATTCCTCCCTTTCCTTCCTTTCTTTCTTTCCTTCTTTTCTTCTGTCATTCCTTTCAACCATGTTTTCTTTTCTTCATTCCTTCCTTCCTTTCTTTCCTGCTTTTCTTCCTTTCCTTCCATCCTCCTTCCTTCCTTGTTTTCTTTTCTTCTTTCCTTCCTTGCCTTCTTTCCTTCCTTTAATTCCTTTTCTTCCTTCCTTCTCTACTTCCTTCCACTCCTTCCTTCCTTTTTTCTTTTCTTCCTTGCTTTCTTTATTTCCGTCCTTTACTTCTTTCTTCCATCATATCTTCCTTCCTTTCCTTCCTTCCTTTCCTTCCTTCCTTTCCTTCCTTCGTTTTCTTCCTTCCTTTCCTCCCTTCATTCCTTCCTTCCCTCACCCCTTCCTGTTCTTCCTTCCATCCTTTTTTCATTCCTTTCTTTATTTCCTTCCTTTCCTTCCTTCCTTCCTTCTATCCTTCCTTTTATCCCTTTCTTTATTCCCTTCTTTTATTCCTTCCTTTCTGTCTTCCTTCCTTCCCACCTTCCTTTCTTTCTTCCTTCCTTCCCTCCTTCTAGTCTTTCTTTCCTACTTTCCTTCTATCCTTTCTTTCCTTCCCTTTCTTTATTTCCTGCCGTCATTCCTTCCTTTCATTCTTTCTTCCATCCTTTCCAGCTTCCTTTCTTTCTTCCTTCCTTCCCTCCTTCCATCCTTCCTTCCTTCTATTCTTTCTTTCATTCCCTTTCTTTATTTCCTTCCTTTCTTTCTTCCTTCAGTCCTTACTTACTTTACTCTCTTTCCTTCGTTCCTTCCTTCCATGCTTTCTTTTCTCCATTCTTTTGTTCGTTCCTTCCTTTATCTCCTGCTTTCCTTCCTTTCCTTCCTTTTCATCCTTCCTTCCTTTATCATTGTTTTCCTTTCTTCGTTCATTCCTTCCTTTCCTTCTTTCTTTCCTTTCCTTCAATTTCTTCCATTTTCCTTCCTTCCTTTCCTTCATTCATTCCTTCCTACCTTCCTTAATTTACTTACTTCCTTTCTTTATTTCTTTCCTTCCTGCTTTTCTTCCATCCTCCCTTTCTTTATTTCCTTCTTTCCATCTTTCATTTCTTCCCTCCTTACCTTACTTCATTCCTTCCTTTCTATATTTCCTTCCATCCTTCTTCCCTTCTTCCTTATTCCTTCCTTCCTTCCTTTACTTCCCTCCTTCCATCCTTCCTTACATTCATCCGTTTCCTTCCTTCCATCCATCTTTCCTTCCTGCCTTCCTCCTTACTTTCATTCCATTCTTGGCTTCCCTCCTTCCTTCCCTTCCTTTCCTTAATTCCTTCCATCCCTCCTTCCTTCAGTTCCTTCCATCCTTACATTATTTCCTTCCATCCTTCTTTTCTTCCTTCCTTCAATTCCCTTTCTTTCGTTCCTTTCATTATTTGATTCATGCCTTCTTCCCTTCCTTCCTACTTTTCTTCCTTTTATCCTTCCCTCTTTCTTTACTTACTTTACCCTCTTCCCTTTATTTCTATTCCACGTTTTTGTTTCTTCATTACTTCATTCCTTCCTTCCTTTCCTTCCATCTTTCATTCCTTTTCTTCCTTCCATCCTTTTCTTCCTTCCTTCTTCCTTTTTTCCTCATCTGCTTTCCTTCACTCATTCCTTCCTTTCCTTCTTTCCTTCCTTTCCTTCCATTTCTTTCATTTTTCATTCCTTCCTTCCTTTACTTCCTTCATTTCTTTATTTCCTTCCTTTTTTCTTCCTTCCTGCCTTTCTTTATTTCCTTCCTTTCCTCCTTCCTTCCTTCCATTCTTCTTTTTCTTCCTTCTTTCCTTTATTTCTTCCTTTCTTTATTTCCTTCCTTCCTTCTATCCTTCCTTTCGTTCCCTTTCTTTAATTCCTTCCTTCCTTCCTTCCTTTCTTCATTCCTTCCTTCCCTCCTTCCTTTCCTTCCTTCTATCCTTTCTATCCTTTCCTTTCTTTATTTCCTTCCTTCCATGGGGATGTGAGGGGAAACTGTTTTACACAGCGAGTGGTGATGACCTGGAGCTTGCTGCAGAGGGAAGTGATGAACGCAGAGACACTCAATGATTTCAAGGGGAGACTGGATAGGCACTTGAGGGAAATAAACTTGCAGGGCCAACAGGATAGAGCGGGGGAATGGGACTGACTGGATTGCTTTCCAGCGAGCCGGCAGGAACTCGATGGACCGAATGACCTCCTTCTGTGCCATTATGACTCTAGGGCTGGATTTTGATACTGGACGCGTGTAGGAGGTGGGACTACAACTTTCGGGGTTGTAGTCCCGCCTCCATTGAGTTGTGGCCAACCCACGCGAAGTTCACTTGATTGACCGTGTTGAGCCCGCCCAGCAGGCTCAGCTGGCCAATTAAGGGCCACCCGGCAACAGGTGACATCACAGATTGACATGTCTTCTGTCAAGAGCTTGTAACAGATGAAATATCAACGTTTGACAGCTCTTTGAAGCTGCCAAACACTGACAATCTGTATTCTAAATTAATCCCATCCTTTCAGGCTGATTTAGAGATCTCTCCAGAACAGTAAGCTGAATGCTGCAACTTTTGACAGCTCGCAGCTTTCTGTGCCAGTGAGATGCGGGACTCCCGAGACCTGTAGGAAGGAAGGCTGTAAAGGTAAGTAAAGTTAATTATACTTCTTTAAACACTTTACACACACCAAACACACTTACCTCTGCACTCATGCACCCATCACTCACCTGAACACCGGACATCTCGAACCCTCCAAGTCCTTCAGCCCGACGACCCGCCTTGCTAACTTGGCATGGTTTGGAGCCATCGGGAATCCCACACTTCAGGAATAAAAATAGGGATTAGGCTAAAAACTGCCTGTTAACTACCTGTTAACAGGTAGTTAATTGGCACTAATCCCCTTCCCGACTCGGGGAGGTGGCTCCCAGCACAGGTTGGGTATCTGCCTCCTTTGAAACTGGCCTGGAGGCAGGTTGGAGGCAGGATGGGTATCGTGCCCCATGATTTCGAGATTTTAACCCCGCACACGCCTCCAATCCCACCTCCACGGCCCAATGAAAATCCTGCCCATATGACTCTAAGAGCAGAGGAGTTCTCCCCTGTGTCCTGGCCATTGATTAATCCCTCAATCAATATAACAAAAAAAGATTATCTGGTCATTATCACATTGCTGTTTGGGCGAGCTTGCTGTGCACCAATTGGCTGCTGGGTTTCCTACATTTCACAGTGACTGCACTCCAAAAGTAATTCATTGACTATAAAGCGTTTTGAGATGTGAAAGGCACGCGATATAAATGCAAGTCTTTCTTTCTTTAAAGGTCCCCCAGGATGCCGATCTGTTTATTGAAAGGGACCCTTGGAACTTGATCTGTATATTCAAAGGAACCGAATAATCAGATGTGTAATTATAGACCACCCGCCCTCACCCCCCGAACCCAATCTAGGTATTTAAAGCATCCCTGGAACCCGATCTGAGTATTTAAAATAACAACAGCAAAAGCTGGAAAATCTCAGCAGGCCAGGCAACATCCGTGGAGAGAAATTGGAGTCAATGTTTTGGGTCAAAACCCTTTATCAAAACTAAAGATGCACAGGGAATGAAATAGATTAAGAGGCCAGGCTGGGAGAGAACAAAAAGGAAGAAGAGACATTAAGAGGTATTCAAAACGAGACGAGATGGTGATAGAACTAGTGGAGACTAAAGACGGCTCTAGATTAGGTGTGAAATGCGCTGGCAGAATGGGAGACAGCTGCCATGTGGGAGAGAGAAAAAAAAGGAAAGGGGGTGGGGGGGAAGGCCAAAACAAAGGTGTGGATGAAAAATCTAAGTAAAAATGTAATAGGGGCCGAGGTTATGATCTGAAATTGTTGAACTCGATATTGAGTCCGGAAGGCTGTAAAGTGCCTAATCGGAAGCTGAGGTGCTGTTCCTCAAGTTTACGTTGTGCTTCCGTGGAACAATACAAGAGGCCAAGGACGGTGAGGTCCGAGTGGGAATGGGGCGGTGAATTAAAATGACAGGCGACCGGAAGCTCGGGGTCACCCTTATGGACTGAACAGAGGTGTTCCGTAAAGCTGTCACCCAATCTGCGTTTGGTCTCCCCAATGTAGAGCAGACCGCCGCATCGTGAGCAGCGAATACAGTATACTAGATTGCAAGAAGTACAAGTAAATCGCTGTTTCACCTGGAAGGGGTGTTTGGGGCCCTGGACAGTGGGAAGTGGGGAAGTATAAGGGCAGGTGCTATACCGCCTGCACTTGCACGGGCAGGTGCCAGGCGAAGGGGAAGTGGTGCTGGGGGTGATAGAGGAGTGGACTAGGGTGTCTCGGAGGGAGCGGTCCCGATGGAATGCTGAAAGGGGAGGGGGGGAAGATGTGTTTGCTGGTGGGATCACTTTGGAGGAGGCGGAAATGGCGGAGGATGATCCGTTGAATGTGAAAGCTGGTGGTGTGAAAGGTGAGGACAAGGGGAACCCTATCGTGGTTCCTTGATAGGGTTCCCCTTTCCTTCTTTTCTTTATTTCCTTCCCTCTGTCCTTTCCTTCCTTCCTTTCATTATTTTCTTCCTTCCTTTCTTCTTTTCTTCCCTCCTTCCTTCCATCCTTCCTTCCTTTCCTTCCTTCCCTTCCTTTCTTCACTTTCTTTATTTCATTAATTCCTTCCTTCCTTCCTACCTCCTTCCTTTCGTTTTTCCTCATTTTCTTTCCTTTGCTCATTCATTACTTTCCTTCTTTCTTTCCTTTCCTTCCATTTCTTCAATTTTTCATTCCTTCCTTCCTTTACTTCCTTCATTTCTTCATTTCCATCCTTCCTTTTTTTCTTCCGTCCGGCCTTTCTGAATTACCTTCCATCCCTCCTTCCTTCCTTCCTTCCATCCTTCTTTTTCTTTTTGCTTTCCTTTTTTCCTTCATTTATTTATTTCCTTCCTTTGCTTCCTTCCTTCCTTCTATCATTCCTTTCCTTCCCTTACTTTATTTCCTTCCATCCTTCCATCCTTCCTTCCTTTCCTTCCTTCTTCATTCCTTCCTTCCCTCCTTCCTTTCCTACCTTCCTTCTATCCTTTCTTTCCTTTCCTTTCATTATTTCCTGCCTTCCTTCCTTCCTTCTTTCCTTCCTTTTCTTCCTTCCTTCCTTTCCTCCTTTTTCCTCTTTACTTCCATCCTTGATTTCTTCGTGCCTTCCTTCCTTCCTTTCCTTCCTTTCTTTGCTTCCTTCCTTCCTTTTCTTCCTGTTCTTCCTTCCTTCATTGGCTCCTTCATTTCCTTCCTTCCTTTCCTTATTTCTTTCCTCCTTTTCATCCGTCCTCCCTTCATTCCTTCCTTATTCCTCCTTTCCTTCCTTTTCTTCCTTCCTTTCTTACCTTCCTCCTTTTCCATCTTTCCTTCCTTCCTTCTTTTCCTCCTGCCTTCTTTCCTTCGTTTCCTTCCTTCCTTTGCTTCCTTCCTTTTCTCCCTTTGCTTCATTCCTTCCTTTCCTTCCTTCCTTCCCTCATTCCCTTCCTTTCCTTCCTTTCTTTATTTCATTCATTCCTCCCCCATTTCTTTCCTGCTTTCCTTCCTTTAATTCGTTTTCTTCCTTCTTTCATTTTCTTCCTTTTCTTCCTTCCTTTATATTCATTGTTTTCTTTTCTTCATTCAATCCTTCCTTTCCTTCCTTCCTTCCTTCCTTCCTTCCTTCCTTTACTTTCATCCTTTATTATTTCCTTCCTTATTTTCTTCCTACCATCCTTCCTTCCTCCCCTGCTTCCTTTCCTTCCTTCCTTCATTCATTTGCTCCTTTCCTTCATTCCTTCATTTTCTTCCTTCCTTCCTTCCTTCCATCCTTCCTTCCTACCTTCCGTCCTTCCTTCCTTCCTTTCTTTATTTCTTTTTTCCTTCTTATCTTCCTTTATCATTCCCGTCCTTTCCTTCCCTCTTTATTTAATTCATTCCTTCCTTTTTTTCTTCCTTCCTTCCTCTCTCCCTTCCTTTCATCGTTCCTACCTTTTCTTCTTTCATTCCTTACTTACATTACTCTCTTTCCTTTGTTCCCACCTTCCATGTTTTCTTTTCTTCGTTCCTTCTGTCCTTTATTTCCTTTTTTCCTTTCCTTCCTTCATTCGTTCCTTCCTTTACTTACTTCTGTTCTTTATTTCCTTCCTTCTTCCTTTTCTGCCTTCCTTCCTTCCTCCCCTGCTTCCTTTGCTTCCTTTCTCATTCTTTTCTTCCTTCCTTCTTTTCTTCCTTCTTTTCTTACTTACTTTATTATATTTCCTCCCTTCCTCCATTTGTCCATTCATTCCTTTCCTTCCTTTCTTTCCTTCGCTCATTCCTTCCTTTCATTCCACCCTTTCTTTATTTCCTTAATTCCTTATTTCCTCCCTTCCTTCCCTCCCTTTCCTTCCTTCCATTATTTGATTCCTTCCTTCCTTCTTTTCTTCCTTACTTCCTGTTCTTCCATGCTTTCTTACTCTCTTCCTTCCTTTCTTCCTTCCTCCCCTTCATTCCTTCCTTTCTTTACTTCCTTCCTTCCTTCTTTTCATCCTTGCTTCATTCCTTCCTTTCTTTCTGCCATCCATGTTTCCTTTTCTTCATTCCTTCCATCCTTCCTTCCTTCCTTTCCTTCTTTCCGAATTTTCTTCCTTTACTTCCTTCCTTTTTTCTTTTCTTCCTTCCTCCCCTCCTTACTTCATTTCCTTCTTTACATTCTTTCTTTTCTTCCTTTCTTCTTTGCTTTCATTATTTCCTTCCTTTACTTCCTTCCTTCCTTTCTTCTGTCCTTCCTTCATTCCTTCTTTCCTCCCTTTATTTCCTGCCCTCCCTCCATCCTTTCCTTCCTCCCTTTCTTTATTTTCTTCCTTCCTTCCTTCCTTTCTTCCTTGCTTCCGTCCTTCCTTCTGTACTTTCTTTTCTTCCTTCTTTCCTACCTATGTTTCCTTTGTCATTCTTTACTTCCTTCCTTATTTTCTTCCATCCTTCCTTATTTACTTTACTCTCTTTTCTTCCTTCCTTCATTTCTCCCATCCTTCCTTCCTTTCCTTCCTTTGAAACCTTTCCTTCCTACCTTCCCTCCTTTCTTTCTTTCCTTCCTTTAGTTATTTCCTTCCTTATCTCCTTCCTGCCTTCCCTTCCTTTGCTACCTTCCTTTATTTCAGTCCTTTCTTCCTTGCTTCTTTTTTCCTTCCATCCTTTTATTCATTGCATCCTTCCTCTCTTTCTTTATTTCCTTTCTTTCCATCCTTCCTTCCCTCCTTCCTTTTCTTAATCCTTCCTCTCATTATTTCCTTACTTCCTTCTTTTCATCCTTCCTTCCTCCCTTACTTCCTTAGTCCTTCTTCCCTTCCTTTTCTTCCATCCTTCCTGCCTTACTTCCTATTGTTCCTTTCTTTGCTTCCTTCCTTCTTTTCCAACCTTTCCTTCAATCATTCCTTCCCTCCTTCCTTTCCTTCCTTCTTTTCATTATTTCTGTACTTCCTTCCATCTATTCCTTCCATCATTGACTTCCCTTCCTTCCTTTCTTTACTTTATTCATTCATTCCTTCCCTCTTTTCTTCCTTTCTTCCTTCTGTTCTTCCTTCCTTTCTTCCTTCCTTTCTGCCTTCCTTCCTTTCTTCCATCATCTCTTCCTTCCTTTCTTTCTTCCATCCTTCTCATCCTTCATTCCTTACTTAACTTTCTCTCTTTCCATCCTTCCTTCCATGTTTCTTTTCTTTGTTCATTCCTTCCTTCCTTCCTTCCTTTCCTTGCTTCCTTCCTTTCCTTCCTTTTCTTCCTTTTTCTTTCCTTTCTTTATGTCCTTCCTTCCTCATTCCTTCCTTCATTCCTTCCTTCCTTCCTTTCTTCCTTCTTTCCTTCCTTCTATTCTTCTGTCCCTTCTTCCTTTCCATTCTTCCTATATTTATTTAATTACTTCATTCCTTCCTTTCTTCTTCCTTCCTTTGCTTCCTTACTTCATTTCTTTCCTTACTTATCTTCCTTCTTTTTCCTTACTTCCTTCCTACCTTTTTTCCATCCTTTCTTTATTTCCTACCTTTACTTCCTACCTCCACCCCTTCCTTCCTTTCCTACTTCCCTTTCTTTATTTCATTCCTTCCTTCCTTACTTCCTCCCTTCCTTTCTTCATTCATCCTTCCTTTCCTTCATTTCGTTATTTCCTTCTTTCCGTCTTTCCTCCCATCCTTCCTTCCTTGATTTCTTTTATTTCTACCTTCCTTCCTTTGCTTCCTTCCTTTCTTTCCTTACTTATCTTCCTTCTTTTTCCTTACTTCCTACATTTTTTCCATCATTTCTTTATTATCTACCTTTACTTCCTTCCTCCCCTCCTACCTTCCCTCCTTCCTTCCATTCCTACATCCCTTGCTTTATTTCATTCCTTCCTTCCTTTCTTCATTCATTCCTTCCTTTCTTCATTCATTTCTTCCTTTCCTCCATTTCTTTATTTCCTGCCTTCCATCTTTCCTTCCTTCATTCATTCCTTGTTTTCCTTTCATTCTTCCTTCCTTCCTTCCTTCATTCCTTGTTTTCCTTTCCTTCATTTCTTCCTTTCCTTCCTTTCCTTCCTTCTTTCCTTCCATCCTTCCATTCCTTCCATCTTCCTTTTCTTCCTTCCTTTCCTTCTTTCCTTCCATTCCTTCCTTTTATTCCTGCCTTCTTTCCTTCCACCCTTCCTTTTCGTCCATCCTTCATTATATCCTTCCTTCATTTTTTTCCTTCCTTTAGTTCCTTCCTTCCTATTCTTCCTTCCTTTCTTTCCCTTTCTTTATTTCCTTCCTTCCCTCCTTCCTTCCATTCCTTCCTTCTTTTCTTTAATTACTTCCTTCCCTCCTTCCTTTCTTTATTTCCTATGTTCCTTCCCTCCTTCCTTTCCTTCCTTCCTTTCTGTATTTCCATCGTTCCTTTCTTCCTTGGATTCCTACCTTTCCCTCCACACGTCCTTCATTCCGTGCTTCCCTTCTTTATTTTATTCCTCCCTTCCTTCATTTCTTATTTCCTTCCTCCCTTCCTTTCTTCCTTCCTTGCTTCCTTGCATCCTCTTTTCTTTCCTTTCTTCCATCCTTCCTTCATTCCATTCTTCCTTACTTCCTTAACTCTCTTTTCTGCCTTCCTTCCTTGTTGTCTTTACTTCCTTCCTTTCCTACTTTCCTTCCATCCGTCCATCAGTTCATCCTTCCCTCCATCCATCCGCCCATCCTTCCTTCAAGCCTTCCTTCACTCATTCCTTCCTTTCCTTCCTTTCCTAATTCCTTTTGTTATTTCCTTCCTTCCTTTCTTCTTCTCTTCTTTCATTCCTTCCTTTCCTACCATCCTTCCTTCCTTCCGTCCTTCTTTTCCTTCCTTCCTTCCTTCTTTTCCTTCCTTCCTTTACTTCATTCCTTCCTACCTGCTTTACTTCCTTCCATCCTTCCTTCCTCCCTTCCTATACTTCCATCGCTTCTTCCTTCCTTCCTCACTATGTTTATTTCACTCCTTCCTCCTTTTCTGCCTCCTTTTCTTCCTTCCTTCCTCACTTCCTTCCTGCCTTCCTTCCTTCCTTCTTTCCGTCCTTCCTTCCTATCTTTCCTTTCGTTCCTCCCGATATTTATGTAATTCCTTCCTTCTTTTCTTCCATCCTTCCTTCATTTCCTTCTTTCAGTCCCTTTCCTCCATCCACCCGTTTTCACATCCAGCCCTCCTACCTTCACTCGTTCTTTCCTGTCCTTCCTTTCCTACTTCCTTTCAATATTTCCTTCCTTCCTTTTTTCCATCCTTTCTTTATTTCATTCATTCATTACATCCCTCCTTTTCCTCCCTTCCTTTCTTTATTACATTCCTTCTTTATTTTGCCATCCTTCCTTGCTTCCTCCTTTTCTTCCTCCCTCCCTCCCTTCCTTTCCTTCCATTCCTCCTTCCTTTCCTTCATTTCGTTATTTCCTTCCTTCCGTCTTTCCTCCCATCCTTCCTTCCTTGCTTTCTTTTATTTCTACCTTCCTTCCTTTGCTTCCTTTCTTTCCTTCCTTACTTATCTTCCTTCTTTTTCCTTACTTCCTTCCTACATTTTTCCATCAATCCTTTATTTTCTACCTTTACTGCCTTCCTCTACTCCTTCCTCCCCTACTTCCTTCCCTTCTTCCTTCCATTCCTACTTCCCTTGCTTTATTTCATTCATTCCTTCCTTTCTTCGTTCCTTCCTTCCTTTCTTCATTCATTTCTTCCTTTCCTCCATTCTTTTATTTCCATCTCTCCTTCCTTCCTTCCTTTATTCCTTGTTTTCTTTTCATTCTTTCTTCCTTCCTTCCTTCCTTTCTTCCTTCCTTCCTTCCTTGATTTCTATTCGTTCATCATTCCTTCCTTCCTTCTATTCCACCTTCCTTCCTTTTACTTTCTTTCCTTCCTTGTTTTCTTTTCTTCCTAACTTCCTTTCCTTCGTTTCTTCCTTTCCTTCCATTCCTTCCTTCCTTCCTTCTTTCCTTCCTTCCTTCCTTCCATTCCTTCCATCTTTCCTTTTCTTCCTTCCTTTCTTCCTTCCCTTCCTTCCTTTTATTCCTTCCTTCTTTCCTTCGAACCTTCCTTCCTTCCTTCATTTTATTCCATCCTTCATTATTTACTTCCATTATTTTTTCCTTCCTTTAGTTCCTTCCTTCCTATTCTTCTTTTCTTTCCCTTTCTTTATTTCCTTCCTTCCCTCTTTCCTTCCATTCCTTCCTTCCGTTCTTTAATTATTTACTTCCCTCCTTCCTTTCTTTATTTCCTATGTTCCTTCCCTCCTTCCTTTCTTTATTTCCAATGTGTCTTCCGTCCTTCCTTTCCTTCATCCTTTCGGTATTTGCTTCGTTCCTTCCTTCCTTGCTTCCTTCCTTTCCCTCCACCCTTCCTTCCTCCCCTCCTTCCCTTCTTTATTTTATTCCTCCCTTCCTTCGTTTTTTCCTTCCTTCCTTCCTTCATTCCTCCCTTCCTTCCTTGCTTCCTTGCGTCCTCTGTTCTTTCCTTTCTTCCATCTTTCATTCATTCCATTCTTCCTTACTTCCTTAACTCTTAATTCAGCCTCCCTTCCTTGTTTTCTTTACTTCCTTCTGCCCATCCTTCCTTCAAGCCTTCCTTCATTCATTCCTTCCTTTCCTTCCTTTCCTAATTCCTATCGTTATTTCCTTCCTTTCTTCTTCTCTTCTTTCATTCCTTCCTTCCTTTCCTACCATCCTTCCTTCCTTCCCTCCTTCCTTTCCTTCCTTCCTTTCTTTACTTCATTCCTTCCTTCCTACCTGCTTTACTTCCTTCCTTCCTCCCTTCCTATACTTCCTTCCCTTCTTCCTTTCCTTCCTCCCTATATTTATTTCATTCCTTCCTTCTTTTCTGCCTTCTTTTCTTCTGTTCTTCCTCACTTACTTCCCTCCTTCCTTCCCTCCTTCCTATCCGTCCTTTCAATCCTCCATATATTTATTTAATTCCTTCCTTCTTTTCTTCCGTCCTTCCTTCATTTCCTACTTTCAGTCCCTTTCCTCCATCCACCCATTTTCTCATCTGTCCTTCCTACCTTCACTCCTTGCTTCCTGTCCTTCCTTTCCTACTTCCTTTCAATATTTTCTTCCTTCCTTCCTTTTTTCCATCCTTTCTTTATTTCATTCCTTCATTCGATCCCTCCTTTTCCTCCTTTCCTTTCTTTATTACATTCCTGCATTATATTCTTCCTTCCATCCTTCCTTCCTTCCTTCCTTTTTCCCTTCCTTCCTTTATTCCTCCCTTCCTTTTCTTCCATTCTTCCTTCCTTTCCTTCATTTTGTTATTTCCTTCCTTCCATCTTTCCTCCCATCCTTCCTTCCTTCCTTTCTTTTCTTTCTACCTTCCTTCCTTTGCTTCCTTCCTTTCCTTCATTTTGTTATTTCCTTCCTTCCATCTTTCCTCCCATCCTTCCTTACTTTCTTTTCTTTCTACCTTCCTTCCTTTGCTTTCTTCCTTTCTTTCCTTGCTTTCTTATTTCCTTCTTTTTCCTTACTTCCTTCCTACATTTTTTCCATCATTTCTTTATTTTCTACCTTTGCTGCCTTCCTCTACTCCTTCCTTTCCTCCTTCCTTCCATTCCTACTTCCCTTTCTTTATTTCATTCCTTCCTTTCTTCGTTCCTTCCTTCCTTTCTTCATAATTTCTTCCTTTCCTCCATTTCTTTGTTTCCTGCCTTCCATCTTTGCTTCCTTCCTTCATTCCTTCTTTTCTTTTCATTCTTTCTTCCTTCCTTCCTTTCTTCCTTCCTTCCATCCTTGTTTTCTATTCGTTCATCATTCCTTCCTTCCTTCCTTCTATTCCACCTTCCCTCCTTACTTTACTTTCTCTCCTTCCTTGTTTTCTTTTCTTCCTAACTTCCTTTCCTTCGTTTCTTCCTTTCCTTCCTTACCTTCCTTCCTTTCTTCCTGCTTTCCTTCCTTCCTTCCATTCCTTCCATCTTTCCTTTCCTTCCTTTCCTTCTGTCCTTCCATTCCTTCCTTTTATTCCTTCCTTCTTTCCTTCCATCTTTCCTTCCTTGCTTCATTTTCTTCCATCCCTCATTATTTCCTTCCTTTATCTTTTTTCCTTCCTTTAGTTCCTTCCTTCCTATTCCTCCTTTCCTTCTTTCCCTTTCTTTATTTCCTTCCTTCCTTCCATTCCTTCCTTCCTTTCTTTAATTACTTCCTTCCCTCCTTCCTTTCTTTATTTCCTATGTTCCTTCCCTCCTTCCTTTCCTTCCTTCCTTTCTGTATTTCCATCGTTCCTTCCTTCCTTGCTTCCTTCCTTTCCCTCCACCCTTCCTTCCCTCCTTCCCATCTTTATTTTATTCCTCCCTACCTTCATTTCTTCCTTCCTTCCTTCATTCCTTCCTACCGTGTTTCCTTGCAGCCTCTCTCCTTTCCTTTCTTCCATCCTTCCTTCATTCCATTCCTCCTTACTTCCTTAACTCTTATTTCAGCCTCCCATCCTTGTTGTCTTTACTTCCTTCCTTTCCTACTTTCCTTCCATCCGTCCATCCTTCCCTCCATCCATCTGCCCATCCATCCTTCAAGCCTTCCTTCACTCATTCCTTCCTTTCCTTCCTTTCCTAATTCCTTTTGTTATTTCCTTCCTTTCTTCTTCTCTTCTTTCATTCCTTCCTTCCTTTCCTTCCATCCTTCCTTCCTCCCTTCCTATACTTCCTTCCCTTGTTCCTTTCCTTCCTCCCTATATTTATTTCATTCCTTCCTTCTTTTCTGCCTTCTTTTCTTCCTTCCTTCCTCACTTCCTTTCCTTTTACTACCTTCCTTCCGTCCTTCCATCCTTCCTTCCTATCCTTCCTTTCGTTCCTCCCTATATTTATTTAATTCCTTCCTTCTTTTCTTCCGTCCTTCCTTCATTTCCTACTTTAAGTACCTTTCCTCCGTCCACCTGTTTTCACATCCGTCCTTCCTACCTTCACTCCTTCTTTCCTATCCTTCCTTTCCTACTTCCTTTCAATATTTCCATCCTTCCTTCCTTTTTTCCATCCTTTCTTTATTTCATTCCTTCATTCCATCCCTCCTTTTCCTCCCTTCCTTTCTTTATTACATTCCTTCTTTATTTTCTTCCTTACTTCCTTCCTTACTTCCTTCCTCCCTTCCTTCCTTTATTCTGCCCTTCCTTTCATTCCATTCCTCCTTCCTTTCCTTCCTTTCTATATGTCCATCCATCCTTTCCTCCTTCCTTTCCTTCCTTCCTTTCTGTATTTCCTTCTTCATTCCTTCCTTCTATATTTTCTTCCTTCCTTAGCTCCTTCCTTCCTTCCTTCCATCCTTCCTTCCTTCTGTTTTTCCATCCTTCCTACCTTTTCTTCCTTCCTTCCTTTTTCCTCACTTCCTTCCTTTCCTTCTTCCCTTTATCGCCATCCTTTACTTCCTTCCTTTCTTCCCTTCGTAATTTCCTTCCCTCGTTTCTTTATTTCCTTCCTTCCTTTCTGCTTTTGTAACTTCCAACTTCCTTCCTTTTCTTCCTTCCTTCCATTCTTTATTTCCTTCCCTCCTTCTTTTCTTCCTTCCTTCCTTACTTATTTCCCTCCCTTTCATTCCTTCCTTCCTTCATAGAAACATAGAAGATAGCAGCAGGAGTAGGCCATTCGGCACCTCGAGCCTGCTCCACCATTTAATGTGATCATCGCTGATCATCCAAATTCAGTACCCAATCCTTCCTTCCCTCCTTCCTTTCCTTCCTTCCGTCCTTCCTTCCTACCTTACTTACTTTCCTCCCTTTAATTCCTTTCTTCCTTCCTGCCTTCCCACTTTTCTTTTCTTCCTTTCTTTGCTTCCTTGTATTCTTTTCTTCCTTTCACTCCTTCATTCCTTCCTTCCTACCTTCATTCCTTCCCTCCTTCCTTTCCTTTCCTTCATTCCTTGCTTCCTTCCTTCCCTCCGTCCATATTTTCTTCCTTCCTTTTTCCCCTTTCCTTCCTTCCTTTCTTTGCTTCTGTTATATTTTCGTCCTTTCCTTCCTTCCTATGTTCCTTCTGTACTTCCTTCCTTTCCTTCCTTAACTTCCTTTTCTTCCTGTCTTCCTTCCCCCTTCCTTTTTTCTTTCTTTTCTTTATTTCCTTCCTTCAGGCCTTCCTTCTTTCCTTCCTTTCTTCCTTCCCCTCTTCCTTCCTTCATTTCTTCCTGCCTTCCTTACTAATATTACTCTCTTTCCTTCCTCCCTTCCTTTATGTTTTCTTTTCTTCATTCATTCCTTCCGTTCCTTCTTTCCTTCATTTCCTTCCTTTGCTTCCTTCCTTCCGCTCTTCATTCTTTTTTTCATTCCTTCATTTCTTCCTTCCTTCCTTACTTACTTTACTCTCTTTCCTGTCTTCCTTCCTTCATTTTTCCCTTCCTTCCTTCCATCCTTCCATCCTTCCTTTCTGTTCCTTCCTTTCCTTCCCTCCTTCCTTTATTTCCTTCCTTCCTTCCTCTCCTGCTTCCTTGCTTCCTTCCTTTTTTCCTCTCTTCCTTAATTGTGCCTTCTTTCCCTTCCTTCCTTTCATTTCATTCCTTTGATTATTTCCTTCCTTCCATCTTATCTTCCGTCCTTCCATTTAACCTTGTTTTATTTTCTTCATTCCTTCCATCATTCCTTCGTTTCTTTCCTTCTTTCCTTCCCTTCCTTCCTTTTCTTCCTTCCTTCTCTACTTCTTTCCCTTCCATCCTTCCTTTCATGCTTTTCTTCCTTTCTTCCTTGCTTTCTTCATTTCGTTCCTTTACTTCATTCCTTCCACCATTCCTTCCTTCCTTCCCCCTTCCTTATCTTCCTTCCATCCCTTATTCCTTCATTTATTTTTTTCCCTTCATTTCTTTCCTTTCCTTCCTTCCCTCCTTCCTTCCTTTCTTTCCTTCCTTTTTTAATTTCCTTCCTTCCTTCCTTTATTTCATTCCTTCCTTCTTTTCTTTCTTCCTTCCTTCCTCTCTTCTTTCCATGCTTCCTTCAATCCGCCCTTTCCTTCCTTTGTTTATTTCATTACTTCCTTCTTTTTTCCTTCTGTCCTTCCATCCAACCATGTTTTCTTTTCTTCATTCCTTCCTTTCTTTCCTGCTTTTCTTCCTTTCCTTCCTTTACTTCCACCCTCCTTCCTTCCTTCCTTGTTTTCTTTTCTTCTTTCCTTCCTTCCTTGCCTTCATCCTTCCTTTAATTCCTTTTCTTCCTTCCTTCTCTGCTTCCTTCCACTCCTTCCATTCTTTTTTCTTTTCTTCCCTTCTTCCTTGCTTTCTATAGTTCCTTCCTTTACTTCCTTCCTTCCTTCCTTCCATCATTTCTTCCTTCCTTCCTTTCTTCCTACCTTCCTTTCTTTCTTCCTTCCTTCCTTGCTTTCTTTCCTCCCTTTCCTTCCTTCCTTGCCTTCTTTCCTTCCTTTTATTCCTTTTCTTCCTTCCTTCTCTACTTCCTTCCACTCCTTCCTTTCTTTATTTTCTTCCTTTCTCCTTTGCTTTCTTTCTTTCCTCCCTTTACTTCCTTCCTTCCATCATTTCTTCCTTCCTTGCTTCCTTCCTTTCCTTCCTTCCTTCATTCCTTCCTTCCTTCCTCCCCTCATCCCTTCCTTACTTTATTTCCTTCCTTTCCTTCCCTCCTTCTAGCCTTCCTTTTCTACGCTTTCTTTATTCCTTCCTTTCATTCTTCCTGCCTTCCCGCCTTCCTTTCTTTCTTCTGTCCTTCCCTCCTTCTATTCTTTCTTTCCTTCCATCCTTCTATCCTTTCTTTCCTTCCCTTTCTTTATGTCCTGCCTTCATTCCTTCCTTCCATTCTTTCTTCCTTCCTTTCCAGCTTCCTTTCTTTCTTCCTTCCTTCCCTCCTTCCTTTCTTATTCCTTCCTTTTCTTCCCTCCTTCCATCCTTCCTTACATTTATCTGTTTCCTTTCTTCCTCCCATATTTCCTTCCTGCATTCCTTCCTTATTTTCTTTCCATTCTTGGCTTCCTTCCCTTCTTCCATCACTTCCTTTCCTTAATTCCTTCCTTCCATCCTTCCTTCATTTCCTTCCTTCCTTACATTATGTCCTTCCTTCCTTCTTTTCTTCCTTCCTTTAATTCCCTTCCTTTCCTTCCTTTCATTATTTGATTCATGCCTTCTTCCCTTCCTTCCTTCTTGTCTTCCTTTTATCCGTCGCTCTTCCTTTACTTACTTGACCTCCTTCCCTTCGTTTCTATTCCATGTTTTCGTTTCTTCATTACTTCATTCATTCCTTCCTTTCTGTCTTTCCTTCCTTTTCTTCCATCCTTCCTTTCTTCCTTCCTTTCATTATTTTCTTCCTTTACTTACTTCCCTGCTTCCCTCCTTCCTTCCATTCCTTCCTTACTTCTTTCCTTTTTTCCTTCCTTTCTTTAGTTCTTTCCTTTACTTCCTGCTTTCGTTCCCTCCTTCCTTTACTTCTTTCCTTCCTTCCTTCAATTTCTTCCTCCCTTCTTCCCTTTTTTCCTTCCTTTCATTATTTCCTTCCTTTACTCCCTTCCCTCCTTCACTCCTTCCTTCCCACCTTTCTTCCTTTCCTTCCTTTTCTATTTCCTTCCTTTTCTTCTGTCTTTCCTGCCTTCCTTCATTTCTTTATTTCCATGAGTCGATCCTTCCTCCCTTCCTTCCATTTCTGCTTTCCTTCCTTCCTCCCTTCCTTCCATTTTTTCATTACTTTCTGTATTTCTTCCTTTTTTACTTCCTTCCTTCCTTCCTAACTTCCTTCCTTCCTCCCTTCCTTTCCTTCCTTCTTTCCTTCCATTTCTTCCTTCATTTCATTTCTCCTTCCTTTCGTTATTTCAATCCTTCCTTCCTCCATTTCTTTCTTCCCTCCTTCCGACTTCATTCCTTCCTTCCATTTTTTCATTACTTTCTGTTTTTCTTCCTTTTTTACTTCCTTCCTTCCTACCTTCCTTCCTCCCTTCTTTTCCTTCCTTCTTTCCTTTTTCCTTCCTTTCTTCCATTTTTCCTTCCATTCTTCCTTCAATTTTTCTTCTTCTCCCTTTCTTTGTATATTTTCTTCCTTCCTTCCTTCATTTCTTCCTTCCTTCTTTTCTACCTTCCATCTTTTCTTTAGTTCTTTCCTTTACTTCCTTCCTTTCTTTATTTCCTTCATTCCTTCCTTCCACCGTTCCCTCCTTTACTTCCTGCCTTAGTTCCGTCCTTCCTTTATTTATTTCTGTCCATCCTTTTCTTCCCTCCTACCTTCCTTTTCTTCCTTCGTTCCTTCCTTCATTCCTTTCATTCTTTCTTTATTTACTTCCTTCCTTTTCTCCCTTCCTTCCTTCACTTACTTCCATCCTTCCTTCCATCCTTTATTTCTTCCATTCCTTCCTTCCAATCTTCATTCCTGACCTTCTTTCTTTATTTCCTTCCTTCCTCCCCTCCTTCCTTTCCTTCCTTCCTACCATCCTTCATTTTTTCTTCCTTTCTTTAAGTCCTTCCTTCTTTTCTTCCTTCCTTGCTTGCATCCCCCTGCCTTCCTTCACTTCCTTCCTTATTTCCTTATTTTCTTCCTTCCTTTCCTTGCTTCCTTCCTTTTTTCCCTTCCTTTCCTTTTTTCTTTCATTTACTTTGTTCCTTTCCTTCCTTCCTTCCTCCTTTCCTTCCTTCCTTCTTTTCTGCCTTCCTTCCTTTTCTTCCTTCCTTTCTTTATTTCTTTCCTTTACTGCCTGACTTCCTCCTTGTATTCCATCCTTTCTTCCTTCTTTTTTCCTTCCTTTCATTATTTCCTTCCTTTACTTCCTCCCTCCTTCCCTCCATTCCTTCCTCCCTTTCTTAATTATCTTTCTTCCTTCCTTGCTTTCTTTATTGCCTTCCTTTCTTTGCGTCTTTGTTTTCTTTTCTTCCTTTCTTCCTTCCTTCATTTAAAGCTTTTTCCTTCCTTCCTTTTAGTCCTTCCTTCATTCCCTTTTTTCATTTCTTTATTTCCTTCCTTTACTTCCTTCCTTCTTTCCTTCCTTTTCTTCCTTCATTTCATTTTCCTTCATTTTGTTATTTCATTCATCCCTTCCTCCATTTCTTCCTTCCTTCCTTGATTCCTTCTTTCTCTTTCTTCCTTCCTTTCTTCCTAACTTCCATCCTTCCTTTCCTTACTTCTTTTCTTCCTTCCTTCCATCATTTTTCCTTCCTTTCTTTATTTCCTTCCTTCCTTCTTTTATTCCTTCATTCTTTTATTTCCTTCCTTCCTTACTTTACCCTCTTTCCATCCTTCCTTCCTTCCTTCATTCCTTGTTCCCTCCTTCCTTCCTTTCCTTCCTTCCTTTTTTATTCCCTTCTGTTTCTTC
The DNA here is from genome assembly GCF_052327205.1 of Somniosus microcephalus. NCBI lineage: Eukaryota > Metazoa > Chordata > Chondrichthyes > Squaliformes > Somniosidae > Somniosus > Somniosus microcephalus. The sequence goes on from NW_028225179.1 coordinate 112,648,705, forward strand.
CTTCTTTTGTTCCTTCCTTTCTTCCTTCCCTCCTTCCTTTCCTCCGGTCCTTTCTTCTTTCCCTCCTTCTTTTCCTGCTTTCCTTACTTTTCTTCCTTCCTTCCGTCCTTCCTTACTTTCTTTCTGTATTTCCTTCATTCCTTACTTTCTTCCTTCCTTCGCTTTCTTCCATCCTTCCTTTCCTTCCTTCCTGTCCTCCTTCGTTTCCTTCCTTCCTTCCCTCCTAACTTCCTTCCTTCCTTCCTTTTTACCTTCCTTTCTTTATTTCCTTCCATCCTTCCTTCCTTTTCTCCCTTCCTTCCCTTGTTTATTTCCTTCCTTCCTACATTTTTTCTTTCCTTTCTTTATTTCCTTCCTTCAATTCTTCTTTCCTTCATTCCATCCTTCCTCCCTTCCTTACTTCCTTCCTTTTCTTCTTTCCTTCCCTTCTTTATTTCGTACCTTTATTTCCTGCCTTCTTCCCTTCCCTCCTTCTGTCCTTTCCTTCCTTCCATTTTTTCATTACATTCTGTATTATTTCCTTTTTTACTTCCTTCCTTCCTTCCTAACTTCCTTACTTCCTCCCTTCCTTCCTTCTTTCCTTCCTGTTCTTCCTTCATTTCATTTTTCCTTCCTTTCATTATTTAAATCCTTCCTTCCTCCATTTCTTTCCTCCTTCCTTCCGACTTTCATTCCTTCCTTCCATTTTATCATTACTTTCTGTATTTCTTCCTTTTTTACTTCCTTCCAACCTTCCTTCCTTCCTACCTTCCTTCCTCCCTTCCTTTCCTTCCTTCCTTCCTTCCGTTCTTCAATTTTTCCTTCCTTTCTTCATTCAATTCTTCCTCTTCTCCCTTCCTTTGTTTATTTACTTCCTTCCTCCCTTCTTTTCTTCCTTCCTACCATACATCTTTTCTTCAGTTCTTTCCTTTACTTCCTTCCTTTCTTTATTTCCTTCATTCCTTCCATCCAACCTTCCCTACTTTACTTCCTTCCTTCCTTCATTCCTTCCTTCCTTTTTTTTATTTCCATCCATCCTTTTCTTCCCTCCTACTTTCCTTTTCTTCATTCGTTCCTTCCTTCGTTCCTTTCACTCTTTCTTTATTTACTTCCTTCCTTTTCTCCCTTCCTTCCTTCACTTACTTCCATCCTTCCTTCCTTCCATTCTTTATTTCTTCCATTCCTTCCATTCTTCATTCCTGACTTCCTTTCATTATTTCTTTCTTTCCTTCCCTCCTTCCTTTCCTTCGTTCCTACCATCCTTCCTTTTTTCTTCCTTTCTTTACTTCCTTCCTTCTTTTCTTCCTTCCTTCATTTTTTACTACTTTCCTGCTTTCCTTCCTCTCTTCCTTTCCTTCCTCCGTCCTTTGATTATTTTCTTCCTTCCTTCATTTTTTACTTCCTGTCTTTATTTCTTTCCTTCCTGCAATTCATCCTTCCCTCATTCCATCCTTCCCCCTTCCTTCCTTCCTTTGTTTATTTCCTCCCTTTACTTCCTTCCTTTCCATCTTTCCTTTGTTAATTTCCTTAATTCCTTCCTTCCCTCCTTCCCTTTTCCTTCCTTTCTTTATTCCTTTCCTTTACCTCCTGCCTTATTTCCTTCCCTCCTTTCTTCCTTTCCTTTCTTCATTTGCTTCCTTCCTTCCTTCCTCCTTCCTTCATTACCTCCATCCTTCCTTCATTCCCTCCTTTCTTCCTTTCCTTCCTTTTTTATGTCCTTCCTTGTGTTCCTTCTTTCTTTCCTTTCTTCATTTCTTTCTTTCCATGATTCGTTCCTCCCTTCCTTCCTTCCATTTCTGCTTTCCTTCCTTGCTTTCTTTCCTTCATTCCTTCCTTCCTCGCTTCTTCCTTCTCTTCCTTCCTTCTTTCCTTCGTTTTCTTCCTTCATTTCATTTTTTCTTCCATTCATTATTTCAATCCTTCCTTCCTCCATTTCTTTTTTCCTTCCTTCCCACCTTTATTCCTCCCTTCCATGTTTTCATTACTTTCTATATTTCTTCCTTTTTTACTTCCTTCCTTTCTTCCTTCCTTCCTTCCTTCCTTCCTTCCTTCCTACCGTCCTTCCTTCCTCCCTTCCTTTCCTTCCTTCCTTCCTTTTTCCTTCCTTTCTTCCATTTATCCTTCCTTTCTTCCTTCAACTCTTCCTCTTTTCCCTTCCTTTGTTTATTTACTTCCTTCCTTCCTTATTTTCTTCCTCCCTTTCTACCTTCCATCTTTCCTTTAGATCTTTCCTTTACTTCCTTCCTTTCTTTGTTTCCTTCATTCCTTCCTTCCACCCTACCCTCCTTTACTTCCTTCCTTCCTTCATTCCTCCATTCCTGTATTTATTTCCGTCCATCCTTTTCTTCCGTCCTACCTTCCTTTTCTTCCTTCGTTCCTTCGTTTGTTCCTTTCATTCTTTCTTTATTTGCTTCCTTCCTTTTCTCCCTTCCTTCCTTCACGTACTTCCATCCTTCCTTCCTTCCATTCATTCCTTCCATTCTTCATTCCTGACCTCCTTTCTTTATTTCCTTCCTTCCTCCCCTCCTTCCTTTCCTTCCTTCCTACCATCCTTCCTTTTTCCTTCCTTTCGTTATTTCCTTCCTTCTTTTCTTCCATCCTTGCTTGCTTCCGCCTGCCTTCCTTTGTTTACTTCCTTCCTTATGTCCTTATTTTCTTCCTTCCTTCCTTTTTCTCTTCCTTTCCTTATTTCTTTCATTTACTTCCTTACTTTCCTTCCATCCTTCCTCTGTTCCTTCCTTCCTTCCTTCTTTCCTTCCTTCCTTTTCTTCCTTCTTTCTTTATTTCTTTCCTTTACTGCCTGACTTCCTTCTTTTATTCCATCCTTTCCTCCTTTTTTTCCCTTCCTTTCATTATTTCCGTCCTTTACTTTGTTCCCTCCATCCCTCCTTCCTTCCATTCCTTCCTTTCTTAATTTTCTTTCTTCCTTCCTTGCTTTCTTTATTTCCTTCCTTTTTTTGAGTCTTTGTTTTCTTTTTTTCCTTTCTTCCTTCCTTCCTTCATTCAAAGCTTTTTCCTTCCTTCCTTTTAGTCCTTCCTTCATTCCCTTTTTTCATTTCTTTATTTCCTTCCTTTCTTTACTTCCTTCCATCTTTCCTTCCTTTTCTTCCTTCATTTCATTTTCCTTCATTTCGTTCATTCCTTCCTCCATTTCTTCCTTCCTTCCTTGCTTTCTTCCTAACTTCCATCCTTCCTTTCCTTCCTTACTTCTTTTCTTGCTTCCTTCCTTCCATCATTTTTCCTTCCTTTCTTTATTTCCTTCCTTTATTTCCTGCCTTCTTTCCTTCCCTCCTTCGTTTCCTTTGTTCCTTTTCTTCCTCCCTTCCTTCAATCCCTCCTTCCTTCCATTCCTTCTTTCCTTTTTTATTTCCTTCCTTTTATCCTTCTTTCCTCCCTTCCTTTCTTCCTTCCCTCCTTCCTTTCCTTCCATCCTTCCTCTGTTCCTTCCTTCCTTCCTTCTTTTCTGCCTTCCTTCCTTTTCTTCCTTCCGTTCTTTATTTCTTTCCTTTACTGCCTGACTGCGTTCTTATATTCCATCCTGCCTTCTTTCCTTTTTTCCTTCCTTTCATTATTTCCATTCTTTACTTCCTTCCCTCCTTCCTTCCATTCCTTTCTTCCATTCTTAAATTTCTTTCTTCCTTCCTTGCTTTCGTTAATTCCTTCATTTCTTTGCGTCTGTTTTCTTTTCTTCCTTTCCATCCTACCTTCCTTCCTTCCTCCTTTTCTTCCTTTCTTCCTTCCTCTCTCCTTTCTTCCATTCTTCCTTCCTTCCTTTCTTCCTTCCTTCCTTCATTCAATCCTTTTTCCTTCCTTCCTTTTAGTCCTTCCTTCGTTCCCTTTTTTTCATTTCTTTATTTCCTTCCTTCCTTTACTTCCTTCCTTCTTTCCTTCCTTTTCTGTCTTCATTTCATTTTCCTTCCTTTCGTTATTTCATTCATTCCTTCCTCCATTTCTTCCTTCCTTCCGGCTTCCTTCCTTTTCTTCCTTCAATCCTTCCTTTCTTCCTAACTTCCATCCTTCCTTTCCTAACTTAATTCGTTTCTCCCTTCCTTCCATCATTTTTCCTTCCTTTCTTTATTTCCTTCCTTCCTTCTTTTATTCCTTCCTTCCTTACTTTACCCTCTTTCCATCCTTCTTCCTTAAATTCTTGTTCACTCCTTCCTTTATTTCCTTCCTTCCTTTGTTTATTTCCTTCCTTCCTTTTCTTCCTTCTTTCCATCCTTCCTTTCTTCCTTCCTTCCATCCTTTCCTTCCTTCCTCTCTACCTTCCCTCCTTCCTTTCCTTCCTTCTCTTTCTTCCATCCTTCCTTTCCTTCCTCCCTGCCTTCCTGTCCTCCTGCATTTCCTTCCTTCCATCCCTCCTAACTTCCTACCTTCCTTCCTTTTACCTTCCTTTCTCTATTTTCTTCCATCCTTTTTTTTACTGCCTCCCTTCCTTCCTTCCTCCCTCCCTTTCTTTCCTTCCTACATTGTTTCCTTCCTTTCCTCCTTCCTTCATTTTCTCCTTTCCTTCCTTTGTTTATTTCCTTCCTTCCTTCCTTCATTTTTTCATTCCTTTCTTTATTTCCTTCCTTCAATTCTTCCTTCCTTCATTCCACCCTTCGTCCCTTACTTCCTTCCTTACTTCCTTCCTTTTCTTCCTTCCTTTCTTTCTTTATTTCCTTTATTTCCTGCCTACTTTCCTTCCCTCCTTCCTTCCTTTCCTTTGTTCCTTTACTTCCTTCCTTCCTTCGTTCCCTCCGTCCTTCCATTGCTTCCTTCCTTTTTTATTTCCTTCCTTTTCTTCCTTCTTTCCTTCCATCCACGTCTTCCCTCTCTCCTTCCTTTCCTTCCTACCTTTCTTTTCTGCCTTCCTTCCTTCCCTCCTTTCTTTATTTCCTTCCTTTTCTCCATTCCTTACTTCCTTCCGTCCTTCATTTTCTTCCATCCATATTTCCTTCCTTTCTTTATTTCCATCATTTCCTTCCTTCCTCCTTCCTTCCTCCCCTCCTTCCTTTCCTTCCTTTCTTCCTTCCTTCCTTCCTCCCTTCCTTCCTTCCCTCCTTCATTTCCTTCCTTCCTCCCTTCCTTCCTTCCCTCCTTCATTTCCTTCCTTCCTCCCTTCCTTCCTTCCCTCCTTCATTTCCTTCCTTCCTTCCTTTTCTTCCATCCTTCCTTCCTTCCTTCCTTCCATCCTTTCTTTATATCCTTCATTCCTTCCTTCTTCCCTTCCTTCCTTTTCTTCCTTCCTACATTCCTTCAATCCTTCCTTCTCATCCATCCTTCCTTCGTTCCTTCCTTATATCCTTCATTCCTTTCTTCTTCCCTTCCTCTATTTCTACCTTCACTCCTCCTCTTTCTTCCTTCCTGCCTTTCCTTCCTTCCTCTCTTCTTTCCTTCCTTCTATCATTTCCTTCCTTCCTACCTTATTTCCTTCCTTCATTTTTTTCCTTCAGTCCTTTATTTCGTTTCTTATTCCTTCTGTTCATCCTTCCTTCCTCCCTTCATTCAATCCATCCTTCTTTTATTCCTTCCTTCCTTTTCTCACTTCCTTCCTTTCTTTATTTATTTCCTTTACATCCTTCCTTCCTTCTATTCTTCTTTCCATCCTTCATTTTTCCTTCCTTTCTTTATTTCTTTCCATTACTTCATTCCTTTCCTTCCTTCATTTCTCCATTTCTTCCTTCCTTCCTTTCTCCCTTCTTTTCTTCCTTCCTTGTCTTCCATCCTTCCTTTTCCTATTTCTCTCATTTACTTCCTTTCTTCCTTCCTTCTTTGCTTTATTTGTTTATTTCCTTCCTTCCCTCTTTCCTACCTTTTCTTTCCTTATTTGTTTTTTCCTTCCTTTCGTTAATATATTCCTTCCTTCCTCCCTTATTTCCTTCCCTCCTTCCTTTACTTCCATCTATCCTTGCTTCCTTCCTTTTCTTCCTTCCGTCCTTCGTTTCTTCCTTCCTTCCTTTCTTCCTTCCTTTTATTCCTTCCTTCAGTCTTTTTTATTTCGTTCCTTTTCTTCCTTCTTTCCTTCCTTCATTTCTTTATTTCATGATTCATTACTTCCTCCCTTCCATTTCTGCTTTCCTTCCTTCCTTTCTTTATTTCCTTCATTCCTTCCTTCCTCCCTTCCTTCCCTCCTTCCTTTCTTTCCTTCCTACGTTCATTCCTTCCTTCCTTTCATTTTTTCATTACTTTCTGTATTTCTTCCTTATTTACTTCCTACCTTCCTTCCTTCCTCCTTTCCTTTCCTTTCCTTCCTTCCTTTTGCCTTCCTCTCTTCCATTTTCCTTCCTTTCTTCCTTCAATCCTTCCTTTTCTCCCTTTGTTATGTTTATTTACTTCCTTCCTTCCTTCCATCTTTTCTGTCTTCATTCCTTTTCTACCTCCCTTCTATTCTTTCGTTCTTTCCTATACTTCCTTCCTTTCTTTATTTCCTTCATTCCTTCCTTCCACCCTTCCATCCTGTACTTCCTTCCTTCCTTCCTTTATTTATTTCTGTCCATCCTTTTCTTCTTTCCTACCGTCCTCTTCGTCCTTTGTTCCTTCCTTTGTTTCTTTCATCCTTTCTTTATTTACTTCCTTCCTTTTCTCCCTACCTTCCTTACTTACATCCTTCCTTCCTTCCGTTATGTATTTCTTCCATTCCTTCCTTCCATTCTTCATTCCTTACTTGTATCTTTATTTCCTTCCTTCCTCCTTCCTTCCCTCCTTCCATTCCATCCTTCCTACAATCCTTCCTTTTTCCATCCTTTCTTTATTCCTTTCCTTCTTTTCTTCCTTCCTTCCTTGCTTCCCCCTGCCTTCTTTCCTTTACGTCCTGCCTTATTTCCTTCTTTCCTTCCTTCCTTCCTTTCCTTGCTTCCTTCCTTTTTCCCTTGCTTTCCTTATTTCATTCCTTTACTTCCTTGCATTCCTTCCATCCTTCCTCTGTTCCTTCCTTCCTTCCTTCTTTTCTGCCTTCCTTCCTTTTCTTCCTTCCTTTCTTTATTTCTTTCCTTTACTGCCTGACTTCCTTCTTTTATTCCATCATTCCTTCCTTCCTTTTTTCCTTCCTTTCATTATTTACATCCTTTACATCCTTCCCTCCTTCCATCCATTCCTTCCTTTCTTAATTTTCTTTCTTGCTTCCTTGCTTTCTTTATTTCCTTCCTTTCTTTGCCTCTTTGTTTTCTTTTCTTCCTTCATTTCTTCATTCCTTTCTTTATTTCCTTCCTTCCTTCAATTCTTCCTTCCTTCATTCCATCCTTCCTCCTTCCTTCCTTCCTTTCTTTTTCCTTTCCTTTACTTCTTGCCTTCTTTCCTTCCTTCCTTTCCTTTGTTCCTTTTCTTCCTTCTTTCATTCCCTCCTTCTTTCCATTCCTTCCTTCATTTTTTATTTCCTTCCTTCCTTTTCTTCCTTCTTTCCTTCCTTTCTTCCTTCCTTCCCTCCTTTCTTCCAACCTTCCATCCTTCCTTCTGTCCTTTCTTTATTTCCTTCCTTCCTTTACTCCCTTCCTTACTTCCTTCCGTCCTTCATTTTCTTCCATCCATATTTCCTTCCTTTCTTTATTTCCTTCATTCCTTCCTTCCTCCCTTCCTTCTTTCATTTTTTTCATTGCTTCCTTCATTCTTTTGTCTTTTTCTTCAGTCCTTTCTTCCTTCCTTTATTTATTTCCGTCCATCCTTTTCTTCCCTCCTACCTTCCTTTTCTTCCTTCGTTCCTTCTTTCATTTCTTTCATCCTTTCTTTAATTTCTTCCTTTTCACCCTACCTTCCTTCCTTACCTTACTTACATCCTTCCTTCCTTCCTTCCGTTATTTATTTCTTCCATTTCTTCCTTCCATTCTTCATTCCTTACTTCTTTCTTTATTTCCTTCCTTCCTCCCCTCATTCCTTCCCTCCTTCCATTCCATCCTTCCTACCATCCTTCCTTTTTCCTTCCTTTCTTTATTTCCTTCCTTCTTTTCTTCCTTCCTTGCTTGCTTCCCCCTGCCTTCTTTCCTTTACGTCCTGCCTTATTTCCTTCTTTTCTTCCTTCCTTTCCTTGCTTCCTTCCTTTTTCCCTTGCTTTCCTTATTTCTTTCCTTTACTTCCTTGCATTCCTTCCATCCCTCCTCTGTTCCATCCTTCCTTCCTTCTTTTCTGCCTTCCTTCCTTTTCTTCCTTCCTTTCTTTATTTATTTTCTTTACTGCCTGACTTCCTTCCTTTATTCCATCATTCCTTCCTTCCTTTTTTCCTTCCTTTCATTATTTCCATCCTTTACTTCCTTCCCTCCTTCCCTCCTTCCTTCCATTCCTTCCTTCCTTTCTTAATTTTCTTTCTTCCTTCCTTGCTTTCTTTATTTCCTTCCTTTCTTTGCTGCTTTGTTTTCTTTTCTTCCTTCATTTTCTCATTCCTTTCTTTATTTCCTTCCTTCCTTCAATTCTTCCTTCCTTCATTCCATCCTTCCTCCTTCCTTCCTTCCTTCCTTTCTTTTTCCTTTCCTTTACTTCTTGCCTTCTTTCCTTCCCTCCTTCCTTCCTTTCCTTTGTTCCTTTTCTTCCTTCTTTCGTTCCCTCCTTCATTCCATTCCTTCCTTCATTTTTTATTTCCTTCCTTCCTTTTCTTCCTTCTTTCCTTCCATTCTTCCTTCCTTCCCTCCTTTCTTCCAACCTTCCATCCTTCCTTCTGTCCTTTCTTTATTTCCTTCCTTCCTTTACTCCCTTCCTTACTTCCTTCCGTCCTTCATTTTCTTCCATCCATATTTCCTTCCTTTCTTTATTTCCTTCATTCCTTCCTTCCTCCCTTCCTTCTTTCATTTTTTTCATTGCTTCCTTCATTCTTTTGTCTTTTTCTTCAGTCCTTTCTTCCTTCCTTTATTTATTTCCGTCCATCCTTTTCTTCCCTCCTACCTTCCTTTTCTTCCTTCGTTCCTTCTTTCATTTCTTTCATCCTTTCTTTAATTTCTTCCTTTTCACCCTACCTTCCTTCCTTACCTTACTTACATCCTTCCTTCCTTCCTTCCGTTATTTATTTCTTCCATTCCTTCCTTCCATTCTTCATTCCTTACTTCTTTCTTTATTTCCTTCCTTCCTCCCCTCATTCCTTCCCTCCTTCCATTCCATCCTTCCTACCATCCTTCCTTTGTCCTTCCTTTCTTTATTTCCTTCCTTCTTTTCTTCCTTCCTTGCTTGCTTCCCCCTGCCTTCTTTCCTTTACGTCCTGCCTTATTTCCTTCTTTTCTTCCTTCCTTTCCTTGCTTCCTTCCTTTTTCCCTTGCTTTCCTTATTTCTTTCCTTTACTTCCTTGCATTCCTTCCATCCTTCCTCTGTTCCATCCTTCCTTCCTTCTTTTCTGCCTTCCTTCCTTTTCTTCCTTCCTTTCTTTATTTCCTTTCTTTACTGCCTGACTTCCTTCCTTTATTCCATCATTCCTTCCTTCCTTTTTTCCTTCCTTTCATTATTTCCGTCCTTTACTTCCTTCCCTCCTTCCTTCCATTCCTTCCTTCCTTTCTTAATTTTCTTTCTTCCTTCCTTGCTTTCTTTATTTCCTTCCTTTCTTTGCCGCTTTGTTTTCTTTTCATCCTTCATTTTTTCATTCCCTTCTTTATTTCCTTCCTTCCTTCAATTCTTCCTTCCTTCATTCCATCCGTCCTCCTTCCTTCCTTCCTTCCTTACTTCCTTCCTTATCTTCCTTCCTTCCTTTCTTTTTTCTTTCCTTTACTTCCTGCCTTCTTTCCTTCCCTCCTTCCTTCCTTCCTTTCCTTTGTTCCTTTTCTTCCTTCCTTCCTTCGTTCCCTCCTTCCTTCCATTCCTTCCTTCCTTTTTTATTTCCTTCCTTCCTTTTCTTCCTTCTTTCCTTCCTTTCTTCCTTCTTTCCCTCCTTTCTTCCAACCTTCCCTCCTTCCTTCCGTCCTATCTTTATTTCCTTCCTTCCTTTACTCCCTTCCTTACTTCCTTCCGTCCTTCATTTTCTTCCATCCATATTTCCTTCCTTTCATTATTCCCTTCTTTCCTTCCTACCTCCCTTCCTTCATTGATTTTTTTCATTGCTTCCTTCATTCTTTTTGTCTTTTTCTTCAGTCCTTCCTTCCTTCCTTCCTTTCTTTGTTTCCTTAATTTCTTCCTTTCCTTCCTTCCTCCCTTCCTTCCTCCCCTCCATCCTACCTTCCTTTCTTCCAACCTTCCTTCCTTCATTCCTTCCTTTCTTTTTTTCCTTCCTTCTTTTTTCCTCCCTTCCTTCATTTCTTCCTTCCTTCCTTCATTCCTTTTCTTGCTACCTTCCTCCCTTTCCTTATTAATTTCCTTTACTTCCTTCACTCCTTCCTTCTTTTCTTCCTTCCTTCCTTCCTTTTCTTCCTTCCTTCTTTTTATCTTTCCTTTCATTATTTCTTTCCTTTACTTCCATCCGTTCCTTCCTTCCTTTGTTTATTTCATTCATTCCTTCCTTTCTTTCTTCCGTCCTTCCTTTTATTTCTTCCTTCATTCTCTTTTTCCTTCATTTATTTAATGCCTCCCTTCCTTCCTTTGCTTCCAGCCTTCTTTCCTTCCCTTTATTTCCTTCCTTTCTTCCTTACTTCCTTACTATACTCACTTTCCGTCTATCCCTTTTCCCTTCCCTCCTTCCCTTCCTTTCTTGCTTCCATCCTTTCTTCCTCCCCTCCTTCATTTCCTTCCTTCCTCCCTCCCTTCCTTTCCTTCCTTCCTACATTCCTTCCCTCCTTTTCTTTCTTCCTTCCTTCCTTTCTACATTCCTTCCTTCCTTCCTTTTCATCCATCCTTCCTTCCTCCCTTAATTTCTTTATCTCCTTCATTCCTTTCTTCTTCCCTTCCTTCATTTCTTCCTTCCTTCCTGCCTTTCCTTCCTTCCTACCTTCCTTCATTTTTTCCCTTCATTCCTTTATTTAATTCCTTCCTTCTGTTCTTCCTCCCTACCTTCCTTCCTTCCTCTCTTCATTCAATCCTTTTTTCCTTCCTTTTCTTCCCTCATTTCTTTTTTCCTTCCTTTTGTTAATTTATTCCTTCCTTCCTCCCTTATTTCCTTCCTTCCTTGCTTCCTTCCTTTTCTTCCTTCCATCCTTGCTTCCTTCCTTTTCTTCCTTCCTTCCTTTCTTCCTTTCTTCCTTCCTTTTATTCCTTCTTTCAGTCTCTGGGTGGGAGGGTAAGCTGTGAGGAGGATGTCGTGAAACTCCAGTAAGATTTGGACAGGTTGGGTGATTGGACAAAAACATGGCAAAAGCACTATAATGTGGATAAATGTGAGGTTATCCAATTTGGTGGCAAAAACAGGAAGGCAGATTATTATTTGAATGGCAATAGATTGGGAGAAGGGGAAGTGCAAAGAGACCTGGGTGTTCTTGTGCACCAGTCGCTGAAGGTAAGCATGCAGGTGCAGCAGGCGGTTAAAAAGGCAAATGGTATTTTGGCCTTCGTAGCAAGAGGGTTCGAGTACAGGAACAAGGATGTCTTGCTACAGTTGTACAGGGCCTTGGTGAGACCGCAACTTGAGTATTGTGTGCAGTTTCGGTCGCCTTACCTGAGGAAGGACGTCCTTGCCATGGAAGGAGTGCAGCGAAGATTCACCAGGCTGATACCTGGGATGGCAGGAATGACGTATGAGGAGAGATTGTGTCGATTGGGCTTATACTCACTGGAGTTTAGAAGATTGAGTGGGGATCTCATCAAAACCTATAAATTTCTGTCAGGCCTGGACAGACTAGATGCAGGAAGGATGTTTATGATGGCCGGGGAGTCCAGAACCAGGGGTCATAGTCTAAGGATAAGGGGTAAGCCATTTAGGACTGAAATGAGGAGGAATTTCTTCACCCAGGGTGCGGTGAACCTATGGAATTCTCTGCCACAGAGGGCGGTGGAGGCCAGTTCATTAAATATATTCAAAAAAGAGTTGGATATATTTCTTGAGGCTAAAGGGATCAAGGGATATGGGGACAGGGTACTGAATTTGGATGATCAGCCATGATCTCATTGAATGGAGGAGCAGGCTCGAAGGGCCAAATGGCCTACTCCTGCTCCTATCTTCTATGTTTCTTTATCCATCATTTCTTTATTTCCTTCTTTCCTTCCTTTACTTCCTTCCTTCATTCGTTCCTTTTTTTCCTTCGTTTCTTTTTACCTTCCTTTTGTTATTTCATTCCGTCCTTCCTCCCTTCCTTCCTTGTTTCCTTCCTTTTCTTCCTTCCTTCCTTGCTTCCTTCCTTTCCTTCCTTCCTTCCTAAGTTCCTTACTTTCTTCCTTCCTTCCCTCCTCCCTTCCTCCCTACATTCATTCTTTCCTTCTTTTCCTCCTTCCTTCCTTTTCTCCCTTCCTTCCTTTCTTTATTTGTTTCCTTTACTTCCTCCCTTCTTTTCTACCTTCCTTCTCCCCTTTCTTCATTCCTTCTTACCTTACTTTATTTATGTCCTTCCTTCCTTTTTTACTACCTTCCTTCCTTCCTACCTTCCTTCCTCCTTCCATTCCTTTCCTTCCTTCCTTCCATTTTCCTTCCTTTCTTCCTTCCTTCCTCCTTTTTCTCCCTTACTTCCTTTGTTTCTTTCCAACTTTCCTTCCTTCATTTTTTACTTCCTCTCTTTATTTCCTTCCTTCCTTCAATTCTTCCTTCCTTCATTCCATCCTTCCTCCCGTCCTTCCTTCCTTCCTTACTTCCTTCCTTCTTTTGTTCCTTCCTTCTGATATTTCTTTCCTTTCCTTCCTTCCTTTGTTTATGTCCTTCCTTCCTCTTTTCCTCCTTTCATTATTTCTTTCCTTTACTTCCTGCCTTCTTTCCTTCCCTCCTTCCTACATTTCCTTTCTTCTTTTGTTTAGTTCCATCCTTCCTTTGTTCCCTCCTTCCTTCCTTTCCTTCCCTCCTTTTTATGTCCTTCCTTTTCTTCCTTCATTCCTCCTTCCTCCCTTCCATTCTTTATTTATTTCCTTCCTTAATGTTCTCCCTTCCTTACTGCCTTCTTTCCTTCCTTTTCTTCCATTCTTCCTTCCTTTCCTTCCTTCCTTCCTTTTCTTCCTTCTTTCATTCCTTCCTTCATTCCTTTTCTTCAATCCTTCCATCCTTCCTATCCTTTCTTCCTCCCTTCCTTCCTACCTTCCTTCCTTTTTTCCTTCCTTTATTTATTTCCTTCCCTCCATCCTTCTTTTCTTCATTCCTTCCTCCCTTCATTCAATCCTTCCTTCCTTCTTTTCTTCCTTCCTTCCTTTCATCGTTTCCTTCCTTCCTTCAATTTGTCCTTGCTGTATTTATTTCTTCCCTTTTCCTCCTTCCTATCGTTCCTTCCTTTATTTATTTCCTTCCTTCCATCCTTCCTTCCTTTCTTCCGTCCTTCCTTCCTTCCTTTATTCCTTTCTTTATTTCCTTCCGTCCTTCATTTCTTCCTTCCTTCTTTCCTTCCTTCCTCTCTTCCTCATTTTCTTCATTCCTTCCCTTTCTTCCTTCCTCCTTTCCTTCTTTACTTCCTTCCTTCCTTTTCTTCCTTCCTGCCTTCCTTCCTTTCCTTTTTTCTTTCCTTTACTTCCTTCATTCCGGCTTTTCTTCCTTCCTTCCTTTTTTCCTTCCTTTCTTTCTTTATTTCCTTTACTTTCTTCCTTTCCTTCCTTCATTTCTTCCTTTCATCCTTCCTTCCTTCCTCCCTCCCCTCCATCCTGCCTTCCTTCCTTCTTTTCTTCCTTCCTTCCATTTCGTCCTTCTTTTTCTTATTTCTATCCTTTACTTCCTTTCTTCCTTTCTTATTTTCTTCCATTGTTTATTTCCTTCATTGCTTCCTTCCTTTCTTTCTTCCTTCCTTTTATTCCTTCCTCAATTCCCTTTTTCCTTCATTTCTTTATTTCTGTCCTTCCTTTACTTCCTTTCTTCTTTCCTTACTTTTCTTCCTTCATTTCTTTTATCCTTCCTTTCGTTATTGCATTCCTTCCTTCCTCCCTTTCTTCCCCCTTCCTTCCTTGCTTCCTTCCTTTACTTCCTTCCTTCCTTGCTTCCTTCCTTTTCTTCCTTCCTTAATTTCTTCCTTCCTTCCTTCCTTCCTTCCTCCCTCCCTTTCCTGCTTTCCTTCCTTTTTTTCTTCCTTTCTTCCTTCCTTCCTTTTCTCCCTTTCTTTGTTTCTTTCCTTCCTTCCTTCATTTTTTCCTTCCTCTCTTTATTTCCTTCCTTCCATCAATTCTTCCTTCCTTCATCCTTCTATCCTCTCTTCCTTCCTTCTTTAATTCCTTCTTTTCTTCCACCCCTCCTTTACTTCCTTCCTTCTTTCTTGATTTAATTCCTTTACTCAGTATTAGTGCTACCGAGCCACTCTTGGTAATGGGCATTGAAATCCTCCAGCCAAAGTACATTCTGTGCCCTTGCTACAGTCAGTGCTTCTTCCAACTGCTGTTCAGCATGGAGGGGTACTGATTCATCAGCTGAGGGAGGGTGGTAGGTGATAATCATCAGGACGTATCCCTGCCCATATTTGGCCCGATGTCATGAGACATCATGGGGTCCAGAGTTAATATTGAGGACTCCCAGGGCCACACCTTGCCTACTGTATATCACTGTGCCGCCACATCTGGTGGGTCTGTCAAAAAAGTAAGAACATAAGAAATCGGCACAGGAGTAGGCCATTTGGCCCTTCGAGTCTGCTCCACCATTCAATAAGAGCATGGCTGACCTTCTACCTCATCTCCACTTTCCTGCACTATCCCCATATGCCTTGAACCCTTAATTTTCAAAAATCTATCGATCTCTTTCTTGAATATACTCAATGACTGAGCCTCCACAGCCCTATGGGGTAGAGAATTCCAAAGATTCACCACCCTCTGAGTGAAGAAATTTCTCCTAATCTCAGTCCTAAATGGCCGACCCCTTATTCTGAGATTGTGACACCTGGTTCTAGACTCCCAAGCCAGCCTGCCAACCGGAAATGACCCGTTTATTCCTATGTTCTGTTTTCTGTCTGTTTACCAATTCTCAATCCATGCTAATCTTCCCTGCATCGACACTGTCAAGCCCTTTAAGAATTTCGTATGTTTCAATGAGATCACCTCTCATTCTTCTGAACTCTAGAGAATATAGGCCTAGCCTACTCACTCTCTCCTCACAGGACAATCCCCCCATCCCAGGAACCAGCCTTGTGAACCTTCGTTGCACTCCCTCTATGGCAAGTATATCCTTCCTTAGGTAAGGAGACCAAAACTTTACACAATACTCCAGGTGTGGTCTGACTAGGGCCCTATATAATTGCAGTAAGATGTCTTTACTCTTATACTCAAATCCTCTTGTACTAAAGGCCAACATGCCATTTGCATTCCTAATCGTTTGCTGCACCTGCATGTTAACTTTCGGTGATTTGTGTACACCTCCCTCTGAACACCAACATTTCCCAATCTCTCACCATTTGAAAAATACACAGCTTTACTATTTGTCTTACCAAAGTGGATAAGTTCACATTTCTCCACGTTATATTCCATTTGCCATGCTCTTGCCCACTCACTTAGACTATACCCCCTTGAAGCCTCCTTACATCCTCCTCACAACTTACATTCCCACCCAGCTTTACATCATCAGCAAACTTGGATATATTACATTTGGTCCCCTCATCCAAATCATTGATGTAGGTTGTGAATAGTTGAGGCCCGAGCATTGATCCTTGCAGTATCCCACTAGTTAGAGCCTGCCAACCGGAAATGACCCGTTTATTCCTATGTTCTGTTTTCTGTCTGTTTACCAATTCTCAATCCATGCTAATATATTACCCTCGATCCCATGAACCCTAATTTTGTTGAATAACCTCTTGTGTGGCAAATTATTGAATGCCTTTGGAAAATCCAAATACACCACATCCATTGCTTTCTCTTTATCTATTCTGTTAGTTACAACCTCAAAAAACTCTAACAGATTTGTCAAACACGATTTCCCTTTCATAAATCCATGTTGACTCTGCCCAATTCTCTTATTATTTTCTAAATACCCTGTTACCACGTCCTTAATAATAGATTCTAGCATTTTCCCTATTACTGATGTCAGGCTAACTGAATTGTAGTTCTGTAGGAACGGAGGTTCCTAATGAAAAGACTGAGTTCGACTCAGGCAATCAAAACAACAAACTTTAATGGAACAAAACAGGTTTTAACTAGAAACTGCTGGAATACATCGAATACAGGTCTGCTCTCTTTGAAGGCTCCACGAGGACTGCCCCTCTGGTCCGAAGGCTGACGTCATGACGTCATCACGTTCTTCCCACCATTGGGGATCACGTGACGAATTGCATGATGTCATCACATTGAAAGCGCGCTGTAAAGGTAACTAGACATAGTACAGTTAAACAATGTAATTAAAGGTACAGACACAGGCTGTAACTACATTGCTGTTAAAGGAATTATGTACAACTGCTCTGAGTCCTTTGGTGGCTCCGCCACATGCGCCCCCACAGAATTGTCTTTAACAGGAAAAGTGAGACGAGGAGGAGGTCTGACAAGTCTGTCTGATCGACTTCGATAACCAGGCAGAGGAAGTTGATGACCGGTGGTCGAGCTGGCAGGTGACTGTGGCTGAGCTGGTGCGGCGGGTGTAGTCGAACTGGCGGGTGGCTGTGGTTGAACCGGCATGGCAGCTGCAGGTGCACGGCCACGTTTCGGTGGCTGAGCGATGACCACTGGGCTATCCAAGTCCAGATGAGCCGGCTTCAAGCGGTCCACTGAAATGTGATCCAGCTTCCCTCCAACGTCGACCGCAAAGGACTTGTCTCCTGGTTCGATGACATGGAAGGGACCAGTGTAAGAAGGCTTGAGCGGGTCCCGGTGAGCATCATGACGGATGAAGACGTACTCAGCGCTCTTCAGCTCAACCGGCATGTGGGAGCTCTGTAGGCTGTGGTTGGACGTAGGCACCGGGACGAAACACTTGGCCGTTTCCTGGTGGCTGACGAGCTGCTGAGAGGCAGACCATGGCTCCATGGGAGAAGGGAGGAAATCACCAGGAACTCGGAGTGGCTGGCCGTAAACAAGCTCCGCTGAAGAAGATTGCAGGTCGTCCTTGGGCACCATGCGAAGACCCAACAGGACCCAAGGGAGCCTGTCCACCCATCCCGCACCTTGAAGACTGGCCCGGAAGGAGGCTTTAAGCGACCTGTGGAATCGCTCGCACAGGCCGTTCGCCTGTGGATGATAGGCGGTGTTGCAATGAAGTTTGGCATCGAGCCCCTGAGCTACCGCGTTCCAAAGCTCCGAGTTAAATTGTGGCCCACAATCAGAGGAGATGTCTGTTGTGTATGTAATATGTGTGCTACTTTGAACCTATGGACAGGACTGCACTACTTGTTGGGCGTAGTGATACGCAGTACCACTCCTGGCCATAGGGGTATAAATAGTACTGTGGGTACTGATCCCCCTCAGTTCCCGCCTGTGGGCATGAAGTAAAGACCTATGTGCAGTCCCTACCTCCAACCAGTAAAGGCCTGTTTGAGTTATACGTTTAAGTCTTTGTGTTAATTGTTCAATACAATACACATACTTAACACTGGCGACGAGTCAGGCTCTTACCCTGCGGCAGTTATTCCAGGCGGCTTCGTCCAAAGACAGGACGTTGAAGAGAGGTTTCAATCCTCAACACCCCACTCAAAACTGAAGGGCAGCAGAAATCCTGACAGCTTCCAGCGACTGGAAGTGACAGGCATTAGGACCCTGAAGCCTCCATCAGCTTGTGAACCGGAGTAAAGACAGGACTGGGGAAGAGAGAGAGGTAGGGCGATAGCGATCGGCAGATAAGGGCCGGGCCGCTTTGAAGTGAGGGGCGCAGCCGGGCCAGCGATCGGGACCAAAGATAAGAGCCGCACTCGGACTGAAAGGCGCGGCGGCTGCAGAAGCTCAAGGTGCGAGAGTCGCGGTGCACAGCGCGGGCTATCGATCGCGGCGAAGATAAGGGCCGCACTCGAGGGCTGAAGGGAGACGGCGTCGGGGGACGGGTGAAGACCGCCAAGCGCGGGAAAACCGCCATTTTGTGGGCGGAGGACGACGGCAAGAGCGGGAAGCCGCCATCTTTGATAACAAGTAAAGAAAATAAAATCTGAGAAATTGCAAATCTACAATGCCTAAACACGGGAATATTAGCACCTTTGATAGTGACCTCGAAGATTGGGCCATATATGTTGAAAGAGTAAAAAATTATTGTAAGGCCAATAAAATTCGTGACCAAGATAAAGCTCTAACCTTATTAAATTTAATGGGTGCGAAGACGTACGGGCAATTGAAACACCTGTTATCACCAGATGAACCGGCGGATAAGACGTTCGATGAGATTGTTACTGTCCTGAAAGATCATCTAAACCCCACGCCGCTGATGCTAGCGGAACGATTTAAATTTTACGACAGAAGGCAGCTACAGCATGAAAGCAATGCTGATTATTTGCTGGAATTGCGTAAATTAGCGAAATATTGCCAGTTTGGAACGGGATTGACAGAGGCACTTCGAGACAAATTTGTGTGTGGTTTATTTAAACAGGATACACAAAAGCGACTGCTCGAGGAGAATGAGCTGACGCTTGAGAAGGCGGTCACTATGGCAGCAGCACACGAAGCCGCAGCGAGAGGCATGGCAGTAATGCAGCTACGGTCACCGGAGCTCAGTGCACACAAATTGGGTGTGAGTTCTGGCAAATGTTATCGTGGTGGAAAGACAACGCATGATCAGAACCAGTGTTGGTTTAAAAACCAAGAATGTAGAACTTGTGGTAGGCTTGGACATATAGCTAGAGTATGCAGGTCAGGGAAGAAGACCAGCAACAAGAAGTCACCGCAAGGAAAATACGCAAAGGTACACAAGGTGACTGAACAGGAGTCCGATTCAGACGCTAGCAGTAATGAACTGGCTAGCTTAAGCTGTAATGAACTGGCTAGCTTAAGAGTACTCAACGCTGGTAAGGGTGCAGACCTCCAGACAATTTGGGTCACTCTTCAGATAGAAGGAGTCCAAGTAAAACTGGAATTGGACACTGGATCGGCATTGACGGTCATAAATAAGAAAGATTACGGAAAGTTATTCCAGCATATTCCCCTACAGGATACGGGGATTATATTGAAAACATACACGGGGCAAAGAGTGTACCCCATCGGGAAAATAGAGGTTGCAGTGGTCCACAAGGGCGAAGACAGTCAAATAATGGACTTATATGTGATATCTGAAGGAGGTCCTCCACTACTAGGACGGGAGTGGATTAGGAAAATGAATATGGACTGGCATTTCCTACAAACAATAACGAGTGAGAACTCGGTGAAGATAGTCGGCCCAGACTCTGGAACGGATGATGGTAAGCCCAACTCAGGTGCAAAAGACAAAGTTTCAGCACAGAATTCCACTGAGCAACAACAACATAGTTTAACTGTGGATTCTGAGTCTGGCAAGTCTACTGATGTGCCCATTTCTGAGGGACACCGGGCTCGAACTCAACTCCATTTCAAACTACAACAGCAATTAGAACAAATGCTTCACCGTTTTGAGCAAGAGTTGAATGCAACGAAAGAGTTCTTTGATATAGAGTTGGAGAATCTGGAAAGACAACAGAAGCAGCTGATGGAGAAAATGGAGCAGGAGCACACAAAACGTCTGATGTCAGAGGAGTTAACGGTCAGCCAACTCCTGCATATGCTGAAGGACAGGACTCTGAAATGGGAAAAACTTGAACATGAACTTCAATATTCAAACGAAAGGGGTTCGGAGCTCTCAAAGGTTATTGGAAGAGCTGAGGTGGCAACACAGACTGAGATGACTGCAACAGAGCAGCCCTTGGATGCCAAAAGTACGCTGACTCACGTCAACGTAGAACAACAGACCGCTGAAACAGCTGCTCCGGTAGAGGGATTGCATAGTCCGATCAATCAATCTCCAAAGGAAGTTGAAGTATTAAAATCACAAATGAGGTCACTAGTAAACGACTTGCTGAAAGCCCAGAAAAAGCTGGATGCAGAGGTACACATGAAGAAGTCTCTTCAGGAAAGATGTCTGGATTTGGAACAAGAGCTGGCTAACGTCCAGCTAGGTATGGAGGAAATAGACGACCCTCTCACTGGTCTAGCTCAGGACGACACCGAATATTACGATGTCCTGTCCTGCCCAGCTTGTAACTTCGACTCCCAAAGTGCAGAAATCATGGAGGAGCACCAAAAGTCTACGGAACATCGGGAGAAGCTGGCTCTACGACGGAAACAGGAGGAAGAGAAGGAGGAACTGCGCATGCAGCTGGCAGCTATGGCAGCTGACAATGGAGCCCAGAGAGTCTCCAAGAAGCAGAAAAGGAAAAGTAAAAACAGAAGATGACCCATCTGAACCATTATCACCTCTACCAGATCACACACGTGGTCCCTCCGAACGGAGCCAATTCAGTTCGGAAGTTCAAACTGTTAAATCCATGGAAGGTCTATTGAATGAGTCACTCTAGCAACGTGAACCGACTACACCACAGAGATTGAATCTGTGAACTGTTTTCCGCAGAGACTGAATCTGTGATCTGTTTTTGACATGAAGTTATCTATGTATCTATGTTATTCTGTTATGTAAACCTGAAGTTATATATGTATATATGTTATTACGTTATGTTAAATGGGGAGATGACTGTAAAGCTAGGAAGGGAGGAATGTTGTGTATGTAATATGTGTGCTACTTTGAACCTATGGACAGGACTGCACTACTTGTTGGGCGTAGTGATACGCAGTACCACTCCTGGCCATAGGGGTATAAATAGTACTGTGGGTACTGATCCCCCTCAGTTCCCGCCTGTGGGCATGAAGTAAAGACCTATGTGCAGTCCCTACCTCCAACCAGTAAAGGCCTGTTTGAGTTATACGTTTAAGTCTTTGTGTTAATTGTTCAATACAATACACATACTTAACAATGTCTGCCGGCACCCCGAAACGAGCCACCCAAAAGGAGATGAATGCTCTAGCGATGTCCGCCGAAGTGGTGGAAACCAAAGGAATTGCCTCTGGCCACCCGGTGGTGCGGTCCACCACGGTGAGGAGATGAGTAAAATCACGGGAAGGTGGTAGGGGTCCCACAAGGTCCACATGTACGTGGTCGAAACGACGCTCCAGAACAATGAACAGAGCCACTGGTGCTTTGACATGCCGCTGGGCCTTGGCCTTCTGGCAGACCATGCAAGAGTTGGCCCAGTCCTGGACATCCAGGTGCATACCCTTCCAGACAAATTTCGTTGACATTAGACGTTGTGAAGCCCGCATACCATGGTGCGACAATCCGTGTATTGCGTCGAAAAGCTTCCGGCACCACGCGGCTGGCACAATAGGTCAGGGAACGCCCATGGAGACATCGCAAAGGAGCGTGGTGCCCACAGCCTGGAAGCTGACATCGGCCGGTTGGAAACTCGACGGGACGGTTCTGTATGATTGAACCTCTGGGTCCGAAATCTGATCCTCAGCCATGAGGGCGTAGTCAATTCCAAGATGGACCACATGGACCATCGCATGGGAGAGGCAATCTGCCACCAGGTTGTCTTTACCAGACACATGTTGAATGTCCGTAGTGAATTCCGAAATGAACATCAGGTGACGTTGCTGATGAGCTGACCACAGTTCGGTGATCTTTGACATGGCGAAAATCAGAGGCTTGTGGTCGACAAAAGCCGTGAAGGGACGTCCTTCTAACAAAAACCTGAAATGGAGGATGGCAAGAAAAAATGCCAGCAACTCCCGATCGAAGGTGCTGTATTTTCTTTCATTTTTTCTCAGCTGCCGGCTGAAAAACGCCAGTGGTTGCCACGTGCCATTGACCCATTGCTCCTGTACTGCACCTATGGCGTAGTCGGACGTGTCTGTAGTAAGGGCGATGGTGGCGCCTGGAAGAGGGTGTGCCAACATGGTTTCAGCAGCCAAGGCGCTCTTGGTGTTCCCGAATGCCTGGTCCATCTCGGCCATCCAGCCAATTGTGTCTTTGCTGGACTTGCCCTTGAGGGCCTCGTACAAAGGCTGCATAAGCAGAGCCGCCTTGGGGACGAATCAGTGGTAGAAATTCACCATCCCAAGGAACTCTTGGAGGGCCCTGATGGTCTGCGGGTGTGGGTAAGAAGTAACAGCCTCCACCTTCATCGCTAGGGGGATGGCGCCATCCGAGGTGATGCAGTGTCCCAAAAAATCGATGCTTTGCAGGCCAAAGTGGCACTTGGCCGGGTTGATGATTAACCCATGCTGGCTAATGCGTGTGAAAAGAGTATGCAAATGACCGATGTGCTCTTCCTTGCTAGCACTGGTGATGAGGGTGTCATCGAGATAAATGAAAATGAAAGGCACGTCTCGGAACACAGAGTCCATTAGTCGCTGGAAAGCCAGTGCTGCATTCTTTAGACCAAACGGCATTTGTAGGAACTCAAAAAGCCCGAACGGTGTGATGACAGCGGTTTTTGGAATGCCCTGCGGATGAACGGGCACCTGGTGATACCCACGGACGAGGTCGACTTTAGAGAAGATGGAATTTCCCGCCAAATGGGCCAAAAAATCTTGGATATAAGGGATCGGGTACCGATCAGGTGTAGTGGCATCGTTCAGGCATCGGTAGACGCCGCATGGCCGCCAGCCACCACCAGGTTTCGGCATGATGTGGAGAGGCAAAGACCAGGGACTATTTGATCGTCGAATAATTCCCAGCCACTCCATTGTATCAAACTCCGCCTTCGCAGCCGTGAGCTTGCCGGGTTCCAGCCTTCAAGCCCGTGCATAAACCGGGGAGCCCGTCATGGTGATATGGTGCTCCATACCATGCTTCGTGACCGAGGAAGAGAAAGTGGGCCTGGTCAGCTCCGGGAACTGCCCGAGGAGACAAGTGAATTCATTCGGAGATGGGTACGTGCAGGCAACAGACCACGACATGGCGGTGCTGTGGTGGCAGGGGATCGAGTGGAAAGTGGCCGCGTTGATCAACTGGCAGTGCCGGACATTGACGAGGAACCCGTTTGCACACAGAAAATCCGCCCCTAGGATGGCCTGCGAGACCATGGCCATGACGAACTCCAGCAGAAGCGCTGACCGCCGAAGCACAGTTGGACCCGCCGCTTCCCGAAGGTACGAATAGCCGCGACATTAGCAGCCTCGAGGGAAAGGCCGTGGCCCCCAGATTGGAGATCAAGCCTCGAAGCAGGCAATATACTACACTGCAAACCGGTGTCACAAAGGAAACAGCGACCCGATAGGGAGTCTGTGATGTAAAGAAGCTTCCCTGAAGATCCGATGGACATCACAGTCACGGTGTGCCCTTTAGGCCCGGTCCTCCTTCGCGAAAGACGCTGCAGGAGCTTTGTTGTTGTTTTTTTGGCGAAAAACTGCAGGGAGGACGGCAGCATCTGGCTTTCACGCCAAAACGGGCGTGGTAGAAGCACCAGCCCGCTGCCTGAGGAGCTGGAGTCACGTCAGTGGGGGCTGGGCGCCTCGTGGCCACGCAGCACTGCTGAGTTACTGTGAAAATCTTATCTGCTTCTGCCGCGGGTTCAGCACAGTCTGTGATCGCAGAACTGGCTAATGCAGCTTGCACTGGTTCTGGAGGCTGGCAGAGGAACAACTCCCTAAAAAGGAAGCATTCCGGTTCGGCACCTAAGAGTGTGAGCATTTGGCTCATGAGCTCGGACGGTTTGGAGTCCCCGAGGCCGGGCATAGCGAGAAGTCTGCGAGCGCGCTCCGACTTCGAGAGGCCGAAGACCTGCAGCAACCGCGCCTTTAAAGTATCGTACTTGCCGTCATCCGGTGGGCTACCGAGGAGGCTGATGATCCGCGAGGCTGTGGCGCTGTCGAGGGCGGAGACCATGTAGTAGTAACGGGTCGAATCCACGACGATGTTCCAGATAGCAAATTGAGCTTCAGCCTGGAGAAACCACGCGGCTGGTTGTTGCTCCCAGAATTGTGGCAGTTTCAGGGTCACGGCGTTCGTGTCCATGATGAATATCTTCCACAAAAACTGTTCGTAGAAGTCGGGGTCAGCAATGTAGGAACGGAGGTTCCTAACAAAAAGACTGAGTTCGACTCAGGGAATCAAAACAACGAACTTTAATGGAACAAAACAGGTTTAAACTAGAAACTGCTGGAATACATCGAATACAGGTCTGCTCTCTTTGAAGGCTCCACGAGGACTGCCCCTCTGGTCCGAAGGCTGACGTCATGACGTCATCACATTCTTCCCACCATTGGGGATCACGTGACGAATGGCATGATGTCATCACATTGAAACCGCACTGTAAAGGTAACTAGACATAGTACAGTTAAACAGTGTAATTAAAGGTACAGGCACATGCTGTAACTACATTGCTGTTAAAGGAATTATGTACAACCGCTCTGAGTCCTTTGGTGGCTCTGCTACAGATCCCCGTTTTCTCCCTCCCTCCTTTCTTAAATAGTGGGGTTACCTTTGCCGGTGGGTCGGGACCTACCCAGGGATGGTGATGGAGGAGTCTGGTACATTGGCTGAAAGGTATGATTCTGTGAATATGACTATGTCAGGCTGTTGCTTGACTAGTCTGTGGGACAGCTCTCCAAATTTAGTGTTAGTGAGGAGGACTTTGCAGGGTCGATTGGGCTGCGTGTTCCTTTGTCATGTCCGAATCCGGTGCCTAGATCGATGACGGGCGGTCCATCCGGTTTTATTCCTATTATTGTTTTTCGGAGTGGTTAATTTCAAGTGAGTGGCTTGCTAGTCAATATCAGAGGGCAGTTAAGAGTCAACCACATTGCTGTGGATCTAGAGTCACATGTAGGCCAGACTGGTTAAGGGCAGCAGATTTCTTTCGCTAAAGGACTCGGCCTTGCAGCATCCAATTCTACCTTCAAGAGAAGTACAGCTTTAAGATTTAAGATCCCATTGGATCCTTGGGGCTGGAAGCCCTCTGACCTTGGCAGGTTTCTCACACCTTCAGCAGTCTCTGGATTTCTGCTCCAGATAATGGATGTGGGCAGCTGCCATGAGCACTTTCGCACTGGATCAAGGGGCAATCTAAAGACCCAACACCACAAATCCAGAGAGGTTCAGGTCAGGCCAGTTACAGCACACTTCAACTGCATTGCACCTGACCAGCACCCTGGAGAAGGGGAGAGGAATATTGGCGACTACAGATTTTGCACACTAACTACTGTACACAACAATTTGTGCACTTTGTAGGATTCTGTGAAAGTTCTTAGTTGCCAAGTGTTGCTTGTGTATAGGGAGACACTACCTCTGTAGTGGAGAACAATAACAATGGAAAATAGATTACCTATTATTCTAATACCAAGATTCGACTATCTATCTATACATAAACAGATAGATCTATCTGTCTGTCTGTCTGTCTGTCTGTCTGTCTATCTGTCTATCTGTCTGTCCTTCAGTGTGTGTCTGTCCGGCTATGCACTCGAAAGTTATAGAGCGTACCTACGCGTGCGTTACATCAAAAGAAAGCTTACGATTCCAAAACGGTCGTAAGCGTATTTACGTTTCGGCCGGCCAAAAATTGCACCCGCGGTATCCAAAAACCGTTCAAAATTCCGCTCATTAGCATGTCATTATCCGCTCATTAGCGACAGTGTGACGTCGAGGTCGACCAATCGTACGCCGGGTTCCTGGCGCGTGCGGGCGGGCCCTCCTACAGTCGAGTGACGGGACGATTGACCAATCCTACGCTTCGGCGACCTGACGGTCGACCAATCGGTGCGTGTGTGGGCGGGCCTTATCGTTCTGAACCGAGGTGAGTCGCCGCCATCTTGATTCCAAACTTTTCCTTTTTCCCGCTTTCTGCGTCTTTCAAAAAAACGTTGCTTTTAAAACACATATTGTTTTTTAAAAAAGTTAATTACTTTCTAAATCTTTTATCTAATCTCATTAATTTTCCTACCTTTCCCCGTTTTTCCAGGTAGGCCTCGAAGCCTCGGCCTCTCCTTCGCACCCACGCCCGAGCTAGGCACCTCCCAGTCCCAGTCAACAAGCAGCCCCCGATCACCGCCATCTTTGTGAAGGCTGGCGCGGCGGTCCTCAGCCGAGCGCCGCTACCTTAGTAAAGGGTGCGCACGCAGCAGGAGCAGCTGAGACACG
>NW_028225179.1:112675146-112922511 GCF_052327205.1 Somniosus microcephalus
GCCAGCCTCCAGAACCAGTGCAAGCTGCCTTAGCCAGTTCTGCGATCACAGACTGTGCTGAACTCGCGGCAGAAGCAGATAAGATTTTCACAGTAACTCAGCAGTGCTGCGTGGCCACGAGGCGCCCAGCCCCCACTGACGCGACTCCAGCTCCTCAGGCAGCGGGCTGGTGCTTCTACAACGCCCGTTTTGGTGTGAAAGCCAGATGCTGCCGTCCTCCCTGCAGTTTTTCGCCAAAAAAAAACAACAAAGCTCCTGCAGCGTCTTTCGCGAAGGAGGACCGGGCCTAAAGGGCACACCGTGACTGTGATGTCCATCGGATCTTCAGGGAAGCTTCTTTACATCACAGACTCCCTATCGGGTCGCTGTTTCCTTTGTGACACCGGTTTGCAGTGTAGTATATTGCCTGCTTCGAGGCTTGATCTCCAATCTGGGGGCCACGGCCTTTCCCTCGAGGCTGTTAATGTCGCGGCTATTCGTACCTTCGGGAAGCGGCGGGTCCAACTGTGCTTCGGCGGTCAGCGCTTCTGCTGGAGTTCGTCATGGTCATGGTCTCGCAGGCCATCCTAGGGGCGGATTTTCTGTGTGCAAACGGGTTCCTCGTCAATGTCCGGCACTGCCAGTTGATCAACGCGGCCACTTTCCACTCGATCCCCTGCCACCACAGCACCGCCATGTCGTGGTCTGTTGCCTGCACGTACCCATCTCTGGATGAATTCACTTGTCTCCTCGGGGAGTTCCCGGAGCTGACCAGGCCCACTTTCTCTTCCTCGGTCACGAAGCATGGTATGGAGCACCATATCACCATGACGGGCTCCCCGGTTTATGCACGGGCTTGAAGGCTGGAACCCGGCAAGCTCACGGCTGCGAAGGTGGAGTTTGATACAATGGAGTGGCTGGGAATTATTCGACGATCAAATAGTCCCTGGTCTTTGCCTCTCCACATCATGCCGAAACCTGGTGGCGGCTGGCGGCCATGCGGCGTCTACCGACGCCTGAATGATGCCACTACACCTGATCGGTACCCGATCCCTTATATCCAAGATTTTTTGGCCCATTTGGCGGGAAATTCCATCTTCTCTAAAGTCGACCTCGTCCGCGGGTATCACCAGGTGCCCGTTCATCCGCAGGGCATTCCAAAAACCGCTGTCATCACACCGTTCGGGCTTTTTGAGTTCCTACAAATGCCGTTTGGTCTAAAGAACGCAGCACTGGCTTTCCAGCGACTAATGGACTCTGTGTTCCGAGACGTGCCTTTCATTTTCATTTATCTCGATGACATCCTCATCACCAGTGCTAGCAAGGAAGAGCACATCGGTCATTTGCATACTCTTTTCACACGCATTAGCCAGCATGGGTTAATCATCAACCCGGCCAAGTGCCACTTTGGCCTGCAAAGCATCGATTTTTTGGGACACTGCATCACCTCGGATGGCGCCGTCCCCCTAGCGATGAAGGTGGAGGCTGTTACTTCTTACCCACACCCGCAGACCATCAGGGCCCTCCAAGAGTTCCTTGGGATGGTGAATTTCTACCACTGATTCGTCCCCAAGGCGGCTCTGCTTATGCAGCCTTTGTACGAGGCCCTCAAGGGCAAGTCCAGCAAAGACACAATCGGCTGGATGGCCGAGATGGACCAGGCATTCGGGAACACCAAGAGCGCCTTGGCTGCTGAAACCATGTTGGCACACCCTCTTCCAGGCGCCACCATCGCCCGTACTACAGACACGTCCGACTACGCCATAGGTGCAGTACAGGAGCAATGGGTCAATGGCACGTGGCAACCACTGGCGTTTTTCAGCCGGCAGCTGAGAAAAAATGAAAGAAAATACAGCACCTTCGATCGGGAGTTGCTGGCATTTTTTCTTGCCATCCTCCATTTCAGGTTTTTGTTAGAAGGACGTCCCTTCACGGCTTTTGTCGACCACAAGCCTCTGATTTTCGCCATGTCAAAGACCACCGAACTGTGGTCAGCTCATCAGCAATGTCACCTGACGTTCATTTCAGAATTCACTACGGACATTCAACATGTGTCTGGTAAAGACAACCTGGTGGCAGATTGCCTCTCCCATGCGATGGTCCATGTGGTCCATCTTGGAATTGACTACGCCCTCATGGCTGAGGATCAGATTTCGGACCCAGAGGTTCAATCATACAGAACCGTCCCGTCGAGTTTCCAACCGGCCGATGTCAGCTTCCAGGCTGTGGGCACCACGCTCCTTTGCGATGTCTCCATGGGCGTTCCCCGACCTATTGTGCCAGCCGCGTGGCGCCGGAAGCTTTTCGACGCAATACACGGATTGTCGCACCCTGGTATGCGGGCTTCACAACGTCTAATGTCAACGAAATTTGTCTGGAAGGGTATGCACCTGGATGTCCAGGACTGGGCCAACTCTTGCATGGTCTGCCAGAAGGCCATGGTCCAGCGGCATGTCAAAGCACCAGTGGCTCTGTTCATTGTTCTGGAGCGTCGTTTCGACCACGTACATGTGGACCTTGTGGGATCCCTACCACCTTCCCGTGGTTTTACTCATCTCCTCACCATGGTGGACCGCACCACCGGGTGGCCAGAGGCAATTCCTTTGGTTTCCACCACTTCGGCGGACATCGCTAGAGCATTCATCTCCTGTTGGGTGGCTCGTTTTGGGGTGCCGGCAGACATCTCCTCTGATTGTGGGCCACAATTTAACTCAGAGCTTTGGAACGTGGTAGCTCAGGGGCTCGATGCCAAACTTCATTGCAACACCGCCTATCATCCACAGGCGAACGGCCTGTGCGAGCGATTCCACAGGTCGCTTAAAGCCTCCTTCCGGGCCAGTCTTCAAGGTGCGGGATGGGTGGACAGGCTCCCTTGGGTCCTGTTGGGTCTTCGCATGGTGCCCAAGGACGACCTGCAATCTTCTTCAGCGGAGCTTGTTTACGGCCAGCCACTCCGAGTTCCTGGTGATTTCCTCCCTTCTCCCATGGAGCCATGGTCTGCCTCTCAGCAGCTCGTCAGCCACCAGGAAACGGCCAAGTGTTTTGTCCCGGTGCCTACATCCAACCACAGCCTACAGAGCTCCCACATGCCGGTTGAGCTGAAGAGCGCCGAGTACGTCTTCATCCGTCATGATGCTCACCGGGACCCGCTCAAGCCTTCTTACACTGGTCCCTTCCATGTCATCGAACCAGGAGACAAGTCCTTTGCGGTCGACGTTGGAGGGAAGCTGGATCACATTTCAGTGGACCGCTTGAAGCCGGCTCATCTGGACTTGGATAGCCCAGTGGTCATCGCTCAGCCACCGAAACGTGGCCGTGCACCTGCAGCTGCCATGCCGGTTCAACCACAGCCACCCGCCAGTTCGACTACACCCGCCGCACCAGCTCAGCCACAGTCACCTGCCAGCTCGACCACCGGTCATCAACTTCCTCTGCCTGGTTATCGAAGTCGATCAGACAGACTTGTCAGACCTCCTCCTCGTCTCACTTTTCCTGTTAAAGACAATTCTGTGGGGGCGCATGTGGCGGAGCCACCAAAGGACTCAGAGCAGTTGTACATAATTCCTTTAACAGCAATGTAGTTACAGCCTGTGTCTGTACCTTTAATTACATTGTTTAACTGTACTATGTCTAGTTACCTTTACAGCGCGGTTTCAATGTGATGACATCATGCAATTCGTCACGTGATCCCCAATGGCGGGAAGAACGTGATGACGTCATGACGTCAGCCTTCGGACCAGAGGGGCAGTCCTCGTGGAGCCTTCAAAGAGAGCAGACCTGTATTCGATGTATTCCAGCAGTTTCTAGTTAAAACCTGTTTTGTTCCATTAAAGTTTGTTGTTTTGATTGCCTGAGTCGAACTCAGTCTTTTCATTAGGAACCTCCGTTCCTACAGAACTACAATTCAGTTAGCCTGACATCAGTAATAGGGAAAATGCTAGAATCTATTATTAAGGACGTGGTAACAGGGTATTTAGAAAATAATAAGAGAATTGGGCAGAGTCAACATGGATTTATGAAAGGGAAATCGTGTTTGACAAAT
Organism: Somniosus microcephalus; assembly: GCF_052327205.1. NCBI lineage: Eukaryota > Metazoa > Chordata > Chondrichthyes > Squaliformes > Somniosidae > Somniosus > Somniosus microcephalus. The sequence goes on from NW_028225179.1 coordinate 112,679,168, forward strand.
CTGTTAGAGTTTTTTGAGGTTGTAACTAACAGAATAGATAAAGAGAAAGCAATGGATGTGGTGTATTTGGATTTTCCAAAGGCATTCAATAATTTGCCACACAAGAGGTTATTCAACAAAATTAGGGTTCATGGGATCGAGGGTAATATATTAGCATGGATTGAGAATTGGTAAACAGACAGAAAACAGAACATAGGAATAAACGGGTCATTTCCGGTTGGCAGGCTCTAACTAGTGGGATACTGCAAGGATCAATGCTCGGGCCTCAACTATTCACAACCTACATCAATGATTTGGATGAGGGGACCAAATGTAATATATCCAAGTTTGCTGATGATGTAAAGCTGGGTGGGAATGTAAGTTGTGAGGAGGATGTAAGGAGGCTTCAAGGGGGTATAGTCTAAGTGAGTGGGCAAGAGCATGGCAAATGGAATATAACGTGGAGAAATGTGAACTTATCCACTTTGGTAAGACAAATAGTAAAGCTGTGTATTTTTCAAATGGTGAGAGATTGGGAAATGTTGGTGTTCAGAGGGAGGTGTACACAAATCACCGAAAGTTAACATGCAGGTGCAGCAAACAATTAGGAATGCAAATGGTATGTTGGCCTTTAGTACAAGAGGATTTGAGTATAAGAGTAAAGACATCTTACTGCAATTATATAGGGCCCTAGTCAGACCACACCTGGAGTATTGTGTAAAGTTTTGGTCTCCTTACCTAAGGAAGGATATACTTGCCATAGAGGGAGTGCAACGAAGGTTCACAAGGCTGGTTCCTGGGATGGGGGGATTGTCCTGTGAGGAGAGAGTGAGTAGACTAGGCCTATATTCTCTAGAGTTCAGAAGAATGAGAGGTGATCTCATTGAAACATACAAAATTCTTAAAGGGCTTGACAGGGTAGATGCAGGGAAGATTAGCATGGATTGAGAATTGGTAAACAGACAGAAAACAGAACATAAGAATAAACGGGTCATTTCCGGTTGGCAGGCTGGCTTGGGAGTCTAGAACCAGGTGTCACAATCTCAGAATAAGGGGTCGGCCATTTAGGACTGAGATTAGGAGAAATTTCTTCACTCAGAGGGTGGTGAATCTTTGGAATCCTCTACCCCATAGGGCTGTGGAGGCTCAGTCATTGAGTATATTCAAGAAAGAGATCGATAGATTTTTGAAAATTAAGGGTTCAAGGGATATGGGGATAGTGCAGGAAAGTGGAGATGAGGTAGAAGGTCAGCCATGCTCTTATTGAATGGTGGAGCAGACTCGAAGGGCCAAATGGCCTACTCCTGTGCCGATTTCTTATGTTCTTACTTTTTTGACAGACCTACCAGAGGTGGCGGCACAGTGATATACAGTAGGCAAGGTGTGGCCCTGGGAGTCCTCAATATTAACTCTGGACCCCATGATGTCTCATGACATCGGGCCAAATATGGGCAGGGATACGTCCTGATGATTATCACCTACCACCCTCCCTCAGCTGATGAATCAGTACCCCTCCATGCTGAACAGCAGTTGGAAGAAGCACTGACTGTAGCAAGGGCACAGAATGTACTTTGGCTGGAGGATTTCAATGCCCATTACCAAGAGTGGCTCGGTAGCACTAATACTCACTGAGTAAAGGAATTAAATCAAGAAAGAAGGAAGGAAGTAAAGGAGGGGTGGAAGAAAAGAAGGAATTAAAGAAGGAAGGAAGAGAGGATAGAAGGATGAAGGAAGGAAGAATTGATGGAAGGAAGGAAATAAAGAGAGGAAGGAAAAAATGAAGGAAGGAAGGAAAGAAACAAAGAAAGGGAGAAAAGGAAGGAAGGAAGAAAGGAAGAAAAAAAGGAAGGAAAGCAGGAAAGGGAGGGAGGAAGGAAGGAAGGAAGGAAGGAAGAAATTAAGGAAGGAAGAAAAGGAAGGAAGCAAGGAAGGAAGGAAGTAAAGGAAGGAAGCAAGGAAGGAAGGGGGAAGAAAGGGAGGAAGGAAGGAATGCAATAACGAAAGGAAGGATAAAAGAAATGAAGGAAGAAAAGTAAGGAAAGAAGAAAGGAAGTAAAGGAAGGACAGAAATAAAGAAATGAAGGAAAAAGGGAATTGAGGAAGGAATAAAAGGAAGGAAGAAAGAAAGGAAGGAAGCAATGAAGGAAATAAACAATGGAAGAAAATAAGAAAGGAAGAAAGGAAGTAAAGGATAGAAATAAGAAAAAGAAGGACGAAATGGAAGGAAGGAAGAAAAGAAGGAAGGAAGGCAGGGTGGAGGGGAGGGAGGAAGGAAGGAAGGATGAAAGGAAGAAATGAAGGAAGGAAAGGAAGAAAGTAAAGGAAATAAAGAAAGAAAAGAAGGAAGGAAGAAAAGCAGGAATGAAGGAAGTAAAGGAAAGAAAAAAGGAAAGGAAGGAAGGCAGGAAGGAAGAAAAGGAAGGAAGGAAGTAAAGAAGGAAAGGAGGAAGGAAGAAAGGGAAGGAATGAAGAAAATGAGGAAGAGAGGAAGGAAGGAAAGAAGGAAGGAAGAAATGAAGGACAGAAGGAAATAAAGAAAGGAATAAAGGAAGGAAGGAAGGACGGAAGAAAGGAAGGAAGGATGGAAGGAAGGAAATAAATAAAGGAAGGAACGATAGGAAGGAGGAAAAGGGAAGAAATAAATACAGCAAGGACAAATTGAAGGAAGGAAGGAAACGATGAAAGGAAGGAAGGAAGAAAAGAAGGAAGGAAGGATTGAATGAAGGGAGGAAGGAATGAAGAAAAGAAGGATGGAGGGAAGGAAATAAATAAAGGAAGGAAAAAAGGAAGGAAGGTAGGAAGGAAGGGAGGAAGAAAGGATAGGAAGGATGGAAGGATTGAAGAAAAGGAATGAAGGAAGGAATGAAAGAAGGAAGAAAAGGAAGGAAGGAAGGAAAGGAAGGAAGAATGGAAGAAAAGGAAGGAAAGAAGGCAGTAAGGAAGGGAGAACATTAAGGAAGGAAATAAATAAAGAATGGAAGGGAGGAAGGAGGAATGAAGGAAGAAAAGGAAGGACATAAAAAGGAGGGAAGGAAAGGAAGGAAGGAGGGAACAAAGGAAGGATGGAACTAAACAAAAGAAGAAAGGAAATGTAGGAAGGAGGGAAGGAAAGAAGGCAGGAAGTAAAGGAAAGAAATAATGAAAGGAGGAAAAGAGGAAGGAAGGACATAAACAAAGGAAGGAAGGAAAGGAAAGAAATATCAGAAGGAAGGAACAAAAGAAGGAAGGAAGTAAGGAAGGAAGGAAGGACGGGAGGAAGGATGGAATGAAGGAAGGAAGAATTGAAGGAAGGAAGGAAATAAAGAGAGGAAGTAAAAAATGAAGGAAGGAAAGTTGGAAAGAAACAAAGGAAGTAAGGGAGAAAAAGGAGGAAGGAAGGAAGAAAGGAAGGAAAATGGAAGGAAGGAAGGAAAGGAATGGAAGGAGGAAGGAAGGTAGGAAGGAAGGAAGGTAGTAAAAAAGGAAGGAAGGACATAAATAAAGTAAGGTAAGAAGGAATGAAGAAAGGGGAGAAGGAAGGTAGAAAAGAAGGGAGGAAGTAAAGGAAACAAATAAAGAAAGGAAGGAAGGGAGAAAAGGAAGGAAGGAGGAAAAGAAGGAAAGAATGAATGTAGGGAGGAAGGGAGGAGGGAAGGAAGGAAGAAAGTAAGGAACTTAGGAAGGAAGGAAGAAAAGGAAGGAAGCAAGGAAGGAAGGAAGAAAAGGAAGGAAACAAGGAAGGAAGGGAGGAAGGACGGAATGAAATAACAAAAGGAAGGTAAAAAGAAACGAAGGAAAAAAAGGAACGAATGAAGGAAGGAAGTAAAGGAAGGAAAGAAGGAAATAAAGAAATGATGGATAAAGAAACATAGAAGATAGGAGCAGGAGTAGGCCATTTGGCCCTTCGAGCCTGCTCCTCCATTCAATGAGATCATGGCTGATCATCCAAATTCAGTACCCTGTCCCCATATCCCTTGATCCCTTTAGCCTCAAGAAATATATCCAACTCTTTTTTGAATATATTTAATGAACTGGCCTCCACCGCCCTCTGTGGCAGAGAATTCCATAGGTTCACCGCTCCCTGGGTGAAGAAATTCCTCCTCATTTCAGTCCTAAATGGCTTACCCCTTATCCTTAGACTATGACCCCTGGTTCTGGACTCCCCGGCCATCATAAACATCCTTCCTGCATCTAGTCTGTCCAGGCCTGACAGAAATTTATAGGTTTTGATGAGATCCCCACTCAATCTTCTAAACTCCAGTGAGTATAAGCCCAATCGACACAATCTCTCCTCATACGTCATTCCTGCCATCCCAGGTATCAGCCTGGTGAATCTTCGCTGCACTCCTTCCATGGCAAGGACGTCCTTCCTCAGGTAAGGCGACCGAAACTGCACACAATACTCAAGTTGCGGTCTCACCAAGGCCCTGTACAACTGTAGCAAGACATCCTTGTTCCTGTACTCGAACCCTCTTGCTACGAAGGCCAACATACCATTTGCCTTTTTAACCGCCTGCTGCACCTGCATGCTTACCTTCAGCGACTGGTGCACAAGAACACCCAGGTCTCTTTGCACTTCCCCTTCTCCCAATCTATTGCCATTCAAATAATAATCTGCCTTCCTGTTTTTGCCACCAAATTGGATAACCTCACATTTATCCACATTATAGTGCTTTTGCCATGTTTTTGTCCAATCACCCAACCTGTCCAAATCTTACTGGAGTTTCACGACATCCTCCTCACAGCTTACCCTCCCACCCAGAGACTGAAAGAAGGAATAAAAGGAAGGAAGAAAGGAAGAAAGGAAGGAAGGAAGAAAAGGAAGGAAGCAAGGATGGAAGGAAGAAAAGGAAGGAAGCAAGGAAGGAAGGAAATAAGGGAGGAAGGAAGGAATAAATTAACAAAAGGAAGGAAAAAAGAAACGAGGGAAGAAAAGGAAGGAAAAAAGGATTGAATGAAGAGAGGAAGGAAGGAAGGTAGGGAGGAAGAACAGAAGGAAGGAATTAAATAAAGGAATGAAGGGAAAAAATGAAGGAAGGTAGGAAGGAAGGAAAGGCAGGAAGGAAGGAAGAAATGAAGGAAGGGAAGAAGAAAGGAATGAAGGAGATAAAGAAATTAAGGGAGGAAGGAAGGATGGATGAAAAGGAAGGAAGGAAGGAATGTAGAAAGGAAGGAAGGAAGAAAGAAAAGGAGGGAAGGAATGTAGGAAGGAAGGAAAGGAAGGGAGGGAGGAAGGAAGGAAATGAAGGAGGGGAGGAAGAAAGGATGGAAGCAAGAAAGGAAGGGAAGGAGGGAAGGGAAAAGGGAAAGACAGAAAGTGAGTATAGTAAGGAAGTAAGGAAGAAAGGAAGGAAATAAAGGGAAGGAAAGAAGGCTGGAAGCAAAGGAAGGAAGGGAGGCATTAAATAAATGAAGGAAAAAGAGAATGAAGGAAGAAATAAAAGGAAGGACGGAAGAAAGAAAGGAAGGAATGAATGAAATAAACAAAGGAAGGAAGGAACGGATGGAAGTAAAGGAAAGAAATAATGAAAGGAAAGATAAAAAGAAGGAAGGAAGAAAAGGAAGGAAGGAAGGAAGAAAAGAAGGAAGGAGTGAAGGAAGTAAAGGAAATTAATAAGGAAAGGGAGGAAGGTAGCAAGAAAAGGAATGAAGGAAGGAAGGAAGAAAAGAAGGAAGGGAGGAAAAAAGAAGGAAGGAAGAAACGAAGGAAGGAAAAAAAGAAAGGAAGGAATGAAGGAAGGAAGGTTGGAAGAAAGGAAGGTAGGATGGAAGGAAAGAAATAAACAATGGAAGGAAGGATAGGAAGGAAGTAAAGGGAAGAAATCAAGTAAGGAAGGAAAAAATGAAGGAAGGAAAGGAAGGAAGGAAGGAAGAAAGGAAGGAAAGGTAGGAGGGGAGGAAGGAAGGGAGGAAGGAAGGAAAGGAAGAAATTAAGGAAACAAAGAAAGGAAGGAAGGAAGGAAGGACTGAAGAAAAAGACAAAAAGAATGAAGGAAGCAATGAAAAAAATCAATGAAGGAAGGGAGGTAGGAAGGAAAGAAGGGAATAACAAAAGGAAGGAAATATGGATGGAAGAAAATGAAGGACGGAAGGAAGTAAGGAAGGGAGTAAAGGAAGGAAGGAAATAAAGATAGGACGGAAGGAAGGAGGGAAGGTTGGAAGAAAGGAGGGAAGGAAGGAAAAAAGGAAGGAAAGAAGGAAGAAAAGGAAGGAAGGAAATAAAAAAGGAAGGAAGGAATGGAAGGAAGGAGGGAACGAAGGAAGGAAGGAAGAAAAGGAACAAAGGAAAGGAAGGAAGGAAGGAGGGAAGGAAAGAAGGCAGGAAGTAAAGGAAAGAAAAAAGAAAGGAAGGAAGGAAGATAAGGAAGGAAGTAAGGAAGGAAGGAAGGAAGGAGGACGGATGGAATGAAGGAAGGAAGAATTGAAGGAAGGAAGGAAATAAAGAAGGGAATGAAAAAATGAAGGATGAAAAGAAAACAAAGCGGCAAAGAAAGGAAGGAAATAAAGAAAGCAAGGAAGGAAGAAAGAAAATTAAGAAAGGAAGGAAGGAATGGAAGGAAGGAGGGAAGGAAGTAAAGGATGGAAATAATGAAAGGAAGGAAAAAAGGAAGGAAGGAATGATGGAATAAAGGAAGGAAGTCAGGCAGTAAAGAAAGGAAATAAAGAAAGGAAGGAAGAAAAGGAAGGAAGGCAGAAAAGAAGGAAGGAAGGATGGAACAGAGGAAGGATGGAAGGAATGCAAGGAAGTAAAGGAAAGAAATAAGGAAAGCAAGGGAAAAAGGAAGGAAGCAAGGAAAGGAAGGAAGAAAAGAAGGAAATAAGGCAGGACGTAAAGGAAAGAAGGCAGGGGGAAGCAAGCAAGGAAGGAAGAAAAGAAGGAAGGAAATAAAGAAAGGAAGGAAAAAGGAAGGATGGTAGGAAGGATGGAATGGAAGGAGGGAAGGAATGAGGGGAGGAAGGAAGGAAATAAAGAAAGAAGTAAGGAATGAAGAATGGAAGGAAGGAATGGAAGAAATAAATAACGGAAGGAAGGAAGGAAGGATGTAAGTAAGGTAAGGAAGGAAGGTAGGGTGAAAAGGAAGAAATTAAAGAAAGGATGATAGAAATGAAAGAAGGAACGAAGGAAGAAAAGGAAGGTAGGAGGGAAGAAAAGGATGGACGGAAATAAATAAAGGAAGGAAGAAAGGACTGAAGAAAAAGACAAAAGAATGAAGGAAGCAATGAAAAAAATGAAAGAAGGAAGGGAGGAAGGAAGGAATGAAGGAAATAAAGAAAGGAAGGAAATATGGATGGAAGAAAATGAAGGACGGAAGGAAGTAAGGAAGGGAGTAAAGGAAGGAAGGAAATAAAGAAAGGACAGAAGGAAGGATGGAAGGTTGGAAGAAAGGAGGGAAGGAAGGAAGAATGGAAGGAAAGAAGGAAGAAAAGGAAGGAAGGAAATAAAAAAGGAAGGAAGGAATGGAAAGAAGGAGGGAACGAAAGAAGGAAGAAAAGGAACAAAGGAAAGGAAGGAAGGAGGGAAGGAAAGAAGGCAAGAAGTAAAGGAAAGGAAAAAGAAAGGAAGGAAGGAAGGAAGGAGGAAGGATGGAATGAAGGAAGGAAGAATTGAAGGAAGGAAGGAAATAAAGAAAGGAATGAGAAAATGAAGGAAGAAAAGAAAACAAAGCAGCAAAGAAAGGAAGGAAATAAAGAAAGCAAGGAAGGAAGAAAGAAAATTAAGAAAGGAAGGAAGGAATGGAAGGAAGGAGGGAAGGAGGGAAGGAAGTAAAGGACGGAAATAATGAAAGGAAGGAAAAAAGGAAGGAAGGAATGATGGAATAAAGGAAGGAAGTCAGGCAGTAAAGAAAAGAAATAAAGAAAGGAAGGAAGAAAAGGAAGGAAGGCAGAAAAGAAGGAAGGAAGGATGGAACAGAGGAGGGATGGAAGGAATGCAAGGAAGTAAAGGAAAGAAATAAGGAAAGCAAGGGAAAAAGGAAGGAAGCAAGGAAAGGAAGGAAGAAAAGAAGGAAATAAGGCAGGACGTAAAGGAAAGAAGGCAGGGGGAAGCAAGCAAGGAAGGAAGAAAAGAAGGAAGGAAATAAAGAAAGGAAGGAAAAAGGAAGGATGGTAGGAAGGATGGAATGGAAGGAGGGAAGGAATGAGGGGAGGAAGGAAGGAAATAAAGAAAGAAGTAAGGAATGAAGAATGGAAGGAAGAAATGGAAGAAATAAATAACGGAAGGAAGGAAGGAAGGATGTAAGTAAGGTAAGGAAGGAAGGTAGGGTGAAAAGGAAGAAATTAAAGAAAGGATGAAAGAAATGAAAGAAGGAACGAAGGAAGAAAAGGAAGGTAGGAGGGAAGAAAAGGATGGACGGAAATAAATAAAGGAAGGAAGAAAGGACTGAAGAAAAAGACAAAAGAATGAAGGAAGCAATGAAAAAAATGAAAGAAGGAAGGGAGGAAGGAAGGAATGAAGGAAATAAAGAAAGGAAGGAAATATGGATGGAAGAAAATGAAGGACGGAAGGAAGTAAGGAAGGGAGTAAAGGAAGGAAGGAAATAAAGAAAGGACAGAAGGAAGGATGGAAGGTTGGAAGAATGGAGGGAAGGAAGGAAGAAAGGAAGGAAAGAAGGAAGAAAAGGAAGGAAGGAAATAAAAAATGAAGGAAGGAATGGAAAGAAGGAGGGAATGAAAGAAGGAAGAAAAGGAACAAAGGAAAGGAAGGAAGGAAAGAAGGCAAGAAGTAAAGGAAAGGAAAAAGAAAGGAAGGAAGGAAGGAGGAAGGATGGAATGAAGGAAGGAAGAATTGAAGGAAGGAAGGAAATAAAGAAAGGAATGAAGAAATGAAGGAAGAAAAGAAAACAAAGAGGCAAAGAAAGGAAGGAAATAAAGAAAGCAAGGAAGCAAGAAAGAAAATTAAGAAAGGAAGGAATGGATGGAAGGAGGGAAGGAGGGAAGGATGTAAAGGATGTAAATAATGAAAGGAAGGAAAAAAGGAAGGAAGGAATGATGGAATAAAAGAAGGAAGTCAGGCAGTAAAGGAAAGAAATAAAGAAAGGAAGGAAGAAAAGGAAGGAAGGCAGAAAAGAAGGAAGGAAGGAAGGAACAGAGGAAGGATGGAAGGAATGCAAGGAAGTAAAGGAATGAAATAAGGAAAGCAAGGGAAAAAGGAAGGAAGCAAGGAAAGGAAGGAAGGAAGGAAAGAAGGAAATAAGGCAGGACGTAAAGGAAAGAAGGCGGGGGAAGCAAGGAAGGAAGGAAGAAAAGAAGGAAAGGAATAAAGAAAGGATGGAAAAAGGAAGGATTGTAGAAAGGATGGAATGGAAGGAGGGAAGGAAGGAGGAAGGAAGGAAATAAAGATACAAGTAAGGAATGAAGAATGGAAGGAAGGAATGGAAGAAATACATAACGGAAGGAAGGAAGGATGTAAGTAAGGAAGGTAGGGAGAAAAGGAAGGAAGTAAATAAAGAAAGGATGAAAGAAACAAAGGAAGGAACGAAGGACGAAGAGGACGGTAGGAAAGAAGAAAAGGATGGACAGAAATAAATAAAGGAAGGAAGGAAGGAAGTACAGGATGGAAGGGTGGAAGGAAGGAATGAAGGAAATAAAGAAAGGAAGGAAGTATAGGAAAGAACGAAAGAATAGAAGGAAGGTAGAAAAGGAATGAAGAAAGAAAAGATGGAAGGAAGGAAGGAAGTAAATAAACATAACAAAGGGAGAAAAGGAAGGATTGAAGGAAGAAAGGAAGGAAAATGGAAGAGAGGAAGGCAAAAGGAAGGAAGGAAAGGAAAGGAAAGGAGGAAGGAAGGAAGGTAGGAAGTAAATAAGGAAGAAATACAGAAAGTAATGAAAAAATGAAAGGAAGGAAGGAATGAACGTAGGAAGGAAAGAAAGGAAGGAGGGAAGGAAGGGAGGAAGGAAGGAATGAAGGAAATAAAGAAAGGAAGGAAGGAAAGCAGAAATGGAAGGGAGGAAGTAATGAATCATGAAATAAAGAAATGAAGGAAGGAAAGAAGGAAGAAAAGGAACAAAATAAAAAAGACTGAAGGAAGGAATAAAAGGAAGGAAGAAAGGAAGGAAGGAAGAAACGATGGACGGAAGGAAGAAAAGGAAGGAAGCAAGGATAGATGGAAGTAAAGGAAGGAGGGAAGGAAATAAGGGAGGAAGGAAGGAATATATTAACGAAAGGAAGGAAAAAACAAATAAGGAAAGAAAGGGTAGGAAAGAGGGAAGGAAGGAAATAAACAAATAAAGCAAAGAAGGAAGGAAGAAAGGAAGTAAATGAGAGAAATAGGAAAAGGAAGGATGGAAGACAAGGAAGGAAGAAAAGAAGGGAGAAAGGAAGGAAGGAAGAAATGGAGAAATGAAGGAAGGAAAGGAATGAAGTAATGGAAAGAAATAAAGAAAGGAAGGAAAAATGAAGGATGGAAAGAAGAATAGAAGGAAGGAAGGATGTAAAGGAAATAAATAAAGAAAGGAAGGAAGTGAGAAAAGGAAGGAAGGAATAAAAGAAGGATGGATTGAATGAAGGGAGGAAGGAAGGATGAACAGAAGGAATAAGAAACGAAATAAAGGACTGAAGGAAAAAAATGAAGGAAGGAAATAAGGTAGGAAGGAAGGAAATGATAGAAGGAAGGAAAGAAGAGAGGAAGGAAGGAAAGGCAGGAAGGAAGAAAGAGGAGGAGTGAAGGTAGAAATAGAGGAAGGGAAGAAGAAAGGAATGAAGGATATAAGGAAGGAACGAAGGAAGGATGGATGAAAAGGAAGGAATGAAGGAATGTAGGAAGGAAGAAAAGGAAGGAAGGGAAGAAGGAAGGAACGAAGGATATAAAGAAAGGATGGAAGGAAGGAAGGAAGGAAGGATGGAAGAAAAGGAAGGAAGGAAGGAAATGAAGGAGGGAAGGAAGGAAGGGAGGAAGGAAGGAAATGAAGGAGGGAAGGAAGGAAGGGAGGAAGGAAGGAAATGAAGGAGGGAAGGAAGGAAGGGAGGAAGGAAGGAAGGGAGGATGGAAGGAAGGCAGGAAAAAAAGGATGGAAGGAAATAAAGAAAGGAAGGTAAAAAGGAAGGAAGGTAGGAAGTTAGGAGGGAAGGAAGGAAGGAAACGAAGGAGGACAGGAAGGCAGGGAGGAAGGAGGGAAAGGAATGAAGTAAATGGAAGAAATTAAGTAAGGAAGGAAATAATGAAGGAAGGAAGGAAACGAAGGAAGGAAGGAAGAAAGGAAGGAAAGGAAGGAGGGGAGGAAGGAAGGAGGAAGGAAGGAAATTATGGAAATAAAGAAAGGAAGGAAATATGGATGGAAGAAAATGAAGGACGGAAGGAAGTAAGGAATGGAGAAAAGGAAGGAAATAAAGAAAGGAGGGAAGGAAGGAAGGCAGAAAAGAAAGGTAGGAAGGAAAGGAAGGAGAGAGGGAAGACGTGGATGGAAGGAAAGAAGGAAGAAAAGGAAGGAAATAAAAAAGGAAGGAAGCAATGGAAGGACGGAGGGAACGAAGGAAGGAAGGAAGTAAAGGAACAAAGGAAAGGAAGGAAGGAGGGAAGGAAAGTAGGCAGGAAATAAAGGAAATAAAGAAAGAAAGGAAGGAAGAAAAGGAAGGAAGTAAGGAAGGAAGTAAGGGACGAAGGGTGGAATGAAGGAAGGAAGAATTGAAGGAAGGAAATAAAGAAAGGAATGAAAAAATGAAGGAAGGAAGGAAATAAACAAAGGAAGGAAAGGAGAAAATGAAGGAAGGAGGAAAGGAAGGAAACAATGTAGGAAGGAAAGAAAGGGAGGGAGGAAGGAAGGAAGGGAGGCAGTAAAAAAAAGGATGGAAGAAAATAGAGAAAGGGAGGTAAAAGGAAGGAAGGTAGGAAGTTAGGAGGGATGGAAGGAAGGAAATGCAGGAGGACAGGAAGGCAGGGAGGAAGGAAAGGAAGGATGGAAGAAAGAGAAGGAAGGAAAGGAAGGAGGGAAGGAAGAAAGGAAGGAAGGAAAGGATGGAAGGAAGGAAGAAAGGAAGGATGGAAAGAAGGAAGAAAAGGAAGGAAGGAAATAAACAAAGGAAGGAAGGAAATAAAGGAAGGAGTGAACAAGAATTTAAGGAAGAAGGATGGAAAGAGGGTAAAGTAAGGAAGGAAGGAATAAAAGAAGGAAGGAAGGAAATAAAGAAAGGAAGGAAAAATGATGGAAGGAAGGGAGAAACGAATTAAGTTAGGAAAGGAAGGATGGAAGTTACGAAGAAAGGAAGGATTGAAGGAAGAAAAGGAAGGAAGCCGGAAGGAAGGAAGAAATGGAGGAAGGAATGAATGAAATAACGAAAGGAAGGAAAATGAAATGAAGACAGAAAAGGAAGGAAAGAAGGAAGGAAGTAAAGGAAGGAAGGAAATAAAGAAATGAAAAAAAGGGAACGAAGGAAGGACTAAAAGGAAGGAAGGAAAAAGGATTGAATGAAGGAAGGAAGGAAGAAAGGAAGGAAGGAAGAATGGAAGAAAGGAGAGAGGAAGGAAGAAAGGAAGAAAAGGAGGAAGGAAGGAAGGTAGGATGGAAAGGAAGAAAAGAAAACAGACGCAAAGAAATGAAGGAATTAACGAAAGCAAGGAAGGAAGAAAGAAATTTAAGAATGGAAGAAAGGAATGGAAGGAAGGAGGGAAGGAAGTAAAGAATGGAAATAATGAAAGGAAGGAAAAAAGGAAAGAAGGCAGGATGGAATAAAAGAACGCAGTCAGGCAGTAAAGGAAAGAAATAAAGAACGGAAGGAAGAAAAGGAAGGAAGGCAGAAAAGAAGGAAGGAAGGAAGGAACAGAGGAAGGATGGAAGGAAAGGAAGGAGGGAAGGAAGAAAGGAAGGGAGGAAAGAAGGATAAAAGGAAGGAAATAAAAAAGGAAAGAAGGAATGGAAGGAAGGAGGGATTGAAGGAAGGGAGGAAGAAAAGGAACAAAGGAAACGAAGGAGGGAAGGAAAGAAGGCAGGAAATAAAGGAAGGAAATAAAGAAAGGAAGGAAAAATGATGGAAGGAAGGAAGGAAGAAAAGAAGTAAGGAAGGAAAGGAAGGATGGAAGTTAGGAAGAAAGCAAGGAAGGAAGGAAGAAATGGAGGAAGGAATGAACGAAATGAAGGAAAATGAAATGAAGGAAGAAAAGGAAGGAAAGATGGAAGGAAGTAAAGAAAGGAAGGAAATAAAGAAATGAAAAAAGGGAATGAAGGAAGGACTAAAAGGAAGGAAGGAAAAAGCTTTGAATGAAGGAAGGAAGGAAGAAAGGAAAAAAAGAAAACAAAGACTCAAAAAAAGGAAGGAAATAAAGAAAGCAAGGAAGGAAGAAAGAAAATTAAGAAAGGAAGGAATGGAAGGAAGGAGGGATGGAGGGAACAAAGTAAAGGACGGAAATAATGAAAGGAAGGGAAAAAAAGGAGGAAAGGATGGAATAAAAGAAGGAAGTCAGGCAGTAAAGGAAAGAAATAAAGAAAGAAGGAAGAAAAGGAAGGAAGGAAAGAAGGAAGGAAGGAAGGAACAGAGGAAGGATGGAAGGAAAGTAAGGAAGTAAATGAAAGAAATAAGGAAAGGAAGAGAAAAAGGAAGGAAGGAAGAAAATAAGGACATAAGGAAGGAAGTAAACAAAGGAAGGCAGGCGGAAGCAAGCAAGGATGGAAGAAAAGAAGGAAGGAAATAACGAAAGGAAGGAAAAAGGAAGGATGGTAGGAAGGAAGGAAAGGAAGGAGGGGAGGAAGGAAGGAAATAAAGAAAGGAGGTCAGGAATGAAGAATGGAAGGAATGAATGGAAGGAAGGAAGGATGGAAGTAAGTGAAGGAAGGAAGGGAGAAAAGGAAGGAAGCAAATAAAGAAAGAATGAAAGGAACAAACGAAGGAACGAAGGAAGAAAAGGAAGGTAGGACGGAAGAAAAGGATGGACGGAAATAAATACAGGAATGGAGGAATGAAGGAAGGAAGGAAGTAAAAGAGGGTAGGGTGGAAGGAAGGAATGAAGGAAACAAAGAAAGGAAGGAAGTAAAGGAAAGATCTAAAGGAAAGATGGAAGGTAGAAAGGGAGGAAGAAAATAAGGAAGGAAGGAAGTAAATAAACAAAGGAAGGGAAAAGAGGAAGAGTTGAAGGAAGAAAGGAAGGATAAATGGAAGAAAGGAAGGAAAAAGGAAGGAAGGAAGGAAAGGAAGGGAGGAAGGAAGGACGGTAGGAAGGAAGGAAGGAAGGAAGGAAGGAAGAAAGGAAGGAAGTAAAAAAGGAAGAAATATAGAAAGTAATGAAAACATGGAAGGGAGGAATAAAGGTGGGAAGGAAGGAAAAAAGAAATGGAGGAAGGAAGGATTGAAATAATGAATGGAAGAAAAAATGAAATGAAGGAAGAAAATGAAGGAAAGAAGGAAGGAAGAGAAGGAAGAAGCGAGGAAGGAAGGAATGAAGGAAAGAAAGCAAGGAAGGAAAGCAGAAATGGAAGGAAGGAAGGGAGGAACGAATCATGGAAATAAAGAAATGAAGAAAGGAAAGAAAGAAGGAACACAAGGAAGGACATAAAAAAGGAAGGAAAGGAAGAAAGGAGGGAATGAAGGAAGGATGGAGGTAATGAAGGAAGGAGGAAGGAAGGAAGGAAGCAAATGAAGAAAGGAAAGGAAGAAAGGAGGGAAGGAAATAAGGCAGGAGGTAAAGGAAAGGAATAAAGAAAGGAAGGAAAAGGGAAGGAGGGAAGGAAGGAATTAAGGAAATTAACAAAGGAAAGATGGAAAGGAAGGAAGTAAAGGGAGGAAATAAACAAAGGAAGGAAGGAAGGAAGGGGGAAGGATGGAATGAGGGAAGGATGAATTGCAGGAAGGAAAGAAATAAAGACAGGAAGTAAAAAATGAAGGAAGGAAGAAAATAATCAAAGGACGGAGGAAGGAAAGGAAGAGAGGAAGGAAAGCAGGAAAGTAGTAAAAAATGAAGGAAGGAAGAAAAGAAGGAAGGAAGTAAAGAAAGGAAGAAAAAAGGAAGGATGGTAGGAAGGAAGGAAAGGAAGGAGGGAAGGAAGGAAAGAAATAACGAAAGGAAGTCAGGAATGAAGAATGGAAGGAATGGAAGAAATAAAGAATGGAAGGAAGGAAGGATGGAAGTAAGTGAAGGAAGGAAGGGAGAAAAGGAAGGAAGTAAATAAAGAAAGAGTGAAAGGAATGAAGGAAGGAACGAATGAAGAAAAGGAAAGTAGGAGGGAAGAAAAGGATGGATGGAAATAAAAAAAAGGAAGGAAGGAATGAAGGAAGGAAGGAAGTAAAGTAGGGAAGGTTGGATGGAAGGAATGAAGGAAATAAAGAAAGGAAGGAAGTAAAGGAAAGAACTGAAGAAAAGATGGATGGTAGGAAGGAAGAAAAGAAGGGAGGAAGGAAGTAAATAAACAAAGGAAGGGAGAAGAGGAAGAATTGAATGAAGAAAGGAAGGAAAAATTGAAGAACGGAAGGAAGGAAGGAAGGAAAGGAAGGGAGGAAGGAAGGTAGGAAGGAAGGAAGGTTGGAAGGAAGTAAAAAAGGAAGAAATACAGAAAGTAATGATAAAATGGAAGGAAGGAATGAAAGTCGGAAGGAAGGAGGAAAGAAATGGAGGAAGGAAGGATTTAAATAATGAAAGGAAGGAAAAATGAAATGAAGGAAGAACAGGAAGGAAAGAAGGAAGGAAGGGAGGAAGTAAGGAAGTTAGGAAGGAAGGAAGGAAGTAAAAAAGGAAGTAATACAGAATGTAATGAAAAAATGGAAGGAAGGAAAGGACAGAAGGAGGGAAGGGAAGAAGGCAGGAAATAAAGGTACGAAATAAAGAAGGGAAGGAAAGAAGAAAAGGAAGGAAGTAAGGAAGGGAGGAAGGATGGAATGAAGGAAAGAAGAATTGAAGGAAGGAAATAAAGAAAGGAAAGAAAAAATGAAGGAAGGAAGGAAATAAACAAGGGAAGGAAGGGAGAAAAGGAAGGAAGGATGGAAGGAAATAAAGAAAGGAAGGTAAAAAGGAAGGAAGGAAGGAAGTTAGGAGGGAAGGAAGGAAGGAAACGAAGGAGGACAGGAAGGAAGGAAAGGAAGGATGGAAGAAAGCGAAGGAAGGAAGAAAGTAAGGAATGAAGGAAATACAGAAAGAAAGTAAGGAAGGATGGAAGGAAGGAAGAAAAGTAAGGAAAGCAGGAAAAGAAGGAGGGAAAGAAGAAAGGACCGGAGGAAAGGAAGGAGGGAAGGAAGAAAGGAAGGAACAAAAGAAGGAAGAAACGGAAGGGAATAAAAAAGGAAGGAAGGAAAGGAAGGAAGGAGGGAACAAGGAATGAAGGAAGGAAGGAAGGATGGAAAGAGGGTAAAGTAAGGAAGGAAGGAAATAAAAGAATGAAGGAATAAAAGAAGGAAGGAAGGAAATAAAGAAAGGAAGGAAAAATGATGGAAGGAAGGAAGAAAAGAAGTAAGGAAAGGAAGGATGGAAGTTAGGAAGAAAGGAAGGAAGAAAGAGAAGGAAGGAATCAAGGAAGGAAGGAAGAAATGGAGGAAGGAATGAATGAAATAACAAAATGAAGGAAAATGAAATGAAGGAAGAAAAGGAAGGAAAGAAGGAAGGAAGTAAAGGAAGGAAATAAAGAAATGAAAAAAGGGAATGAAGGAAGGACTAAAAGGAAGGAAGGAAAAAGCTTTAAATGAAGGAAGGAAGAAAGGAAGAAAAGAAAACAAAGACGCAAAGAAAGGAAGGCAATAAAGAAAGCAAGGAAGGAAGAAAGATAATTAAGAAAGGAAGGAAGGAATGGAAGGAAGGAGGGAAGGAGGGAGGAAGTAAAGGAAGGAAATAATGAAAGGAAGGAAAAAAGAAGGAAGAAAGGATGGAATACAAGGAGGAAGTCAGGCAGTAAAGGAAAGAAATAAAGAAAGGAAGGAAGAAAAGGAAGGAAGGCAGAAAAGAAGGAAGGAAGGAAAGGAGGAAGGAAGGAAGGAAAGGAACAAAGTAAATGAAAGAAAAAAGGAAAGGAAGGGAAAAAAGGAAGGAAGCAAGGAAAGGAAGGAAGAAAATAAGGAAATAAGGAAGGAAGTGATGGAAGGCAGGGGGATGCAAGCAAGGAAGGAAGAAAAGAGGAAGGACGTAAAGAAAGGAAGAAAAAATGAAGGATGGTAGGAAGGAAGGAAAGGAAGGAGGGGAGGAAGGAAGGAAATAAAGAAAGAAGGTCAGGAATGAAGATTGGAAGGAAGGAATGGAAGAAATAAAGGATGGAAGGAAGGATGGAAGTAAGTGAAGGAAGGAAGGGAGAAAAGGAAGGAAGTAAATAAAGAAAGAATGAAAGGAATGAAGGAAGGAACGAAGGAAGAAAAGGAAGGTAGGAGGGAAGAAAAGGATGGACAGAAATAAATAAAGGAAGGACGGAACTAAGGCAGGAAGTAAAGGAGGGAACGGTGGAAGGAAGGAATGAAGGAAATAAAGAAAGGAAGGAAGTAAAGGAAAGAACTAAAGAAAAGATGGAAGGTAGAAAAGAAGGAAGGAAGAAATGAAGGAAGGAAGGAAGAAAATATACAAAGAAAGGGAGAAGAAGAAAAATTGAAGGAAGAATGGAAGGAAAAATGGAAGAAAGGAAGGAAAAAGGAAAGAAGGAAGGAAAAGAAGGGAGGAAGGAAGGTAGGAAGGAAGGAAGGAAGTAAAAAAGGAAGAAAAACAGAAAGTAATGAAAAAATGGAAGGAAGGAATGAAGTCGGAAGGAGGGAAGAAAGAAATGGAGGAAGGAAGGATTGAAATAACGAAAGGAAGGAGAAATGAAATGAAGGAAGAAATGGAAGGAAAGAAGGAAGGAAAGGAAGGGAGGAAGGAAGGAAGTTAGGAAGGAAGGAAGGAAGTAAAAAAGGAAGAAATACAGAAAGTAATGAAAAAATGGAAGGAAGGGAGGAAGGAAGGAAAGCAGAAATGGAAGGAAGGGAGGGAGGATCGACTCATGGAAATAAAGAAATGAAGGAAGGCAGGAAAGACAGAAGAAAAGGAAGGAAATAGAAAAGGAAGGAAAGGAAGAAAGGTGGGAAGGAAGGAGTGAAGGAGGGAAGGGAGTAAAGGAAGGAAATAATGAAAGGAAGGAAAAAAGGGAAGAAGGGAGGAAGAAATTGAAGGAAGGAAGGAAAGAAGTAAAGGAAGGAGGGAACGAAAGCAGGAAGTAAAGGAAAGAACTAAAGAAAGGAAGGAAAAAAGGAAAGAAGTAAGGAAGGAATGGAAGGAAGGAGGGAAGCAGGGAAGAAAGTAAAGGAAGAAAATAATGAAAGGAAGGAAGAAAGGAAGGATGGAAGAAAAGGAAGGAAAGACAGAAAGGAAGGAATGAATGAAGTAACGAAGAAACGAAAACATGGAATAGAAACGAAGGGAAGGAGGTCAAGTAAGTAAAGGAAGAGCGACGGATAAAAGGAAGACAAGAAGGAAGGAAGGGAAGAAGGCATGAATCAAATAATGAAAGGAAGGAAAGGAAGGGAATTAAAGGAAGGAAGAAAAGAAGGAAGGAAGGACATAATGTAAGGAAGGAAGGAATGAAGGAAGGATGGAAGGAAGGAATTAAGGAAAGGAAGTGATGGAAGAAGGGAAGGAAGCCAAGAATGGAAAGAAAACAAGGAAGGAATGCAGGAAGGAAATATGGGAGGAAGAAAGGAAACAGATAAATGTAAGGAAGGATGGAAGGAGGGAAGAAAAGGAAGGAATAAGAAAGGAAGGAGGGAAGGAAGGAAGAAAGAAAGGAAGCTGGAAAGGAAGGAAGAAAGAATGGAAGGAAGGAATGAAGGCAGGACATAAAGAAAGGGAAGGAAAGAAAGGATAGAAGGATGGAAGGAAAGAAAGAATAGAAGGAGGGAAGGACAGAAGAAAGAAAGGAAGGCGGGAAGGCAGGAAGAATGAAAGGAAGGAATAAAGAAAGCGTAGAAAAGGAAGGCTAGAAGGAGGGAAGGAAACGAAGGAAATAAAGTAAGGAAGGGATGAGGGGAGGAAGGAATGAAGGAAGGAAGGAAAGGAAGGAAGCAAGGAAGGAAGAAACGATGGAAGGAAGGAAGTAAAGGGAGGAAAGAAAGAAAGCAAAGGAGAAAGGAAGAAAATAAAGAAAGGAAGGAGTGGAAGGAAGTAGAGAAGGCAGGAAGAAAAGGAATAAAAGGAAGGAAAGAAGGCAAGGAAGGAAGGAAAGGGAGGAAAGAAAGCAAGGAAGGAAGGAAGAAAGAAAGGAAGGTAGGAAGAAAGGAAGGAAGGAAGAAAGGATGGAAGGAAGGAAGGAAGGAAGTAAAGGAAGGAACTATAGAAAGCAAGGAAGAAGGGAAGAAAAGAAAAAAGAATGGAAGGAGTGGAAGGAAGCAGAGAAGGAAGGAAGAAAAGGAATTAAAGGAAGGATGAAGGCAAGGAAGGAAGGAAAGCAGAAAAGAAAACAAGGAAGGAAGGAAGGAGGGTGGAAGTAAAGGAAGGAAAGGAAGAAAAGCAGGAAAGAAAGGAAGGAATGAAGAAAAGAAAACATGGTTGGATGGAAGGACAGAAGGAAAAAAGAAGGAAGTAATGAAATAAACAAAGGAAGGAAAGGGCGGATTGAAGGAAGCATGGAAAGAAGAGAGGAAGGAAGGAAGAAAGAAAAGAAGGAAGGAATGAAATAAAGGAAGGAAGGAAGGAAATTAAAAAAGGAAGGAAAGAAAGGAAGGAAGGAGGGAAGGAAGGAAAGGAAAGAAATGAAGGGAAAAAAATAAATGAAGGAATAAGGGATGGAAGGAAGATAAGGAAGGGGGAAGGAAGGAAGGAATGGTGGAAGGAATGAAGTAAAGGAACGAAATGAAGAAAGCAAGGAAGAAAGGAAGAAAAGCATGAAAGGAAGGATGGAAGGGAAAGAAGTAGAGAAGGAAGGAAGAAAAGGAAGGAAGGGAAGGAAAGAAGGAAAGAAACGAAGGAATGATGGAAGGAATGAAGAAAATAAAACATGGTTAAATGGAAGGACGGAAGATAAGATGGAAGGAAGGAAATAATCAAAGGAATGAAATGAAAGGAAGGAAGGGAAAGAAGGCACAATTAAGGAAGAGAGGAAAAAAGGAAGGAAGCAAGGAAGCAGGAGAGGAAGGAAGGAAGGAAATAAAGGAAGGAGGGAAGGAAAGGAAGGAACAGAAAGGAAGGATGGAAGGATGGAAGGAAGGAAGGGAAAAATGAAGGAAGGAAGACAGGAAAGAGAGTAAAGTAAGTAAGGAAGGAAGGAAGAAATGAAGGAATGAAAAAAAGAATGAAGAGCGGAAGGAAGGAAGCAAAGGAAGGAAATGAAGGAAAGAAGGAACGGAAGGAATGAACGAAGAAAAGAAAACATAAAGGAAGGGAGGAAGGAAAGAGAGTAATATTAGTAAGGAAGGCAGGAAGAAATGAAGGAAGGAAGAGGGGAAGGAAGAAAGGAAGGAAAGAAGGAAGGCCTGAAGGAAGGAAATAAAGAAAAGAAAGAAAAAAGGAAGGGGGAAGGAAGACAGGAAGAAAAGGAAGTTAAGGAAGGAAAGGAAGGAAGTACAGAAGGAACATAGGAAGGAAGGAAAGGACGAAAATATAACAGGGAAGCAAAGAAAGGAAGGAAGGAAAGGGGGAAAAGGAAGCCAGGAATGAAGGAAAGGAAAGGAAGGAGGGAAGGAATGAAGGTAGGAAGGAAGGAATGAAGGAGTGAAAGGAAGAAAAGAATACAAGGAAGCAAAGAAAGGAAGAAAAGAAAAGTGGGAAGGCAGGAAGGAAGAAAGGAATTAAAGGGAGGAAAGTAAGTAAGGTAGGAAGGAAGGACGGAAGGAAGGAAAGGAAGGAGGGAAGGAAGGATTGGGTACTGAATTTGGATGATCAGCGATGATCACATTAAATGGTGGAGCAGGCTCGAGGTGCCGAATGGCCTACTCCTGCTGCTATCTTCTATGTTTCTATGAAGGAAGGAAGGAATGAAAGGGAGGGAAATAAGTAAGGAAGGAAGGAAGAAAAGAAGGAGGGAAGGAAATAAAGAATGGAAGGAAGGAAGAAAAGGAAGGAAGTTGGAAGTTACAAAAGCAGAAAGGAAGGAAGGAAATAAAGAAACGAGGGAAGGAAATTACGAAGGGAAGAAAGGAAGGAAGTAAAGGATGGCGATAAAGGGAAGAAGGAAAGGAAGGAAGTGAGGAAAAAGGAAGGAAGGAAGAAAAGGTAGGAAGGATGGAAAAACAGAAGGAAGGAAGGATGGAAGGAAGGAAGGAAGGAGCTAAGGAAGGAAGAAAATATAGAAGGAAGGAATGAAGAAGGAAATACAGAAAGGAAGGAAGGAAAGGAAGGAGGAAAGGATGGATGGACATATAGAAAGGAAGGAAAGGAAGGAGGAATGGAATGAAAGGAAGGGCAGAATAAAGGAAGGAAGGGAGGAAGGAAGGAAGGAAGGAAGAAAATAAAGAAGGAATGTAATAAAGAAAGGAAGGGAGGAAAAGGAGGGATGGAATGAAGGAATGAAATAAAGAAAGGATGGAAAAAAGGAAGGAAGGATGGAAATATTGAAAGGAAGTAGGAAAGGAAGGATAGGAAAGAAGGAGTGAAGGTAGGAAGGACGGATGTGAAAACAGGTGGACGGAGGAAAGGTACTTAAAGTAGGAAATGAAGGAAGGACGGAAGAAAAGAAGGAAGGAATTAAATAAATATAGGGAGGAACGAAAGGAAGGATAGGAAGGAAGGATGGAAGGACGGAAGGAAGGTAGTAAAAGGAAAGGAAGTGAGGAAGGAAGGAAGAAAAGAAGGCAGAAAAGAAGGAAGGAATGAAATAAATATAGGGAGGAAGGAAAGGAACAAGGGAAGGAAGTATAGGAAGGGAGGAAGGAAGGATGGAAGGAAAGGAAGGAAGGAATGAAAGAAGAGAAGAAGAAAGGAAGGAAATAACAAAAGGAATTAGGAAAGGAAGGAAAGGAAGGAATGAGTGAAAGAAGGCTTGAAGGATGGATGGGCAGATGGATGGAGGGAAGGATGGACGGATGGAAGGAAAGTAGGAAAGGAAGGAAGTAAAGACAACAAGGATGGGAGGCTGAAATAAGAGTTAAGGAAGTAAGGAAGAATGGAATGAAGGAAGGATGGAAGAAAGGAAAGGAGAGAGGCTGCAAGGAAGCATGGTAGGAAGGAATGAAGGAAGGAAGGAAGAAATGAAGGTAGGGAGGAATAAAATAAAGATGGGAAGGAGGGAAGGAAGGGTGGAGGGAAAGGAAGGAAGCAAGGAAGGAAGGAACGATGGAAATACAGAAAGGAAGGAAGGAAAGGAAGGAGGGAAGGAACATAGGAAATAAAGAAAGGAAGGAGGGAAGGAAGTAATTAAAGAAAGGAAGGAAGGAATGGAAGGAAGGAAGGAAATAAAGAAAGGGAAAGAAGGAAAGGAGGAATAGGAAGGAAGGAACTAAAGGAAGGAAAAAAGATAAAGGAAGGAAATAATGAGGGATGGAAGAAAATGAAGCAAGGAAGGAAAGATGGAAGGAAAGAAGGAAGGAATAAAAGGAAGGAATGGAAGGACAGAAGGAAAGGAAGGAAAGGAAAGATGGAAGGAATGGAAGGAAGGAAGGAAAGCAGGAAGAAAGGAAGGAAGGTAAGGAAGGAAAGGAAGAAACGAAGGAAAGGAAGTTAGGAAGAAAAGAAAACAAGGAAGGAGAGAAAGTAAAGTAAGGAGGGAAGGTGGAATAGAAGGAAGGAAGGAAGGAATGATGAACGAATAGAAAACAAGGATGGAAGGAAGGAAGAAAGGAAGGAAGGAAGAATGAATGAAAAGAAAAGAAGGAATGAAGGAAGGAAGGAAGCAAAGATGGAAGGCAGGAAATAAAGAAATGGAGGAAAGGAAGAAATTATGAAGAAAGGAAGGAAGGAACGAAGAAAGGAAGGAATGAAATAAAGAAAGGGAAGTAGGAATGGAAGGAAGGAGGAAAGGAAGGAGTAGAGGAAGGCAGTAAAGGTAGAAAATAAAGAAATGATGGAAAAAATGTAGGAAGGAAGTAAGGAAAAAGAAGGAAATAAGAAAGCAAGGAAAGAAAGGAAGAAAGCAAAGGAAGGAAGGTAGAAAGAAAAGAAAGTAAGGAAGGATGGGAGGAAAGATGGAAGGAAGGAAATAACAAAATGAAGGAAAGGAAGGAAGCAAAGGAAGGAAGGTAGAAAGAAAAGAAAGGAAGGAAGGAAGGATGGGAGGAAAGATGGAAGGAAGGAAATAACAAAATGAAGGAAAGGAAGGAAGAATGGAAGAAAAGGAAGGGAGGAATAAAGGAAGGAAGGGAAAAAGGAAGGAAGGAAGGAAGGATGGAAGGAAGAATATAATGCAGGAATGTAATAAAGAAAGGAAGGGAGGAAAAGGAGGGATCGAATGAAGGAATGAAATAAAGAAAGGATGGAAAAAAGGAAGGAAGGAAGAAAATATTGAAAGGAAGCAGGAAAGGAAGGACAGGAAGCAAGGAGTGAAGGTAGGAAGGACAGATGAGAAAATGGGTGGATGGAGGAAAGGGACTGAAAGTAGGAAATGAAGGAAGGACGGAAGAAAAGAAGGAAGGAATTAAATATATGGAGGATTGAAAGGACGGATAGGAAGGAGGGAAAGAAGGAGGGAAGTAAGTGAGGAAGAACAGAAGAAAAGAAGGCAGAAAAGAAGGAAGGAATGAAATAAATATAGGGAGGAAGGAAAGGAAGAAGGGAAGGAAGTATAGGAAGGAAGGAAGGAAGGAAGTAAAGCAGGTAGGAAGGAAGGAATGAAGTAAAGAAAGGAAGGAAGGAAAGGAAGGAGGGAAGGAAGGAAGGATGGTAGGAAAGGAAGGAAGGAATGAAAGAAGAGAAGAAGAAAGGAAGGAAATAACGATAGGAATTAGGAAAGGAAGGAAAGGAAGGAATGAATGAAGGAAGGCTTGAAGGAAGGATGGGCAGAAGGAAGTAAAGAAAACAAGGAAGGGAGGCTGAATTAAGAGTTAAGGAAGTAAGGAAGAATGGAATGAATGAAAGATGGAAGAAAGGAAAGAACAGAGGACGCAAGGAAGCAAGGAAGGAAGGGAGGAATGAAGGAAGGAAGGAAGGAAAAAACGAAGGAAGGGAGGAATAAAATAAAGAAGGGAAGGAGGGGAGGAAGGAAGGGTGGAGGGAAAGGAAGGAAGCAAGGAAGGAAGGAACGAAGCAAATAGAGAAAGGATGAAGGAAAGGAAGGACGGAAGACACATTGGAAATAAAGAAAGGAAGGAGGGAAGGAACATAGGAAATAAAGAAAGGAAGGAGGGAAGTAAGTAATTAAAGAACGGAAGGAAGGAATGGAAGGAAAGAGGGAAGGAAGGAAATAAAGAAAGGGAAAGAAAAGAAGAATAGGAAGGAAGGAACTAAAGGAAGGAAAAAATAATGGAAGTAAATAATGAAGGATGGAATAAAATGAAGGAAGGAAGGAAGGTTCGAAGGAAAGAAGGAAGGAATAAAAGGAAGGAAGGGAAGGAAGAAAGGAAGGAAGAAAAGGAAAGATGGAAGGAATGGAAGGAAGGAAGGAAGGAAAGAAGGAAGGAAGGAAGGAATGGAAGGAAAGGAAGAAACGAAGGAAAGGAAGTTAGGAAGAAAAGAAAACAAGGAAGGAAAGAAAGTAAAAGGAAGGAAGGTGGAATAGAAGGAAGGAAGGAATGATGAATGAATAGAAATCAAGGAAGGAAGGAAGGAAGAAAGGAAGGAAGGAAGGAAGAAAGAATGAAAAGAAAACAAGGAATAAAGGAAGGAAGGAAGGAGAGATGGAAATAAAGGAATGGAGGAAAGGAAGAAATGAATGAAGAAAGGAAGGAAGGAACGAAGAAAGGAAGGAATGAATGAAATAAAGCAAGGGAAGTAGGAATGGAAGGAAGAAGGGAAGGAAGTAGGGGAGGAAGGAGTAGAGGAAGGCAGTAAAGGTAGAAAATAAAGGATTGATGGAAAAATGTAGGAAGGAAGTAAGGAAAAAGAAGGAAGATAAGTAAGGAAGGAAAGAAAGGAAGCAAAGGAAGGAAGGTAGAAATAAAAGAAAGCAAGGAAGGAAGGATGGGAGGAAAGACGGAAGGAAGGAAATAACGAAATGAAGGAAAGGAAGGAGGAATGGAAGGAAAGGAAGGGAGGAAGGGAGGAAGAAAAGGAGGAAGCAAGGAAGGATGGCAAAATAAAGAAGGAATGTAATAAAGAAAGGAAGGGAGGAAAAGGAGGGATGTAATGAATGAATGAAATAAAGAAAGGATGGAAAAAAGGAAGGAAGGAAATATTGAAAGGAAGTAGGAAAGGAAGGACAGGAAAGAACGAGTGAAGGTAGGAGGGATGGATGTGAAAACGGGTGGGTGGAGGAAAGGGACTGAAAGAAGGAAATGAAGGAAGGATGGAAGAAAAGAAGGAAGGAATTACATAAATATCGGGAGGAACGAAAGGAAAGATAGGAAGGAAGGATGGAAAGAAGGAAGGAAGGAAGGCAGGAAGGAAGTGAGGAAGGAAGGAAGAAAAGGAGGCAGAAAAGGAGGAAGGAATGAAATAAACATAGTGAGGAAGGAAGGAAGAAGCGATGGAAGTATAGGAAGGGAGGAAGGAAGGATGGAAGGAAGTAAAGCAGGTAGGAAGGAATGAAGTAAAGGAAGGAAGGAAAAGAAGGACGGAAGGAAGGAAGGATGGTAGGAAAGGAAGGAATGAAAGAAGAGAAGAAGAAAGGAAGGAAGGAAATAACAAAAGGAATTAGGAAAGGAAGGAAAGGAAGGAATGAGTGAAGGAAGGCTTGAAGGAAGGATGGGCGTATGGATGGAGGGAAGGATGAACTGATGGACGGATGGAAGGAAAGTAGGAAAGGAAGGAAGTAAAGACAACAAGGAAGGAAGGCAGAAAAGAGAGTTAAGGAAGTAAGGAAGAATGGAATGAAGGAAGGATGGAAGAAAGGAAAGAAAAGAGGATGCAAGGAAGCAAGGAAGGAAGAAAGGAAGGGAGGAAGGAAATAAGAAATGAAGGAAGGGAGGAATAAAATAAAGAAGGGAAGGACGGAATGAAGGACGTGTGGAGGGAAAGGTAGGAATCCAAGGAAGAAAGGAACGATGGAAATACAGAAAGGAAGGAAGGAAAGGAAGGAGGGAAGGAACATAGGAAATAAAGAAAGGAAGGAGGGAAGGAAGTAATTAAAGAAAAGAAGGAAGGAATGGAAGGAAGGAGGGAAGGAAGGAAATAAAGAAAGGGAAAGAAAGGAAGGAAGAATAGGAAGGAAGGAACTAAAGGAAGGAAAAAAATGAAGGAAGGATATAATGAAGGCTGGACGAAAAGGAAGGGTGGAAGGAAAGAAGGCAGGAATAAAAGGAAGGAATGGAAGGAAAGAAGGAAAGGAAGGAAGAAAAGGAAGATGGAAGGAATGGAAGGATGGAAGGAAAGAAGGAAGGAAAGGAAGGAAAGGAAGAAATGAAGGAAAGGAAAACAAGGAATGAAGGAAGGAAGGAAGGAAGAATGAAAGGAAAACAAGGAATGAATGAAGGAAGGAAAGATGGAAGGCAGGAAATAAAGAAATGGAGGAAAGGAAGAAATGAATGAAGAAAGGAAGGAATGAATGAAGAAAGGAAGGAAGGAATGAAATAAAGCAAGGGATGTAGGAATGGAAGGAAGGAGGGAAGGTAGGAGGGGAGGAAGGAAGTAAAGGTAGATAATAAAGAAATGATGGAAAAAATGTAGGAAGTAAGGAAAAAGAAGGAAGATAAGTAAGGAAAGAAAGGAAGGAAGCAAAGGAAGGAAGGTAGAAAGAAAAGAAATCAAGGAAGGAAGGATGGGAGGAAAGACGGAAAGAAGGAAATAACGAAATGAAGGAAAGGAAGGATGAATGAAGAAAGGAAGGGAGGAAGTAAGGAAGGAAGGAATGAAATAAAGAAAGGGAAGTAGGAAAGGAAGGAAGGGGTGGAGGTAGGAAGTAAAGGTAGGAAATAAAGAAAGGATGGAAAAAAGGTAGGAAGGAAGTAAGGAAAAAGAAGGAAGATAAGTAAGGAAAGAAATGAAGTAAGGAAGCAAAGGAAGGAAGAAGAAAGGAAGGAATGAAGTAATTAAATAAATATAGGAAGAATGGAAAGGAAGAAGGGACAGAAGAATAGAAGGAAGGAAAGAAGGAAGAAAGGAAGGAAGGAAGGAATGAAGGAAGGAATGAGGAAGGAAGGACATAAAGAAAGGAAGGAAAAAGGAAGAAAAGGAAGGAAAGGAAGGAAGCAAGGAAAGGAAGGAAGGAAGGAAGGAATGAACAAAGAAAAGAAACATGGAAGGAAGGACGGAAAGAGAGAAAGTTAAGTAAGGAATGAAGGATGAGAAGGATGGAAGAAAGAAAGGAAGGAAGAGACGATGGAAGAAAGGAAGGAAGGAAGAAAGGAAGGAAGAAAGGAAGGAAGAACAGAAGGAAGAAAGGAAGAAAAGAGGGAAGGAATGAATGAATAAAGTAAAGAAAGGAAGGAAGGGAAGGCAATGATGGAAGGAATAGATGGAAGGAAGTACAGAAATAATGAAAAGAAGGAAGGAAAGGAAGGAGGGAAGGAATGATTGAAGGAAAGGTTGGAAAAGAAGGAAGGAAGCAAAGAAAGGAACAATAGGAAGGAAGGCAGGAAGGATGGAAGAAAAGGAAGGGAAGAAGGACTAAGGAAGTAAGGGAGGAAGGAAGGATGAAAAGAAGGAAGTAAGGAAATAATGAGAGGAAGGATTAAGAAAAGGAAGGAGGGAAGGAAGGATGGAAAGAAAGGAAATAAAGAAAGAGAGGAAGGATGCAATGAATAAAAGGATGGAAGGAAAAAAGAAGCAAGGAAGAAAGGACTGAAATAAAGGAAGGTAGCAAAGGAAGGGAAGGTAGGAAGGAGATAAGGAAGGAAATAACTAAAGGAAGGAAAGAAAGAAAGGAGGGAAGGTAGGAAGGAAAGGTTTCAAAGGAAGGAAAGGAAGGAAGGATGGGAGAAATGAAGGAAGGAAGAAAAGAGAGTAAAGTAAATAAGGAAGGAAGGAAGAAAATAAGGAAGGAAGTAAAGAATGACAAAGGAAACATAGGTAGGAAAGAAGGAAGAAAATAAAGTACAGAAGGAAGGACGGAAGCAAGGAAGAAAGGAAGGAAGGAAGGAAGAAAATAAAGAAAGGGAGGAAGGAAAGGATGGAGGGAGGGCAGGAAATAAAGGGAGGAAAGAAGGAATGAAGGAAGGACAGAAGAAAGGAAGGAAGGAAGTAAAGGAAGGAAATAATGAAAGCAAAGAAGAAAGGAAGAAAAGAAAGAATGTAAAGAAGGAAATGAAGTAAGGAGGGGAGGAAGGAAGAAAAGAAAAAAGGAAGGAAGTAAAGGAAGAAAATTCGGAAAGAAGGAAAGAAAGGAAGGAAGGATGGAAGGAATGAAGAAAAGGAAACATGGATGGCAGAAAGAAAGGAAGGAATGAAGCAAGGATGAAAAGAAGGAAGGAAGGAAGTAAAGAAAGGAAGGAATGAAGGGAAGGAAGGAAGAAAGGAAGGAAGAGAGTAAGAAAGCATGGAAGAACAGGAAGTAAGGAAGAAAAGAAGGAAGGAAGGAATCAAATAATGGAAGGAAGGAAAGGGAGGGAAGGAAGGGAGGAAATAAGGAATTAAGGAAATAAAGAAAGGGTGGAATGAATGGAAGGAATGAGCGAAGGAAAGAAAGGAAGGAAAGGAATGAATGGACAAATGGAGGAAGGGAGGAAATATAATAAAGTAAGTAAGAAAAGAAGGAAGAAAAGAAGGAAGGAAGAAAAGAATGAGGAAGGAAGCAAAGGAAGCAGGGGAGGAAGGAAGGAAGGCAGAAAAGGAAGAAGGAAGGAAATAAAGAACAGAAGTAAGTATCGGAAGGAACGAATGAAGGAAGGAAAGGAAAAAAGGAAATAAAGAACAGAAGGAACGAAGAAAAGAAAACATGGAAGGTGGGAACAAAGGAAAGAGAGTAATGTAAGTAAGGAATGAAAGAAGAAAAGGTAGGAACGATGAAAGGAAGGGAGAGAGGAAGGAAGGAAGAAAAAAAGGAAGGAATGAATTAAATAAAGAGGGAAGGAAAGGACGGGAATGATAAAGGAAGATAAGAAGGAAAAAAGAAATAAAGAAAGGAAGGAAGGAAGGACGGAAGGTAGGAAGGAAGGATGGAAGGAAGGAAGGAAGGAAGAAAATGAAGGAATGAAGGAAAGGAGCAAATGAATGAAGGAAGGAAGGAAAGGAAGCAGGGGAGGAAGGAAGGATGGTAGGAAGAAAATAAGGAAGGAAATAATAAAGGATGAAAGTAAAGGAAGGAAGGAAGGAAGGAAGGAAGGAAGGAAGGAAAGGAAGGATTGAATGAAGAAAAGAAAACAATGAATATAAAGGAAGGAAGAAAAGGAAGAAAATGAAAGAAGGAAGAAAACGAATTAAAGGAAGGAAAGCAGGAAAGAAATGGGGGAGGAATGAATGAAATAAAGAAAGGAAGGAAAGGAAGGGAATGAGGGAAGGAAGGAAGGAAAGGAAGGAATGAAGCAAAGGGAGAAAAGGAAGGAAGCAAAGGAAGGAAGGAAACGAAGGAAAGAAGGCAGGAGGAAAAGAAGGAAGGAAGGAAAGATGGAAAAGGAGGAAGGTAAGAAAGGAAGGAAGAAAAGGAAGGAAAGGAGGAATAAGGAAGGAATGAAGGGAGGACGGATGAAAAGGAGGAAAGAAATAAGGAAAGGAAGGAAGGAAATGAAGGAGCCAATGAAGGAAGGAAGAACAGGAAGAAAAGGAAGGAAGGAAGCAAAGAAAGGGAGGAAAGGAAGGAAGGAAGGCACGAAGAAATCCAGGATGGAAGTAAAGAGGAAAAAGGAGGAAAGGAAGGAAGGAAGAAAAGGAAGGAAAGAAGGAAGGAAGGAAGGCAGGAAATAATGAAAGGAAAGGAAAGAAAGGATAGAAGGAAGGTAGGAAAGGAAGGAGGGAAGGAAGGAATGAAGAAGGAAGGAAAGGAAGGAAGGATGGAAGGATGGAAGGAAATAAAGTAAGGGAAGGAAAGGAATGATAGAAGGAAGGAAGGAAGCAAAGGAAGGAAATAAATAAATGAAGGAAAAAAGGAAAGCAAAAAGAAAAAGAAGGATGGAAGGAAGGAAGGAAGGAGGGGTGGAAGGTAATTCAGAAAGGCCGGACGGAAGAAAAAAAGGAAGGATGGAAATGAAGAAATGAAGGAAGTAAAGGAAGGAAGGAATGAAAAATTGAAGAAATGGAAGGAAAGGAAAGAAAGAAGGAAAGTAATGAATGAGCAAAGGAAAGAAAATGAGGAAAAAGGGAAGGAAGGAGGTAGGAAGGAAGGAAGGAATTAATGAAATAAAGAAAGTGAAGAAAGGAAGGGAAGGAAGGAAAGGAAGGAAGGATGGAAGGAAGGAGGGAAGAAAAGAAGAAAGGAAGGAAGAAAATAATGAAAGGAAGGAAGGAAAGGACAGAGGGAAGGAAATAAAGAAAAGAAGGAAAGGGGAACCCTATCAAGTAACCACGATAGGGTTCCCCTTGTCCTCACCTTTCACACCACCAGCTTTCACATTCAACGGATCATCCTCCGCCATTTCCGCCTCCTCCAAAGTGATCCCACCAGCAAACACATCTTCCCCCCCCTCCCCTTTCAGCATTCCATAGGGACCGCTCCCTCCGAGACACCCTAGTCCACTCCTCTATCACCCCCAGCACCACTTCCCCTTCGCCTGGCACCTGCCCGTGCAAGTGCAGGCGGTATAGCACCTGCCCTTATACTTCCCCACTTCCCACTGTCCAGGGCCCCAAACACCCCTTCCAGGTGAAACAGCGATTTACTTGTACTTCTTGCAATCTAGTATACTGTATTCGCTGCTCACGACGCGGCGGTCTGCTCTACATTGGGGAGACCAAACGCAGATTGGGTGACAGCTTTACGGAACACCTCTGTTCAGTCCATAAGGGTGACCCCGAGCTTCCGGTCGCCTGTCATTTTAATTCACCGCCCCATTCCCACTCGGACCTCACCGTCCTTGGCCTCTTGCATTGTTCCGCGGAAGCACAACGTAAACTTGAGGATCAGCACCTCATCTTCCGATTAGGCACTTTACAGCCTTCCGGACTCAATATTGAGTTCAACAATTTCAGATCATAACCTCGGCCCCTATTACATTTTTACTTAGATTTTTCATCCACACCTTTGTTTTGGCCTTCCCCCCCACTCCCTTTCCTTTTTTCTCTCTCTCCCACATGGCAGCTGTCTCCCATTCTGCCAGCGCATTTCACACCTAATCTAGAGCCGTCTTTAGTCTCCACTAGTTCTATCACCATCTCGTCTCGTTTTGAATACCTCTTAATGTCTCTTCTTCCTTTTTGTTCTCTCCCAGCCCGGCCTCTTAATCTATTTCATTCCCTGTGCATCTTTAGTCTTGATAAAGGGTTTTGACCCAAAACATTGACTCCAATTTCTCTCCACGGATGCTGCCTGGCCTGCTGAGATTTTCCAGCTTTTGCTGTTGTTATTTTAAATACTCAGATCGGGTTCCAGGGATGCTTTAAATACCTAGATTGGGTTCGGGGGGTGAGGGCGGGTGGTCTATAATTACACATCTGATTATTCGGTTCCTTTGAATATACAGATCAAGTTCCAAGGGTCCTTTCAATAAACAGATCGGCATCCTGGGGGACCTTTAAAAAAAGAAAGACTTGCATTTATATCGCGTGCCTTTCACATCTCAAAACGCTTTATAGTCAATGAATTACTTTTGGAGTGCAGTCACTGTGAAATGTAGGAAACCCAGCAGCCAATTGGTGCACAGCAAGCTCGCCCAAACAGCAATGTGATAATGACCAGATAATCTTTTTTTGTTATATTGATTGAGGGATTAATCAATGGCCAGGACACAGGGGAGAACTCCCCTGCTCTTAGAGTCATATGGGCAGGATTTTCATTGGGCCGTGGAGGTGGGATTGGAGGCGTGTGCGGGGTTAAAATCTCGAAATCATGGGGCACGATACCCATCCTGCCTCCAACCTGCCTCCAGGCCAGTTTCAAAGGAGGCAGATACCCAACCTGTGCTGGGAGCCACCTCCCCGAGTCGGGAAGGGGATTAGTGCCAATTAACTACCTGTTAACAGGTAGTTAACAGGCAGTTTTTAGCCTACTCCCTATTTTTATTCCTGAAGTGTGGGATTCCCGATGGCTCCAAACCATGCCAAGTTAGCAAGGCGGGTCGTCGGGCTGAAGGACTTGGAGGGTTCGAGATGTCCGGTGTTCAGGTGAGTGATGGGTGCATGAGTGCAGAGGTAAGTGTGTTTGGTGTGTGTAAAGTGTTTAAAGAAGTATAATTAACTTTACTTACCTTTACAGCCTTCCTTCCTACAGGTCTAGGGAGTCCCGCATCTCACTGGCACAGAAAGCTGCGAGCTGTCAAAAGTTGCAGCATTCAGCTTACTGTTCTGGAGAGATCTCTAAATCAGCCTGAAAGGATGGGATTAATTTAGAATACAGATTGTCAGTGTTTGGCAGCTTCAAAGAGCTGTCAAACGTTGATATTTCATCTGTTACAAGCTCTTGACAGAAGACATGTCTATCTGTGATGTCACCTGTTGCCGGGTGGCCCTTAATTGGCCAGCTGAGCCTGCTGGGCGGGCTCAACAAGGTCAATCAAGTGAACTTCGCGTGGGTTGGCCACAACTCAATGGAGGCGGGACTACAACCCCGAAAGTTGTAGTCCCACCTCCTACACGCGTCCAGTATCAAAATCCAGCCCTAGAGTCATAATGGCACAGAAGGAGGTCATTCGGTCCATCAAGTTCCTGCCGGCTCGCTGGAAAGCAATCCAGTCAGTCCCATTCCCCCGCTCTATCCTGTTGGCCCTGCAAGTTTATTTCCCTCAAGTGCCTATCCAGTCTCCCCTTGAAATCATTGAGTGTCTCTGCGTTCATCACTTCCCTCTGCAGCAAGTTCCAGGTCATCACCACTCGCTGTGTAAAACAGTTTTCCCTCACACCCCCATGGAAGGAAGGAAATAAAGAAAGGAAAGGATAGAAAGGATAGAAGGAAGGAAAGGAAGGAGGGAAGGAAGGAATGAAGAAAGGAAGGAAGGAAGGAAGGAATTAAAGAAAGGGAACGAAAGGAAGGATAGAAGGAAGGAAGGAAATAAAGAAAGGAAGAAATAAAGGAAAGAAGGAAGAAAAAGAAGAATGGAAGGAAGGAAGGAGGAAAGGAAGGAAATAAAGAAAGGCAGGAAGGAAGAAAAAAGGAAGGAAATAAAGAAATGAAGGAAGTAAAGGAAGGAAGGAATGAAAAATGAAAGAAATGGAAGGAAAGGAAGGAAAGAAGGAAAGGAAGGAATGAGTGAAGGAAAGCAGATGAGGAAAAAAGGAAGAAGGAAGGAAGAAAAGGATGGAAGGAAGAAAAGGAATGAAAGATGGAAGGAAAGGAAGGAAGGAATGAAGTAATGAAGAAACAAAAACGTGGAATAGAAATAAAGGGAAGAGGGTAAAGTAAGTAAAGAAAGAGGGAAGGATAAAAGGAAGAAAAGTAGGAAGGAAGGGAAGAAGGCATGAATCAAATAATGAAAGGAACGAAAGAAAGGGAATTGAAGGAAGGAAGAAAAGAAGGATGGAAGGAAATAATGTAAGGATGGAAGGAACTGAAGGAAGGAGGGATGGAAGGAATTAAGGAAAGGAAGGGAAGGAAGGAGGGAAGCCAAGAATGGAATGAAAGTAAGGAGGAAGGCAGGAAGGAAAGATGGATGGAAGGAAGGAAACGGATGAATGTAAGGAAGGATGGAAGGAGGGAAGTAAAGGAAGGAAGGAAGGAACAAGGAAGAAGGGAAGAAGGATGGAAGGAAATATAGAAAGGAAGGAATGAAGTAAGGTAAGGAGGGAAGAAATGAAAGATGGAAAGAAGGAAATAAAGAAAGGGAGGATGGAAGAAAAGCAGGAAGGAAAGAAATAAAGAAAGGAAGTAAGTAAATTAAGGAAGGTAGGAAGGAATGAATGAAGGAAAGGAAGGAAGGAAAATGGAAGAAATTGAAGGAAAGGAAAGAAAGAAGGAAAGGAAGGAATGAACGAAGAAAGGAAAACAATGATAAAGGAAGGAAGGATGAAAAGGAAGGAAAGGAAGGAAAGCAGGAGATAAAGGAAGGAACGAACAAAAGAATGGAGAAAAGAAAGCATGGAAGGAAGGAACGAAGGAAAGAGAGTAAAGTAAGTAAGGACTGAAGGAAGAAAGAAAGGAAGGAAATAAAGAAAGGGAATGAAAGAAAGAATAGAAGGAAGGAAGGATGGAAGGAGGGAAGGAAGGAAGAAAGAAAGGAAGCTGGAAAGGATGGAAGAAAGAATGAAAGGAAGGAATGACGGCAGGAAATAAAGAAAGGGAAGGAAAGAAAGGATAGAAGGAAAGTAGGAAAGAAAGACTAGAAGGAGGGAAGGAAGGAAGAAAGAAAGGAAGGTGGGAAGGAAGGAAGACAGAAAGGAAGGAATAAAAGAAGGGAATAAAGAAAGGGATAAAAGGAAGGATAGAAGGAAGGAAGGAAGGAAAGGAAGGAAATAAAGAAAGGAATGAAAAAAGGATGGAAGGAAGAACAGGAAGGGGTGAGGGAAGGAAGGAATGAAGGGAGGAAAGGAAGGAAGAAAACGAAGGAAGGAAAGGAAGGAAGGAAAGGAAGGAAGGAAAGGAAGGAAGATATGATGGAAGAAAGAAGTAAAGGACGGAAATAAAGAAAGCAAGGAAGAAAAGAAAAAAGGAAGGAAAGAGTGGAAGGAAGTAGAGAAGGAAGGAAGAAAAGGAATTAAAGGAAGGAAAGAAGGCAAGGAAGGAAAGAAGAAAAGAAAACAAGGAAGGAAGGAGGATGGAAGTA
Organism: Somniosus microcephalus; assembly: GCF_052327205.1. Taxonomy (NCBI): domain Eukaryota; kingdom Metazoa; phylum Chordata; class Chondrichthyes; order Squaliformes; family Somniosidae; genus Somniosus; species Somniosus microcephalus. The sequence goes on from NW_028225179.1 coordinate 112,713,795, forward strand.
AAGGAAGGAAAGGAAGAAAAGCAGGAAAGAAAGGAAGGAAGGAATGAAGAAAAGAAAACATGGTTGAAAGGAATGACAGAAGAAAAGAAGGAAAGAAAGAAAGGAAGGAAAGGGAGGAATGAAGGAAGCATGGAAAGAAGAGAGGGAGGAAGGAAGAAAGAAAAGAAGGAAGGAATGAAATAAAGGAAGGAAGGAAAGGAAGGGAGGAAGGAAATAAAAAAAGAAGGAAAGAAAGGAAGGCAGGAGGGAAGGAAGGAAGGAAAGGAAGGAAATGAAGGGAAATAATAAATTATGGAAAAAGGGACGGAAGGAAGAAAGGGAAGGGAGGAAGGAAGGAAGGAAGGAAGGAAGGAAGGAAGGAAGTAAAGGAACGAAATAAAGAAAGCAAGGAAGAAAGGAAGAAAAGAAAGAAAGGCAGGATGGAAGGCAATGAAGTAGAGAAGGATGGAAGAAAAGAAATAAAAGGAAGGAAGGAGGATGGAAGAAAAGGAAGGAAAGAAAGGAAGGAAGGATGGAAGGAAGGAAGATAACAAAACATGGTTGGATGGAAGGGTGGAAGATAAGATGGAAGGAAGGAAATAAACAAAGGAAGGAAATAAAAGGAAGGAAGGGAAGGGAGGCAGAAATGAAGGAAGAGAGGAAGGAAGGAAAAAAAGGAAGGAAGCAAGAAAGGAGGAGAGGAAGGAAGGAAGGAAGAAAACAAGGAAGGAAGAAATGAAATAAAGGAAGGAAGGAAAGAAAGGAAGGAAGAAAATAAAGGAAGGAAGGAGGGAAGAAAAGCAACGAAAGGAAAGGAAGGAAGGAAGGATTGAAGGAAGGAAGGGAGAAATGAAGGTAGGAAGGCAGGAAAGAGATTAAAGTAATTAAACAAGGAAGGAAGAAAAGAAGGAAGAGTGGAAGGAAGGAAGCAAAGGAAGAAAACGAAGGAAAGAAGGAATGGAAGGAAGGAATGAAGAAAAGAAAACAAGCAAGGAAGGGAGGAAGGAAAGAAAGAGAGTAAAATTAGTAAGGAAGAAAGGAAGAAAAGAAGGAAGGAAGAGAGAAAGGAAGAAAGGAAGGAAAGCAGGAAGGACTGAAGGAATGAAGGAAGGAATGAAATAAAGAAAGGGAGGAAAGGAAGGGAAGGAAGAAAAGAAAGAAAAGAAAGAGAAAGGAAGAAAGGAAGGAAAGAAGGAAGGGCTGAAGGAATGAAGGAAGGAATGAAATAAAGGAAGGGGGAAGGAAGGAAGGAAGGAAAGGAAGTTAAGGAATGAAACGAAGGAAGGACAGAAGGAATGAAGGAAGGAACGGAAGAAAAGTACGGAAACAAAGTACGGAAGGAAGGGGAAAAAGGAAGGAAGAAAGGATGAACGGAGGGAAGGAAGGAAGGAAGGAAGGAAGGTAGCAAGGAAGGAAGTTAATGGAAGGAAGGAATGAATGAAGGAAGGAAGGATGTATGGAAAGGAAGCATAGAAAACAAGGAAGCAAAGAAAGGAAGAAAAGTAAAGATGGAAGGCAGGAAGGAAGTAATTTAAGGGAGGAAAGTAAGTAAGGTAGGAAGGAAGGATGGAAGGAAGGAAGGAAGGAAGAAAATAAATGAAGGAAGGAAGGAAAGGGATGAGGGAAGGAAGGATCGGGTACTGAATTTGGATGATCAGCGATGATCACATTAAATGGTGGAGCAGGCTCGTGGGGCCGAATGGCCTACTCCTGCTGCTATCTTCTATGTTTCTATGAAGGAAGGAAGGAAGGAATGAAAGGGAGAGAAATAAGGAAGGAAGAACAGAAGGAAGGAAAAAAAGAATGGAAGGAAGGAAGAAAAGGAAGGAAGATAGGAAGTTAGAATAGCAGGATGGAAGGAAGGAAATAATGAAAGGACGAAGGGAAGAAAGGAAAGAAGTAAATGAAGATGATAAATGAAGGAAGGAAAGGAAGGAAGTAAGGAAAAAGGAAGGAAGTATGGAAAAACAGAAGGAAGGAAGGGAAGAAGAAAGAAATACAGAAAGGAAGGAAGGAAAGGAAGGAGAAAAGGATGGAAATATAGAAAGGAAGGAAGGAAAGGAAGGAGGGATGGAAGGAAAGGAAGGGAGGAAGAAAGGAAGGAAAGGAGGAAGGAAGGAAGGAAGAAAATAAGGAAGGAATGTAATAAAGAAAGGAAGGGAGAAAACGGAGGGATGGACTGAAGGAAGGAAATAAAGAAAGGACAGAAAAAAGGAAGGAAGGAAGAAATATTGAAAGGAAGTAGGAAAGGAAGGAAAGGAAGGAAGGAGTGAAGGTAGGAATGACGGATGTACAAACAGGTGGACAGAGGAAAGGGACTGAAAGTAGGAAATGAAGGAAGTAAGGAAGAAAAGTAAACAAGGCAGGAAGAAAAGCAAGTTAAGGAAGGAAGGAAGGAATGAATGATGGAATGAATGAATGAAATATAGGAAGGGGGAAAGGAGAGAGGGAAGGAAAGAAATAATGGAAGAAAGGAATGGAAGGAAGGAAATAAAGAAAGGGAAAGAAAGGAAGGAAGAATAGGAAGGAGGGAATTAAACTAAGGAAATAAATAAAGGAAGGAAATAATGAAGAATGGAAGAAAAGGAAGGAATGATGGAAGGAAAGAAGGAAGGAATAAAAGGAAGGAAAGGAAGGAAAGAAGGAAAGGAAGGAAGGGAGGAAAGAAGGAAGGGAGGAAGAAAAGGAAAGAAGGGAGGAATGGAAGGAAGGAAGGAAAGAAGGAAGGAAGGAAAGGAAGAAACGAAGGAAAGGAAGGAAGGAAAGAAATCAAGGATGGAAAGAAAGAGAGTCAAGTAAGGAAGGAAGGAAGGGGGAATAGAAGGAAGGAAGGAATGTTGAACGAAAAGAAAACAAGGAATGAAGGATGGAAAGACGGAAGGAAGGAAATAAAGAAATGGCGGACAGGAAGGAATGAATGAAGAAAGGAAGGAAGGAATGAAGGGAATTAGGAAAGGAAGGAATGAGTGAAGGAAGGAGGGAAGGTAGGAAGTAAAGGTAGGCAATAAAGAAAGAATGGAAAAAAGGTAGGTAGGAAGTAAGGAAAAAGAAGGAAGATAAGTAAGGAAGGAAAGAAAGGAAGTAAGGAAGCAAAGTAGGAAGAAGAAAGGAAGGAATGAAGTAATGACATAAATATAGGAAGGATGGAAAGGAAGGAGGGAAGGAAGAATAGAAGGAAGGGAGGAAGGAAGGATGGAAGGAAGGAAGGAAGGAAGAAATGAAGGAAAGCAGGAAGGAAGGAAATAATGAAAGTAAGACGAAAGGAAGGAAGGAAGAAAAGGAAGGAAAGAAGGAAAGGAAGGAAGGAAGGAAGGAAAGGAAGGAAAGAAGGAAAGAAAGAAAGGAACGAATGAACGAAGAAAAAAATACATAGATGGAAGGACGGAAAGAGAGAAAGGTAAGGAAGGAATGAAGGAAGAAAAGGAAGGAAGAAAGAAAGGAAGGAAGAGCTGAAGGAAGAAAGGAAGGAAGTAGGGAAGAAAAGAAGGAAGGAATGAATAAAATAAAGAAAGGAAGGAAAGGAAGGGAATGATGGAAGGAAGCAAAGAAAGGAACGATAGGAAGGAAGGAAGCAAAGGAATGGAAGAAGGACTAAGGAAAGGAGAGAGGAAGGAAGGAAGAAATAATGGAGGTAAGGAAATAAAGAGAGGAAGGATGAAGAAAAGGAAGGAGGGAAGGAAGGATGGAAAGAAAGGAAAGAAAGAAAGGGAGGAAGGATGAAAAGAAGGAAGGAAGGAAAGAAGCAAAGGAAGGAAGAAAGGAAGGAAACAAAGGAGGGAAGGAAGGAAGAAGGGAAGGAAGGCAGGAACTAAAGAAAGGGAAGGATTGAAAGGATAGAATAAAAGGAAGGAAAGGAAAGAGGGAAAGACGGAAATAAGAAGGAAAGGAAGGAAGGAAAGAAAGGGAAGAAAATGAACAATAGAAGGAAGAAAGGAAAGGAAGGAAACAAAGAAAGGAAGAAAAAAGGAAAGAAGGAAGCAAAGGAAGGCTTGAAGGAAGGAAGGAAGGAATGAAGAAAGGGAAGGAAGGAAAGGAAGAAAAGAATGAAAGCAAGAAACGAAGGAAATAAGGAAATGAAGGAAGGAGAGGAGGAAGGAAGAAAAGGAAAAAGTAAAGAAGGAAATAAAGGAAGGAAGGATGGAAGGAATGAAGAGAAGGAAACATGGATGGAAGAAAGGAAGGAAGGAAAGAGTAAAGTAAGTAAGGAAGCAAGGAAGAAAAGTAGGAAGGAATTAAAGAAAGGAAGGAAAGGAAGTAATGAAGGGGAGGAAGGAAGAAAGGAAGAAAGAGAGGAAGGATGCAAGGAAGTAAAGGAAGAAAGGAAGAAAATAAGGAAGGAAGGAATTAAATAAAGGAAGGTAGCAAAGGAAGGGAAGGAAGGAAGGAGATAAGGAAGGAAATAATGAAAGGAAGGAAAGAAAGGAAGGAAGGAGGGAAGGAAGGGTTTCAAATGAAGGAAAGGAAGGAAGGATGGGAGAAATGAAGGAAGGAAAGAGAGTAAATTAAGTATAGAAGGAAGGAATAAAAGAAGGAAGGAAGAAAAGAATGATGAAGGAAGGAAAGGAATGAAGAAAGGATGGAAGGAAGGAAGAAAGAAAATAAAGAAAGGGAGGAAAGAAAGGATGGAGGGGGGCAGGAAATAAAGAAAGGAAGGAAGGAAGGAAGGAATGGAGGAAGGAGGGGCAGAAGAAAGGAAGGAAGGAAATAATGAAATGAAAGAGGGAAATGAAGGAAGAAGGGGAGGAAGGAAGAAAAGGAAAAAGGAAGGAAGGAAGAAAAGGAAGGAAAGTAAGGAAAGAAGGAAAGAAAGGAAGGAAGGATGGAAGGAATTAAGAAAAGAGAACATTGATGGGAGAAAGGAACAAGGAAACAGAGTAAGTAAGCAAGGATGAAAAGATGGAAGGAAGGAAATAAAGAAAGGAAAGGAAGGAATTAAGGGAAGGAAGGAAGAAAGGAAGGAAGAGAGGAAGGAAGCAAGGAAGAAATGGAAGGAAGAAAAGAAAGAGGGAAGGAATGAATCAAATACAGGAAGGAAGGAAAGGGAGGGAATGAAGGAAGGAAGTAAGGTAGGAAATAAAGAAAGGAAGGAAAGAAAGGAAGGTAGGAGGGAAGGAAGGAAAGGTTTGAAAGGAAAGAAAGGGTGAAATGAAGGAAGGGAGGAAAGAGAGTAAAGTAAGTAAGGAAGGAAGGAATATGAGAAGGAAGGAAGAAAAGTATGACGAAGGAAGGAATGGAAGCAGGGGAGGAAGGAAGGAAGAAAAGAAGGAAGGAAATAAAGAAAGGACATAAGTAAAGGAAGGAATGAAGGACGGAAGAAGGAAAGGAAAGAAGGAAAGAAAGGATGGAAGGAACGAAGGAACAAAGAAAAGAATACATGGAAGGTAGGAATGAAGGAAAGAGAGTAAACTAAGTAATGAATGAAAGAAGAAAAGGCAGGAAGGAAGGAAGAGAGGAAGGAAGGAAGAGAGGAAGGAAGGAAGGAAGAAAAGAAGGAAGGATTGAATGAAATAAAGAGGGAAGGAAAGGACGGGAATGAAAAAGGGAGGAAAGAACGAAGGTAAGAAATAAAGAAAGGAAGGAAGGAAGGAAGGGCGGATGGTAGCAAGGAAGGATGGAAGGAAGGAAGGAAGAAAATGAAGGAAAGGAAGGAAAGTAGCAAAGGAATGAAGGAAGGAAGGAAAGCAGGGGAGGAAGGACGTAAGGAAGGAAGAAAATAAGGAAGGAAATAAAGAAAGGATGAAAGTAAAAGAAGGAAGGAAGGAAAGGAAGGAAGGACAGAAAGGAAGGAATGAATGAAGAAAAGAAAGGAAAGAAGGAAAGGAAGGAGTGAGCAAAGGAAAGAAAATGAGGAAAAAAGAAGGAAGGCAGAAAATAAGGAAAGGAAGGAAGGAAAGGACAGAGGGAAGGAAATAAAGAAAGGAAGGAAAGGAAGGAAATAAAGAGAGGGAGGAAAAAAGGAAGGATAGAATAAAAGGAAGGAAGGAAGGGATGAAGGAAGGGAGGGAAGAAGTAAAGGAAGGAGCAAAGAAAAAAGCAACGAAGAAAGAAAGAAAGGAAGGAAAGAAGAAAAGAAAACATGGACGGAAGGAAGGAAGGAAGGAAGGAAAGAGAGTATATGAAGGAAGGAAGGTGGAAAAGAAGGAAGGGAGGAAATAATGAAGAGGGGAAGGAACAAAGGAAACGAAGGAAAGAAGGAAAGGAAGGAAGGAATGAAAAAGAGAAAACCAAGAAGGAAGGTAGGAAGGAAGGAAGAAAAGAAGGAAGGAAGCAAATAAAGAAAGGGAGGAGGGAAAGGATGGAGGGAAGGAAGGAAATAAAGAACAGAATGAACGAAGGAAGGAAGTAAATGTAGGAAATAATGAAAGCAAGGAAGAAAGGAAGAAAAGAAAGAAAGGAATGAAGGAAATGAAGGAAGGAGGGGAGTAAGGAAGTAAAGGACAAAGGAAGGAAGAAATGGAAGGAAAGTAAGGAAAGAAGGAAAGAAGGGAAGGAAGGATATAAGGAATGAAGAAAATAAAACATGGATGGAAGAAAGGAAGGAAGGAAAGAGAGTAAAGTAAGTAAGGAAGCAAGGAGGAAAAGAAGGAAGGAAATATAGAAAGGAAGGAAAGGAAGGCAGGAAGGGGAGGAAGGAAGAAAGGAAGCAAGAGAGGAAGGATGCAAGGAAGAAAAGGAAGGAAGGAAGAAAAGAAGGAAGGATGGAAGGAATGAAATAAAGGAAGGAAAGGGAGGGAAGGAAGGAAGGAAATAAGCAAGGAAGGAAATAAAGAAAGGAAGGAAAGAAAGGAAGGAAGGAGGGAAGGAAGGAAAGGTTTGAAAGGATGGAAAGGAAGGAAGGGAGAAATGAAGGAAGGGAGTAAGAGGGTAAAGTAAGTAAGGAAGGAAGCAAAGAAGGAAGGAAGAATAGAATGACAAAGCAAGAACAGGAAGCAGGGGAGGAAGGAAGGAAGGAAGTAAAGAAGGAAACGAAGGAAGTAACGATGGAACAAAGAAAATAAAACATGGAATGTAGGAATGAAGGAAAGAGAGTAAAGTAAGTAAGGAATGAAAGCAGAAAAGGTAGGAAGGCAGAAAGGAAGAGAGAGAGAGGAAGGAAGGAAGAAAAGAAGGAAGGAATGAATGAATGAAATAAAGAGGGAAGGAAAGGATGGGTATGAAGAAGGAAGAAAAGAAGGAAGGAATGAAATTAAGAAAGGATGGAAGGTAGGAAGGAAGGAAGGAAGGAAGGAAGAAAATGAAGGAAGGGAAGGAAAGAAGCAAATGTTAGATTCGAATTTCGGAGTAAAACCAGACGGAGAGACGGAACTGCTGACAAAGTTAAAGTTTATCAGAAAACGGCCGGAAGGCCTTGTGCAAAAGGGAGAGGAGGGAGGCTCCTGAGACTCGCACCTGGCTCTCAAAAGAAATACAGCATACAAGCATTTTATATGCCTTTAAATAAGCAATGGCCATTGGTTACAAAAGTGGGCAGCCACCTACAGACAATGTCACTACAGTTACTCTCTTATTGGTTGGGTGATTAGTTACTCAATGTCGGGAGCTACCATGAGGTGTTCTTTGACATACACCATAACATAATTTCTAGACATCTGGCTTCTGTGAGCAAGGTCGCGTAATTCTTGAGATAATAAACAATGTCAGCTTTTGGTTGCAAGCAGACATTACAAAGGAAGATAAGGCCTTTGAGGCAAAGATAGAAATGGCTGACTCCCTATGAAGTTCAGATTCCCTTGTCTCTCAGAAAGCCAGCATTAAACACTGCTTCTGTAACACTGATAACAACAAAGACGGAGACCACGAGTTTTCAAAATATGCTGTGGTCTGCTATTTCTACAGTACTTAGTTAAAAAGGGTTAATGATGGTCAAGTGTCCCAGCATGCTTTGCAGCTACCTAAATACTACATGTACGTTTTTAATACATATATTTCTTAATAAGTGAAGCTAATCATCCTTTACATATAATTTCCTGTACTGCAGCCATCTCTACAGCTTTGGTTAATATATTTAAAGACTAGACGATTCAGGCTTTGGTTCACAGGCCTATTTTTCAAATCCAACACAAAGGAATGAAGGAAGGAAGGAAAGGAAGCAGGGGAGGAAGGAAGGATGGAAGGAGGGAAGGAAGGAAGGAAGGAAGGAAGAAAAGAAGGAAGGAAGGAAATAAACAAAGGATGAAAGTAAAGGAAGGAAGGAAGGAAAGCAAGGAAGGAAGGAAAGGAAGGAATGAACGAAGAAGAGAAAACAAGGAAAAAGGAAGGAAGGAAGAAAAGGAAGGAAGGAAGAAAATGAAGTAAAGGAAGGCAAGAAGGAAACAAAGGAAGGAAGGAATGAAATAAAGAAAGGAAGGAAAGGAAGGGAATGACAGAAGGAAGGAAGGAAAGGAAGGACGGAGGCAAGGAAGGAATGAAGCAAAGGAAAAAAGGAAGGAAGGAAGCAAAGAAAGGAAGGAAAGGACGGAAGGCAGGAAGAAAAGAAAGAAGGAAGGAAAGAAGGAAAAGGAGGAAGGTAAGAAAGGAAGTAAGGAAGAAAAGGAAGGAAAGAAGGAATAAGGAAGGAAGGGAGGAAGGATGAAAAGAAGGAAGGAAGGAAATAAAGAAAGGAAGGAAGGAAAGGAAGGAGGCAAGGAAGAAATGTAAGAAAGGAAGAAAAGGAAGGAAGGAAGCAAAGTAAGGAAGGAAACGAAGGAAGGAAGGCAGAAAGAAAACAAGGAAGGAAGGAAAGAGGGAAAAGGAGGAAGGTAAGAAAGGAAGGAAGAAAAGGAAGGAAAGAAGGAAGGAAGGCAGGAAATAAAGAAAGGAAATCAAAGAAAGGATAGAAGGAAGGAAAGAAGGAAGGAATGGAAGGGGGGAAGGAAAGGAAGGATAGAAAGAAGGAAGGAAGGAAAAGAAGGAAATAAATAAAGGAAGGAAAAAGGGAAAGAAGGAAGAAAAGGAAGGATGGAAGGAAGGAAGGAAGGAAATTGAGAAAGGCCGGAAGGAAGAAAAAAAGGAAGGATGGATATAAAGAAATGAAGTAAGTAAAGGAAGGAATGAATGAAAAATTTAAAAAATGGAAGGAAAGGAAAGAGCAAAGGAAAGAAAATGAGGAAAAAAGGAAGGGAGGTAGGAGGAAGGAAGGAAGGAATGAATGAAATAAAGAAAGTGAAAAAAGGAAGGGAAGGAAGGAAAGGAAGGAAATAAAGAAAAGAAAGAAACAAGGAAGGAAGGATGGAAGGGCGGAAGGATAGAAGAAAATAAAGAAAGGAAGGAAGGAAAGGACAGAGGGATGGAAGGAAATAAAGAAAGGAAGGAAAGGAAGAAATAAAGAAAGGGAGGAAGAAAGGAAGGACGGAAGAAATGGAAGGAAGGATGGAAGGGAGGAATGAAGGGAGTGAAGAAGGAAATTAAGGAATGAGCAAAGAAAATAAAGGAAAGAAGAAAATAAAACATGGACGGAAGAAGGCAGGAAGGATGGAAAGCGAGTAAAGTAAGGAAGGAAGGTAGAAAAGGAGGAAGGAAGGAAATAATGAAGAGTGGAAGTCATGCAGGAATAAAAGAATGAAGAGTGCAAGGAAGGAAATGAAGAAAAGAAGGAAAGGTAGGAAGAAATGAAAAAAGAAAACAAGAAGGAAGGCAGGATGGAAGGAAGGAAGGAAGAAAGGAAGGAAGAAAAGAAAATGAGGATGAAAAGAAAGAAGGAACGAAAGAGAGTAAAGTAAGGACCAATGGAAGAAAAGAAGTAAGGAAGAAATGAAGAGGGGAAGGAAGAAAAGATGGAAGGAAGAAAAGGAGGAAGGAAGGAGGGAAGGAATGAATGAAATAAAGAAAGTAAAGAAAGGAAGGGGAGGAAGGAAAGGAAGGAAATAAAGAAAAGAAAGAAACAAGGAAGGAAGGATGGAAGGAAGGTAAGAAGGAAGGAAGAAAAGAAGGAAGGTAGGAAAGAAGGAAGAAAAGAAGGAAGGTAGGAAGAAAATACAGAAAGGAAGGAAGGAAAGGACAGAGGGAAGTAGGAAATAATGAAAGGAAGGAAAGGAAGGAAGGAAATAAAGAAAGGAAGGTAAAAAGGAAGGAAGGAAGTAAAGGAAGGAAGCAATGTAAAGAAATAAAGACAGCAAGGAAGGGAGTAAGAAAAGAAAGAAAGGAAGGAATGGAAGGGAAAGGGAGGGAAGGAAGGAAGTAAAGGAAGTAAATAAAGAAATGAAGAAAAAAGGGAGGAAGGAAGAAAGGAAGGAAGGAAGGAAATGAAGGAAGGAAGTAAAGGAAGGAAGGAAGGAAGAAAATAAAGAAGGGATGATGGAAGGAAAGAATGAAATAAAGAAAGGATGGATAAGAAGGAAAGGAAGGAAGAAAAAAGGAAATAGGGAAGGAAATAAAGAAATGAAGGAAGGAAGGAGGGAAGGAAGTAACAGAGGGAAGGAAGTAACGAAGTAAAGGAAGAAAAGAAGGAAGGAAGGATATAAAGAAAGAAAGGAAGGAAAGGAACGACAGGAAGAAAGTAAGCATGGAAGGATGGAAGGTAGGAAGGAAGGACGGAAGGAAGGAAGGAAGGAAAGAAGGAAGAAAAGGAATAAAGGAAGAAAGAAAGGAAGGGAGGAAGGAAGGAATTAAACAAAAGGATGGAAAGGAAGGGAAGGCAGGAACTGAGAAAATAAGGAAGGAAGGAAATAATGAAATGAAGGAAGGAAGGAGGGAAGGAAGTAACAAAGTAAAGGAAGAAAAAAAGGAAGGAAGGAAGGATGGAAGGAAAGAGGAAAACAGGAAGGAAAGGAAGGAGGGAGGGGAGAAAGGAAGGAAAAGAGGGAGGAATGAAATAAAGATAGGAAGGAAAAAAGGAAGGAAAGAAGACAGGAAGGAAAGGAAGGAAAGTAGGTAAGGAAGGAGGGAACGAAGATAAGAAAACAAGGAAGGAAGGAAATAAAGAAAGGAATGAAATAAAGGAAGGAAGGAAGGAAGGAAGGAAGAGCAGAAGGAAGGAAGGAAGGAACGAAATAAAGGATGGAAAGGAAGGGAAGGAATGAAGGAAGGAAATAAAGAAAGGAAGGAAGGAAGAAAAGGAAGGTTGGAAGAGAAGAAGGAAGGAAGGAAATAATGAAAGGAAGCAAGGAAATGATGGAGGAAGGAAGGAAGTAATACAGGAATAAATGAAGGAAGGAAATAAGAAATAAAGGAAGGGAAGGAAGTAGGGAATGAAGGAAGGGATGGAGGAATGAAGGAAACACCAAAAGGAAGTAAAGGAATGAAGGAAGGATGGAAAGGTAGGAAGGACGGAAGGAAGGAAGGATGGAAGGATGGAAGTGGGGAAGGAAGGAATGAAATAAATAAAGGAAGGAAAAACTGAAGAAAGGAAGAAAAGGAAGGAAGGAAGAAAAGGAAGACGGGCAGGAAGGAAACATAGAAACATAGAAACATAGAAGATAGGAGCAGGAGTAGGCCATTCGGCCCTTCAAGCCTGCTCTGCCATTCAATGAGATCATGGCTGACCATCCAAATTCAGTACCCTGTCCCCGCCTTCTCCCCATATCCCTTGATCCCTTTAGCCTCAAGAAATATATCCAACTCTTTCTTGAATATATTTAATGAACTGGCCTCCACCGCCCTCTGTGGCAGAGAATTCCATAGGTTCACCACTCTCTGGGTGAAGAAGTTCCTCCTCATTTCAGTCCTAAATGGCTTACCCCTTATCCTCAGACTATGACCCCTGGTTCTGGACTCCCCGGCTATCCAAAACATCCTTCCTGCATTTAGTCTGTCCAGACCTGACAGAATTATATTGGTTTCGATGAGATCCCCGTTCAATCTTCTAAACTCCAGTGAGTGTAAGCACAATCGACACAATTTCTCCTCATACGTCATTCCTGCCATCCCAGGTATCAGCCTGGTGAATCTTCGCTGCAATCCCTCCATGGCAAGAACGTCCTTCCTCAGGTAAGGTGACCAAAACTGCACACAATACTCAAGGTGCGGTCTCACCAAGGCCCTGTGCAACTGTAGCAAGACATCATTGTTCCTGTACTCAAAACCTCTTGCAACGAAGGCCAGCATACCATTTGCCTTCTTAACCGACTGCTGCACCTGCATGCTTATCTTCAGCGACTGGTGCACATTAACACCCAGGTCTCTTTGCACTTCCCCTTCTCCCAATCTATTGCCATTCAAATAATAACCTGCCTTCCTGTTTTTGCCACCAAAGTGGATAACCTCACATTTATCCACATTATAGTGCATTTGCCATGTTTCTGCCCAATCACCCAACATGTCCAAATCGTACTGGATTTTCACGACATCCTCCTCACAGCTTCCCTCCCACCCAGCTTTGTGTCGTCTGCAAATTTGGAGATATTACATCCAATTCCCTCGTCCAGATCATTAATATATATTGTGAACAGCTGGGGTCCTAGGACCGATCCTTGCGGTACCCCACTAGTCACTGCCTGCCACTCGGAAAATGACCCATTTATTCCAACTCTTTGCTTTCTGTCCGTCAACCAGTTCTCTATCCAAGTCAATACCTTGCCCCCAATCCCATGTGCATTAATTTTGCACGCTAATCTCTTATGTGGGACCTTATCGAAAGCCTTCTGAAAGTCCAAATACACCACATCCACTGGTTCTCCCTTATCTATTTTACCAGTTACATCCTCAAAAAATTCCAGTAGATTAGTCAAGCATGATTTACCTTTTGTAAATCCATGTTGACTTTGTCCGATCCTGTCACTGCTTCCCAAGTGCTCTGCTATTACATCTGTTATAATAGATTCTAGCATTTTCCCCACTACCGATGTCAGGCTTACCGGTCTATAATTCCCCGCTTTTTCTCTACCACCTTTTTTGAATAGTGGGGTAACATTAGCTACCTTCCAATCCATGGGTACCGTTCCAGAGTCTATCGGGTTCTGGAAGATGACCAGCAATGCATCTACTATCTCTAGGGCCACTTCCTTAAGTACCCTGGGGTGTAGACCTTCAGGCCCTGAGGATTTATCAGCCTTCAGTCCCATCAATTTTCCTAACACCATTTCCCTACAAATACTGATTTCTTTCAGTTCCTCCCTTTCATCAGACCCTATGTTCCCCGACATCTCTGGGAGGTTATTTGTGTCCTCCTTTGTAAGAACATAAGAACATAAGAAATAGGAGCAGGAGTAGGCCAATCGGCCCCTCGAGCCTGCTCCACCATTCAATAAGATCATGGCTGATCTGATCCTAACCTCAAATCTTCTATCACTCTGCATCCACCCGAACCCATGTGATCTCCCGGGAGAGGCGAAAAACCAGATAAAGACGCAATGGCCAATTTGGGAGAAAAAAATCTGGGAAATTCCTCTCGACCCATCTAGGCGATCGAAATTCTTCCAGGAGATCACTCTGTCCCTATATTTTCTACAGTACTTACCTTCTGTAAAGGCGATCTCCACCCCAGCCAGGAACAGGAATAAAACCATCTCCTGAAATCTAACACAGAATTAGAACACAGTAGGAGCAGAACCAGGCTACATGGCCCCTGGGCCCATTCCACTACCCAGAGGGCCATGACCATTCCGAACCTAGACTCATGTCCAATTTCCTGCCTGCTCCCCATAACCCTTAATTCCCTTTACTTCTAGGAAACTATCTATTTCTGTTTTAAATTTATTTAATGATGTAGCTTCCACAGCTTTCTGGGGCAGCAAATTCCACAAACCTACCACCCTCTGAGTGAAGAAGTTTCTCCTCTTCTCAGTTTTGAAAGAGCAGCCCCTTATTCTAAGATTATGCCCCCTAGTTCTAGTTTCACCCTTCATTGGGAACATCCTCACCGCATCCACCCGATCAAGCCCCTTCACAATCTTATATGTTTCAATAAGATCGCCTCTCATTCTTCTGAACTCCAATGAGTAGAGTCCCAATCTACTCAACCTCTCCTCATATGACCACCCCCTCATCCCCGGGATTAACCGAGTGAACCTTCTTTGTACTGACTCGAGAGCAAGTATGTCTTTTCTTAAGTATGGACACCAAAACTGTATGCAGTATTCCAGGTTCCAAAGTATGTATTTAGTTGGTCTGCCATTTCCTTGTTTCCCATTATAAATTCCCCTGATTCTGACTGTAAGGGACCTACGCTTGACTTCACCAATCTTTTTCTCTTCACATATCTATAAAAGCTTTTACAGTCAGTTTTTATGTTCCCTGTTAGCTTACTCTCATATTCTATTTTCCCTTTCTTAATTAATCCCTTTGCCCTCATTTGTTGACTCCTAAACTGCTCCCAATCCTCAGGATTATTGCTTTTTCTAGCCAATTTATATGTCCTCTCCTTGGATCTTATGCTATCCCTAATTTCCCTTGTTAGCCACGGTTGCGTCACCTTTTTTGTTTTATTTTTATGCCAAACTGGGATGAACAAATTCTGTTGCTCATCCATGCGGTCTTTGAATGTTTGCCATTGCCTATCCACTGTCAACCCTTTGAGTGCCATTCCCCAATCAATCCTACCCAACTCGCTCCTCAGACCATCGTAGTTTCCTTTATTTAAATTGAGGACCCTTGTCTCTGAGTCAACTACTTCATTCTCCATCTTAATGAAGAATTCAATCATATTATGATCGCTCCGACCCAAGGAATGAAAGGAAGGAATTAAAGAAAGGAAGGAAAGGAATCAGGGAAGGAAGGAAGGGAAGGAAGGAAGGAAACTATTAAATCCGTTAATCTTAAGGTATGGTGTTCTTCAATAAATAGACGGAGACTTCAGATCAACAATCAACAGGTGTTTACTGGATGAGGGTAGTCTAAAAACTAACAGTACAGATGCCCGCTCAGGGCTTATATACAGGTGTGGTCACTGCCGGTACTACAGTAAACAGGAGCTGTAAAAGTAGTTCTCTCTTAAAGGTACATACACTACAATTCCTCCCCTTTTAGATTAACAGTAACATAACATTCAAATAACAGTTAACACTTTTAACATGCACGTTAACTGAAATTGTCCATTTATAGATTCAGTCTTTGGGGCGGCTTCCTGATCCTTTCTGGATAGTGTCTTTCCTGAGTGTCTTGTTCTTGGTGCGGAGGCGATTCTGGCCCCCTGTCGTCGGAGAGTTCATCAGTTTCCTATGCTGTTTCCGGGGTAGATGCTACCGGTATGTCGGGTTCATCACCAGGTACGCGGGACAAGGGGTTGACTCGTTCCTGTGATGCTAGGATCTGGTTGACATGGCGTCTCACAATGTTCTCCCCGACATCCACTGTGTACATTAGTGGCCCCTGCCGTGTACATATCATTCCGGGTTGCCATTTCTCCGTTCGGTAGTCGCGGGCCAAGACTGGTTGTCCTACATTGAAGCTCCTTGTTGGCTTCTCATGGATGTGCTGGAATTGCTTATTCTCAACATTTCTTCGCACATTTGGTCTGAGCAAATCCAGACGAGATCTCAACCTTCGGTTAAAGAACATCATAGCCAGGATCTGGTTGGTAACTGCATGTGTCGCATTTCTGTAGGCTAAAAGGAAATTGTCCACCTTATGCTGCAGTGGAATGTCATCATCGCACATGGCCCTTACTGCCTTTATAAAGGTTTGTACGAACCTCTCAGCCAATCCATTTTTGGCTGGATGATACGGGGCGGATGTGTAATGCCTTACCCCATTCCTTCTCATAAATTTCCAAAACTCTACAGACACAAACTGTGGTCCGTTATCAGAGCAAATCTGCTCTGGCAAGCCATTCCTGGCAAATATGGTCCGTTGGACTGCAATCGTTTTCTCCATAGTGGTGGAGGACATTTTTATCACCTCAGGCCATTTCGAGTGCGCATTCACTGCTATTAAGAACATTGAGTCCATGAATGGACCAGCAAAATCAATATGCACCCATTGCCATGCAGAGGAGGGCCACTCCCATGGGTGTAGAGGGGCATGAGGTGGTGCATTTTGGACCTTCTGGCATCCTGAGCAGCTCTTTGTTAGGTCCTCGATTTGTTGATCGATTCCCAGCCGCCACACATAAGCCCTAGCAAGGCTTTTCATTTTCACCCCTCCCAGATGGCCTTCATGAAGCTCATTGAGCACTCCCTTAACTTGGGTGGAATTACCACTCAGGATCCACACATCAGTGTCCCCTGGCATACTGACAGCTGTTCTCTTCTGGATGAGAATGCTGGCAACAGTGAGTCGCCATGTGTTGGCCATCCCTTCACCGTCAATTCATATACCCGAGAGAGTGTCAGATCATTTCGGGTCTCCTTCTCTATATCCGCGTTAGTTACTGGCAAGCGTTCAATTATCGATGAATAAAATATTTCGAAAGGGTCCACTGCTGGTGCTTCCTCCGCAGTAGGCAGTGCCAGGCGTGATAGCCCATCAGCGTTTCCATGCTGTTTCGTGCCCTTATACTCTATTTGATATTGGTTCGCCCCTAGAAAAAGGGACCATCTTTGTAGCCGTTGTGCAGTCATCACCGGAACGCCCTTCTTTGGATTAAAGATGGAGACAAGTGGTTGGTGGTCAGTCAGCAAGGTGAACTTCTGCCCGTGCAGATAGTGGTTGAACTTTTTCACTCCCCATAATAGGCTGAGGGCCTCCCTGTCAATCTGGGCATAGTTGCGCTTGGCTGAGGTTAGTGACCGAGACGCAAAGGCTACTGGCCTCTCCAACCCGTCTGGGAATTTGTGCGACAGCACTGCTCCAATACCATAGGGTGATGCATCACACGCCAACCGAATTGGTAGTGCTGGTTTGAAATGGGCCAACACCTCTTTTGATGTGATCAATTATTTGCACTTCTGGAAAGCTCGTTTACATTCGTCATTCCACTTCCATGATACCCCCGTCTGCAGTAGGGTGTTCAGTGGGTGTAATACTGCAGGCAAATTCGGCAAGAACTTATGGTAGTGGTTCACCAGCCCGAGGAACGACCTCAGTTGTGACACATTTTCCAGTGCTGGAGCCTTGACTACAGCCTCAATCTTTTCAGGGGACTTCAGTAACCCCTGTTCATCAATAACGTGGCCACAATATGAGATCTGCTTCTGGAAAAACTCGCATTTGTGGCGATTAGCTCGGAGCCCATATTCCTTCAATCTAGTGAGCACCTGCTCCATGTTGGCGAGGTGATCCCTATCATTTTCGCCCATGAACAGGATGTCGTCCAAATAACACTGGATCCCTGGAATCCCTTGCAGGACTTGATCCATTGCCCTTTGCCAAATAGCCGGAGCTGATGCTACCCTGAGCACCAGCCGTTTGTATTGGTAGAGAACTTTGAGCGTGTTGATCGTGAGGTACTGTTTCGAGGCTTCTTCCACCTACATTTGCAGGTACGCCTGGGCCAGATCAATCTTAGTGAAGCATTTTCCTCCAGATAGCGAGGCGAAAATATCTTCAATCTGCGGAAGCGGATATTGTACCATGTGAAGGACTGGGTTCACTGTCACCTTAAAGTCCCCACAGATGCGAAACTTCTTTGATTCCCCAGGCGTATTACTCAACAACCTCTTCATTATAGGAACGATGGGTGTAGCCCACTCACTCCAGTCCACTTTGGACAGTACTCCTGAACGTTCCAAACCTTCCAGCTCTGCTTCGACGGCTGGGTGCCTTATAAAACTTTGGGCTTGCATTTTCCTCTATTTTGATCGTCGCTGTTATGCCTTTTAGTGTTCCGAGTCCCTCCTGGAACACTTCTTGTGCGTCAGTTAGCAATTTTGACAGTGGTCCAGATGTGACGTCGTCATCCTTTTTGGCATCTACCGTCAGTGCTTGTATGGAATGCCAATCTAACTGTATCTTCCGGATCCATTCACGTCCTAGTAGTGGTGCCCCTCCATCTGGCAATACATATAGCTCCATTTTTGGTGTTTCCTTGCCGTTGTATATCACGCTTACCCTTATTTTTCCTTTGGGGTAGACTTTTTGCCCCGTGTACGTCTTCAAGACAATCTCTGTATCTCTCAAGGGTGTATGTGAGAATAGCCGCTTGTAGTCCCTTCGGTTTATGATTGTTAGGGCTGATCCTGTGTCCAATTTCATTTTCACTTGGACTCCGTCTATCTTGAGCATGACCCAGATAGCTTGGTGATCCTTCATTTTGATTACATTATGTAGTTTCAGACAACCCAGCTCCTTGCTTCTGGAGTCTGTATCACTTTTCTGTTCATCTGAACTACTCTCCATCACCTTATGTACCTTTTTGTACTTCTCCTGTGGAGATTTCTTGCTGCTGGTTTTCTTTCCCGACCTGCAGACTCTTGCTATGTGTCCTGCTTTTCCACACTGTCTGCACACTTGGTCCTTGAACCAACAATCCTTCTGGTCATGTGTTGTTCTGCCGCAGCGATAACACTTCACTGCTCCATATGACATTTCATTTGTGCCATATTCTTGCGGTCTCCATTGTATCTCTGCAACGCCCCGTGCGGCTGCTTCGTGTGATACTGCCATGTTGAAAGCCTTTTCCAGTGTAAGATCCTTTTCTGATAGAAGCCACTTCTGGGTTCCTTCACTTTGAAGCCCACACACAAACTTGTCCCTTAATGTATCTGCTAGTCCCGTTCCAAACTGGCAGTGTTTCGATAGCTTGTGCAGTTTCGTTAGATACACAGCATTACTTTCATCTTTCTGCTGGTTCCTTTTATGAAACTTAAATCTTTCTGCTATCAGCAGCAGTGTGGGGTTTAAGTGGTCCTGTAGGATTGACACTATGCTTTCAAAGACCTTCTCTGGGGTTACTAGGTTTCGCAGTAAGCCATACGTTTTTGCACCCATGGAATTCAACAACACCAGTGCTTTCCTGGCATCTGGCACTTCATTCGTCTTGCAGTACACATCAAAACGTTCTACATATATCGCCCAATCTTTGACTTCATTGTCGAACGCTGTGTCACTGCCACTCTTTGGCATCCCTGGGTGTGGTTAGTCTGGCTAAAAATGGCGTCTCCTGCGCTCTCCCTTCTTCTCCGCTGGCTCAAAATGGCATCTCCCGCACTCTCCATTCTTCTCCGCTGCAGCTTAAATGGCGTCTCCCGCGCTCTCCCTTTCTTTTTCCGCGGTGTAGTCACTGCCGGTACTACAGTATACAGGAGCTGTAAAAGTACTTCTCTCTTAAAGGTACATACACTACAGAAATAAGGAAGGAACGAAGAATGGCTGGAAGGAAGGAAGGATGGAAGGTAAGGAGGGAAGGAAGAAAGGAAGTAAGCGAGGATGGAAGGAATGCTGGAACTACAGAAAGGAAGTAAAGGAAGTAAGTAAGGATGAAATGGTAGGAAGGGTGGAAGGAAGGAAGGACAGAAGGAAGGAAGGAAGGGAGGAAGGAATGAAAGGAAAGAAATTAAGAAAGGAAGGAAAAAATGAAGGACGTGAGAAAAGGAATGAAGTAAGGATGAAGAGAAAACAAGGAAGGAAATAAGAGCGAATGAATGAAGAACATAAGGCAGGAATGGAAGGAATGGAAGGGAGAAAAGGAAGGAAGGAAGAAAGGAAGAAAAGTTTGGAAAGGAAGGAAGGATCGAAGGAGCAAAGAAAAGAAAACAAGGAAGGAAAGGATGAAAGGAAGGAAATAAAGAAATGAAGGAAAGGAAGGAAGTAAAGGAAGAAAGCAAGGAAGGAAGGAAGAAATGAAGGAAGAAAGGAAGGAAGATAAATGAAAAGGATGAAAGGAAGGAAAGAAGGAAGGATGGAAGAAAAGAAGGAAATAATGAAAGTATAGAAGGATTGGAAGGACAAAAAGGAAGGAATGAAGGAATGAAGGAAGAAAAAGAAGGAAAGGATGGAAAGAAGGGAAGGAAGGAATGAAGGAAGAAAAGGAAGAATGGAAGGAAGGAAGCAATGGAAGGAAAGAAGGATGTAAAGGAAGGAAATTCTGAAAGGACAGGAGGAAAGGAAGGCAGGAGGGAAAGATGGAAGGCTAGCAGGAAGGAAGAAAGGAAGGAAAAGAGGAAGGATGGAATAACAGGAAGGAAGGAAAGCAAACAAGGAAGGAAGGAAGGAAGGAGGGAAGGAAGGAAGGAAGGAAGGAAGGAAGGAAGGAAGGATGGAAGGAAGGAAGGAAGGAAAGGAGGGAAGGTTGGAATGAAATAAAGATGGGAAGGATAAAAGGAAGGAAGGAAGGAAGAAAGGAAGGAAAGACGGATAGGAAGGAGGGAACAAAGGAACGATGAAAAGAAAATAAGGAAGGAAGGAAGAAAGGAAGGAAGAGTGGAAGGAAGTCGGGAATGAATGAAATAAAGAAACGAAGGAAAGGAAGAGGAGGCAGAAAGGAAGGAATGGAAGGAGGGAAGGAAGGAAGGATGAAAAGAAGGAAGGAAGGATGGAATGAAATAAAGATAGGAAGCTAAAAAGGAAAGAAAGAAGAAAGTAAGGAAAGGAAGGAAAAAGGTGCAGAAGGAAGGATGGAAAGAAGTATATAAATGAAGGAAGGAAGGAAGAAAAGGAAGTAAGTAAGGAAGGAAGGAAGCAATGAAATAAATAAAGGATGGAAAAGAAAGTAAGGATGGAAGGAAGGAAGGAAGGAAGGAAAGAAGGAATGAAGGAAATAAGAAAGGCAGGAAGGAAAGGAAGGAGGGAAGGAAGGAAAGAAGGAAGAAATTGAAGGATGGAAGGAAAGGAAGGAGGGAAGGAAGGAAAGAAGGAAGAAATTGAAGGAAGGAAGGAAAGGAAAGAGGAAAGGAAGAAAGAAGAGATGGGAGGAAGAGTTGATGGAAACGGAGAAAGGAAGGAAAGGGAGGAAGGAAGGAAGGGTGAAAAGGAAGAAAGAAAGGAAGGGAGGAAAGAAGGATGAACAGGAAGGAAGGAATAAGGAAGCAAGGATAGAAGGAAGAAAGGAAGGATGGAAAAGAACGAGGGAAGGAAGAAAGGAAGTAAGGGATGGAGGAAGGAATGATGGAAATACTGAACTGAAATAAGGGAAGGAAGGAATGATGAAATGGTAGGATGGGAGGAACGAAGGAAGGGAGGAAGCAAGGATGAAATGGAAGGGAGGAAGGAAGGACGGAAGGAAGTAAGGATGAAAAGGAAGGATGAAAAGGCAGGAATGCAGGAAGGAAGGTAGGAATGAAAGGAAGGAAGGAAGGAAGGAAGGAAGGAAGGAATGAACGAAGGAAGAAAAGGAAGAATGGATGGAAGGAAGCAATGGAAGGAAGTAAAGGAAGGAAATTATGAAAGGACAGAAGGAAAGGAAGGCAGGAGGGAAAGATGGAAGGATAGCAGGAAGGAAGAAAGGAAGGACAAAAGGAAGGATGTAATAAAAGGAAGGAAGGAAGAAAAGCAAACAAGGCAGGAAGGAGTGAAGGAAGGAAAGAAGTATGAAAGGAAGGAAGGAATGAAAGAACGATGAAAAGAAAATAAGGAAGGTAGAAAGGAAGGAAGAGTGGAAGGAAGGAAGGAGGGAATGAATGAAATAAAGAAAGGAAGGAAATGAAGAGGAGGCAGGAAGGAAGGAATTGAAGGAGGGAAGGAAGGAAGGATGAAAAGAAGGAAGGAAGGATGGAATGAAATAAAGATAGTAAGGTAAAAAGGAAAGAAAGAAGAAAGGAGGTAAAAGGTGCAGAAGGAAGGAAGTAAATAAGTATATAAATGAAGGAAATGAAGGAAGGAAGGAAGAAAATGAAGGAAGGAAGAGTGGAAGGAATGAAGGAAGGAAAGAAGGAAGAAAGGAAGCAATTAAATAAATAAAGGATGGAAAAGAAGGATAGGATGGAAGGAAGGAAGGAAGTAAAGAAGGAAGGAAGGAAGGAAATAAAGAAAGGAAGGAAAGGAAGGAGGGAAGGAAGGAAAGAAGGAAGAAATTGAAGGAAGGAAAGAACAAAGGAAGGAAGCAAAGGAAAGTGGGAAAGAAGAAAGGACAGAACAGAGGGAAGAAGGTATTATGGAAACACAGAAAGGAAGGAAAGGGAGGAAGGAAGGATAAAAAGGTAGGAAGGAAGGAAGGGAGGAAGGAAGGATGAAAAGGAAGGAAGGAAGGAAGGAAGGAATAAGGAAGGAAGGATAGAAGGAAGAAAGGAAGGATGGAAAGGAAGTAGGGAAGGAAGAAAGGAAGTAAGCAAGGGAGGAAGGAATGATGGAAATACCGAAACGAAGTAAGGGAAGGATGGAAGGATGAAATGGTAGGAAGGGAGGAAGGAAGGAAGGGAGGAAGCAAGGATGAAATGGAAGGAAGGAAGGAAGGATGAAAAGGAAGGATGAAAAGGAAGGCAGGAAGGAAGGTAGGAATGAAAGGAAGGAAAAAAGGAAGGTAGGAAGAGAGAAAATGAAGGAAGTAAGGATGAAAAGAAAACAAAGAAGGAAGGAAAGTAGAAAAGTTAGGAAAAGAGGGAAAGGATCAAAGGAAGGAAGGATCGACAGAACAAAGTGAAGAAAACAAGGAAGAAAGGAAATTAAGAAAGGAAGGAAAGAAAGGAAGGAAGAAAAGGAAGGACAGAAGAATGGAAGGAAGAAATGAAGGAAGGAAGAAATGAAGGAAGGAAGAAAAGAAAAAAGGAAGGAAAGAAGCAATGGAAGTAAAGGAAGGAAGTTACAAAAAGACTGAAGGAAAGGAAGGAAGAAAAGATGGAAAGATATAAGGAAGAAAGGAAGGATAAAAGGAAGGATGGGATAAAAGGAAGGAAGTAAGTAAAAAAAACAAGGAAGGACGGAAGTAAAGGAAGAAAATTATAAATGGAAGGATGGAAAGGAAGGAAGTAGGGAAGGATGGAAGGAAGGAAGGAAGGAGAAGAGGAAGGAGGGGAGAAAAGGATGGACGAAAGTAATGAAGAAAGGGAGGAAGAGAGGAAGTAAGGATGGAAGAGAAGGAAGGTAGAAAATGATGAAGGAATAAAATAAAGAAAGGGAGAAAGGAAGGAAGGAGGGAAGGAATGGTGAAAGTAAATGAAGAAAATAATGAAAGGAAGAAGAGAAGGAAGGAACAAAAAAGAGGGAAAGATGGAAGGGAGGAAGGAAGGAAAGAAGAAAGGTAGGACGGAAGAAAGGAAGGACAGAAGAAAAGGAAGGAAGAATAGAAGGAAGGATGGATGGAAGGAAGGAAGGAAAGGAAGAAAGTAGGGAAGGAAGGGAGGATGTAAAGGAAGGATTTAAAGAAAGGAACAAAACGAAAGGAAGGAAGAAAATGAAAGAAGAAAGGATGGATGGAAGGAAGGAAGTAAAGAAGGAAATAAAGAAATGATGGAAGGAAAGGAAGGGAGGAGGGAAGGATGAAAGGAAGAAAGGAAGGAAGGAGAGAAAGGAAGGAAGGAAGGGAGGAAGGAAGTAAGTAAAGAAGGAAATAATGAAAGGGAGGAAGGAAAGTAAGGGAGGAGGGAAGGATGGAAGGAAGAAAGGAAGGAAGGTGGGAATGGAATGAAGGGAGGAAGGAAGGAAGGAATAGATGGAAGTAAAGAAGGAAATTATGAAAGGAAGGAAGGAAAGGAAGGGAGGAGGGAAGGATGGAAGGAAGAAAGGCAGACAAAAAGAAAGGAAGGAAGGAATAAAAGAAAGGAATGAAGGAAGAAAAGAAAACAAGGGAGGAAGAAATGATATAAAGAAAGGAAGGAAATAACAAAGGAAGGAAGGGAAGAAAATTTAGAATGGAATGAAGGAATGGAAGGAAGGAAAGGAAGGAAAAAGGAAGGTAGAAAGAAAGAAAAGGAAGGACGTAAGGAAGAAAATAAAACAAGGTAGGAAGGAAGTAAGGAAATAAGAAAGGAATGAATGAAGAAAATAATGAAAGTATAGAAGGATTGGAAGGAAGAAAAGGAAGGAATGAAGGAAGAAAAAGAAGGAAAGGATGGAAAGAAGGAAAGGAAGGAGGGAACAAAGGAAGAAAAGGAAGAATGGAAGGAAGGAAGCAATGGAAGGAAGGAAGTAAAGGAAGGAAATTATGAAATGACAGAAGGAAAGGAAGTCATGAGGGAAAGATGGAAGGATAGGAGGAAGGAAGAAAGGAAGGAAAAAAGGAAGGATGGAATAAAGGAAGTGAGAAAAGAAAACAAGAAAGGAAGGAATGAAGGAAGGAAAGAAGGAAAGAACGAAGGAAGGAAGGAAGGAAGGAAGAAAAGGAAGGAAGGTTGGAATGAAATAAAGATAGGAAGGATAAAAGGAAGGAAGGAAGAAAGGAAGGAAAGATGGAAAGGAAGGGAGGAAGGAACGAAGGAATGACAAAAAGAAGGAGGGAATGAATGAAATAAAGAAAGGAAGGAAAGGAAGGGAAGGCAGGAAGGATGGAATGGAAGGAGGGAAGGAAGGAAGGATAAAAGAAGGAAGGAAGGATGGAATTAAATAAAGATAGGGAGGGAAAAAGGAAGGAAAGAAGAAAGTAAGGAAAGGAAGAAAAAAGGTATGGAAGGAAGGAAGGAAAGAAGTAAATAAATGAAGGAAGGAATAAAGGAAGGAAGGAAGAGCGGAAGGAAGGAAGGAAGCAATGACATAAATAAAGGATGGAAAAGAAGGTAAGGATGGAAGGAAATAAGGAAGGAAAGAAGGAAGGAAGGAAGGAAATAAAGAAAGGTAGGAAGGAAAGGGAGGGAAGGAAGGAATGAAGGAAGAAACTGAAGGAAGGAAAGAAGAAAGGAAGGAAGCAAAGGAAAGAGGGAAGGAAGAAAGGACGGAACGGAGGGAGGAAGGTATGATGGAAACAAAGAAAGGATGTAAAGGAAGGAAGGAAGAAAGAAAATAAGTAAGGAAGGATAGACAGAAGGAAGGAAGGATGGAAAGGAAGTAGGGCAGGAAGAAAGGAAGTAAGGAAGGAAGGTTGGACGGACATATGGATGGATGGAAGGAAGGATGAAATGGAGAAATAAAGGAAGGAAGGGAGGAAGGAAGGAAGGAAGGAAGGAAGGAATGAAGGAAGGAAGGAAAGGAACGAAGTAGGGAAGGAAGGAGGGAAGAGCTGAAAAAAGGTAGGAAATAATGAAAGGAAGGAAGGAAAGTGGGAGGGAGTAAAGGAAATTAAGAAAGGAAGGAAAATTGGAAGGGAAGAAGGAAGGAAGGAAATAATGACAGGAAGGAATGCAAGGAAGAATTAATGAAGGAAGGAACGAATGAAATAAATAAAGGGAGGAAGGAAAGGAAGGAGAGAAGGGAGGACAGACAGATGGGCTGTAGTAAGGACAGAAGGACAGAAGTAAGGAAGGAAAGGAAGGAAAGTAGGAAAAGAAGGAAGAAAGGAAGAAAAGAAGAGAAGGGAGGAAGGAAGAATAGAAGGAAGGAACAAACGAAATAAATAATGAAGGAAGGAATGGAAGGAGGGAAGGAGGGAAGGAAGGAAGGAAGGAAGAAAGGAAGGGAGGAAGGTAGGAAGAAATGAAGGAAGGAATGAATGAAATAAATAAAGGGAGGAAGGAAAGGAAGGGAAGGAAGGAAATAAAGAAACAAAGGAAGAAAATAAGTGAAGGAAGAAGGAAGGAAGGAAAAAAATATGGAAGCAATGAAATAAAGAAACGAAGGAAGGAAATAAAGAGAGGAAGGAAGAAAAGGAAGGCAGGAAGAAGGAAGGAAGGGAGGAGGGAAGGAAGGAATGAAGAAAAGAAGGAAGGAAATAAAGGAAGGAAAGAAGGAAAGGAAGGATGGAAGGAAGGAACTAAAGAAAGGAAGGGAGAAAATAAATGAAGGAAGAAGGAAGGAAGGAAAGGAAGGAAGGGTGAGATGAAGAAAGGTAGGAAATAAAGAAATGAAAGAAGTAAAGGGCAGAGGGAAGGAAGGAAATAAAGAAAGGAAGGAAAAAAGGAAGGAATGATGGAAGGAAATAACAATTGGAAGGAAGGGTGGAAGAAAGGCAGGAAGAAAGAAAAGAATGGAGGAATGAAATAAATTAAGGAAGGAAGGAAACGATGGAGGGAAAGAGGGAAGGAAGAAAAGATGGAAGGAGGGATGGAAGGAGTAAGCAAGGAAGGAAGGAAGGAAGGAAAGGCAGGAGGGAAGGAAGGTATGAAGGAAGAGATGGAGGAAGGTAGGGAATAAAGAAATGAAAAAAGTAACGGGCAGTGGGATGAATGAAATAAAGAAAGGAAGGAGAAAAGGAAGGAAGGAAGGAAATAATGAGAGGAAGGAAAGGAAGGAAGAAGTGAAGGAACGAAGGAATTAAGGAATGAAGGAAAAACAATGATGGAATAAAAGAGTGTTAAGTAAGTAAGGAAGGAAGAAATTAAGTGAGGAAGGCAGCAAGGAAGGGAGGAAGAAAGAAAGGAAGGAAGGAAGGAAGGAAGGAAGGAAGGAAGGAAGGAAGGAAGGAAGGAAGGGTGGATGTAAAGGAAGGAAATAAAGAAAGGACAGAGAGAAAGAAGGGAAAAAGCGAAAGAAGAAAGGAAGGAAGGAAGGAAAAAAATGAAGGAAAGGAAGAATGGAAGGAATGAAATAATGAAAGGTATGAAGGAAAGGAAGGAAGCAAGCAAAATAGGTTGGAAGGAAGGAAATCAGGAAAGGAGGGATGAAGGAAGTAGAGAAGGTAGGAAATGAAGAAATGAAAGAAGTAAAGGGCGGAGGGAAGGAAATGAAGAAAGGAAGGAAAAAGGAAGGAATGAAGGAAGGAAATAACAAAAGAAAGGCAGGAGTGAAGGAAGGAAGGGAGGAAGGGAGGAAGGAAGGAAGGAAGAAAGAAAGAAAGAAAGAAAGAAAGAAAGAAAGAAAGAAAGAAAGAAAGGGAGGACGGAAGGAAGGAAGGAAGAAACGAATGAAGGAATGAAATAAATTAAGGAAGGAAGGAAATGAAGGAGGGAAGAAGGGAAGGAAGGGAAAGAAGGAAGGGAAGAAGAAAGAAAAGATGGAAGGAGGGATGGAAGATGGAAGGAAGGAAATCAAGAAAAGAAGGAAGGAAAGGAAGGAGTGAAGGAAGGAAGTCTTGAAGGAAGGGATGAAGAAAGGTAAGAAATAAAGAAATGAAAGAAGTTAAGGACAGTGGGAAGGAATGAAATAAAGTAAGGAAGGAAAAATCGAAGAAAGGAATTAAATAACGAAAGGAAGGAAGGAGTGAAGGAAAGAAGGAAGGAAGGAAGGATGGACGGATGGACGGAAGGAAGTAAGGGAGGAAGAAAAGGAAAGAAATTAGGAAAGAGAGGAAGGATGAAAAGAAAACAAGGATGGAAGAAAATAGTGTTAAGTAAGTAAAGTAGGAGGAAGTTAAGGGAGGAAGAAAGAAAGGAAAGAATAAAGGAAGGAAGGAAGGTATGAAGGGAGGAAGAAAAGAAGGAGTGAATGAAGGGAGGAAGAGAGGATGTAAAGAAGGAAATAAGGAAAGGACAGAGAGAAGGAAGGAATAAAGCAAAAGAAGGATGGAAGGAGTGAAGGAAGGAAGGAAGAAAGGAAGGAAGGGAGGAAGGAAAGAAGGAAGGAAGAAAAGAAGGAAGGAATGAAATAAAGAAGGGAAGGAACGAAGGGAATGAGGGAAGGAAGGAAGGAAAGGAAAGAAGGAAATAAAGAAATTAAGGAAAAAGGAAGGAATGAAGGAAGGAAATAACGAAAGGAAGGAAAGGAAGGAAGGAGTGAAGGAAGGAAGGAAGGAAGGAAGGAAGGAAGGATGGACGATCGGATGGACAGATGGAAGGAAGTAAGGAAGGAAGAAAAGGAAGGAAATTCGGCAAGGAATGAAGGATAAAAAAATGCAGGAAGGAAGTAAAGATAATTAAGTAAGTAAGAAAGGAAGGGAGGAAGGAAGGAAAGAAAGGAAGGAAGGAAGGTAGGGAGGAAGGAAGGAAGGAAGGAATGTTGGAAGGAAGGAAGAAAGATAGGAATGCAGCGTGGAAGAATGAAAATAAGGAAGGAGGACATAAAGAAAGGAAGAAAATAAAGAAGGGATGGAAGGAATGGAAAGAAGAAATGGTAGGCTGGAGGAAGGGAAGAAACAAAAGGAAAGGAAGGAAATAAGTAAAGGAAGAAAGTAATGAAGGGACAAAGTGAAGAAAGAAAGGAAGGAAGGAAGGAAGTAAGGAAGGATGGATGGAATGAAGGACATAAAGAAAGGAAGGAAAGGAAGGAAGGAAGCAAAGAACGAAGGAATTAAATCAATTAAGGAAAGAAGGAAATGAAGGAGGGAAGAAAAGAAAGGAAAGTAGGAAGGGAAGAAGAAAGAAGAGATGGAAGGAGGGATGTTAGATGGAAGGAAGGAAGGAAGGAAATAAAGACAGGAAGGAAGGAAAGGAAGGAGTGAAGGAAGGAATGAAGGAAGAAATGAATGAAGTAAAGGACAGTGGGAAGGAATGAAATAAAGGAAGAAAGGAAAAAAGGAAGGAATGAAGGAAGGAAATAACAAAAGGAAGGCAGGAGTGAAGGACGGAAGGCAGGAAAGAAGGAAGGAAGGAAGAAAGGAAGGTAGGAAGGAAGGAGGGAAGAAAGAAAGAAAGAAAGAAAGGAAGGAATGGAGGAAGGAAGGAGGAAAAGATTGAAGGAATGAAATAAATTAAGGAATGGAGGAAATGAAGGAGTGAACGGGGGAAGGAAGAAAGGGAAAGAAGGAAGGGAAGAAGGAAAGAAAGATGGAAGGAGGGATGGAAGAAGGAAGGAAGGAAGTTAATAAAGACAGGAAGGAAGGAAAGGAAGGAGGGAAGGAAGGAAGGAATGAAGGAAGTGATGAAGGAATGTAGGAAATAAATAAATGAAAGAAGTAAAGGGCAGTGGGAAGGAATGAAATAAAGAATGGAAGGAAAAAAGAAGGAAGGAATGAAGGAAAGAAGGAAGGAAGGAAGAATGGATGGACAGAAGTAAGTAATGGAGGAAGAAAAGGTAGGAAAGTAGGAAAGAGAGGAAGGAGGAAAATAAAACAAGGACGGAAGAAAATAGTGTTAAGTAAGTAAGGAAGGAAGAAATTACGGGAGGAAGGAAGAAGGAATGATGGAAGATGTCGTGGCATGGTCAATGCTCCTGTACACAGTCCCAAATTTCTATGTTCACGTTTCCAATCTAGTCCTTCTGACTGAGCAATTCTGATTCTCTTCATCAGCGATGCATTCTGGTGCTCGACTTCTCCGTTAGCCTGAGCCCATTTTGCTGTCGTTTTCAGGTGTTTGATCCTGTTGTTTTCACAGTATTCTTTGAATAATTCTGATCTGAATTGGGGACCATTATCAGATTGTAGGTGATTGGCAAACCATGACGGCTGAAGATTGACTCTAAACTATCAATAACGTTCTCTGTTGTTGTGGAGGTCATGATGTCGTATTCATAGTAGCGACTATAATAATCAACTACCACAAGAATGGAGTGGTTGGATGGCTAGAGTCCCAGTAAATCTTTAGCTACATCCTGCCAGGGGCCCTCCGGTAATGGTGTTGGCCTCAACGGTTCAGGTGGGTCGGGTCTGGCTACTATCTGACAGCCGTGGCATGGTTTACAGTGTTTTTCAGCTGCCTTGTCCATGCCAGGCCACCAAACCTTGGTTCTGAGATGTTGCTTTGTTCCAACTATTCACAGTTGTCCTTCATGTGCTAACACCAGGGCTCGTGCATGTAACACTGTGGGTAGCACGATGCGTGTTCCCCAAAGAACTAGGTACCCCACTACGCACAGCTCTTTTGCAATTGCTGCATAAGCTTCACAGTTCTGAAAATGTCAGTTTGTGATTGCCTTCCGTACCTCAATCAGCTCTGGATCGGTAGCAGAGGCTTCCTCCACCTCTCTAGTAGTGAGTGCTTTTGGTGTCGCACTCACAGCTACAAATCTCACGTATTCATCTGAGCCATGAGAATGTCTCTACTGTTTTGCTGTCTCCCCCAGCAATCGTGACAGTGGGTCTGCAATGTTTTGCTTGCCTGGAATGTGTATCACCTTAAAATTGTACGGCTGTAATCTAAGTACCCATCTCTCCATACAGGCACAGGGTTTAGAGTGTGGGCCGTATATCACTTGTAATGGCTAATGGCTTATCGTCAGTTACCAAGTGAAATTTTCGGCCATACACATATGGATGCAGCCTCTCACAAGCCCATACAAGAGCTAAGGCCTCTTTCTCTGTTTGAGAGTATTTCCTCTCAGTCTGTTAAACTACGACTTACATAGCATATTGGCACCTCTTGTCCCTGTTGGTCCTGAACTAGTTCTGCACCTAAACCTACAGGACTGGCATCTGCTATCACCTTGGTTGGTGCGCCCGTATCAAAATATGCTGAATTGCCGGCTCTGGCCAACTCTTCCTTGAGTGCACTGAATGACTATCTCTGTTGTGATCCCAATTTAAATGGTGTGTCTTTTCTCGTCAGGTGTCGCAGTGGCTCTGACAGCATTGCAAACTGCGGGATGAATCTGCTGCTGCACCCAACGAGTCCCAAGAAACTCCTTACCTCTGTAGCATTCTCTGGTTCCCGAGCTTCTGCCACCACTCGCACTCTCTCTGCCGTTGGTCCAATGCCCATTTCAGACAACAGGATTCCCATGAAAATCAATCGGTCCATGTTGAATTGGCACTTCTCTGAGTTTAGTGTCAGTCCACTTTACATTAGTCTGGCCATGACAGTGTGCAGGCGTCTGTCGTGCATTTCCTGGTCGTGTGCATGCACGATAATGTCATCTGAGATGTTTTCAACACCCTCTATTCCAGCTAAGGCAGTAGCTATCTCGTGCTGATATTGCTCACTAGCTGAGTATACACTGAATATCAGCCTCTTGTACCGGTATACTCCGTTATGTACTGCAAACGTTGTGATTTCTCGTGACTCAGGGGTCAGTTCTAGCTGGTGATAACCCCATTTCAGGTCTAGCTTACTAAACACCGTCGAGCCGTTCATACCTTTGAGTATCTCATCAATGGTGGGGATTGGATATCGTTCCCTCACTATTGCCTGGATTGCTCGTCTCATGTCTAGGCATAACCTTACATCTTTATCCGCTTTTGGTACAATAACCACAGGATTTACCCATGGGGTGGGACCAGTTACAGGTTCGATAATGTCCACGTCCCTCAATTGATTTATTTTGGCCTCTACTGCCCCCTTAAGTTGAATGGTATACGCCTGAGTGGCTGGGCCACAGGCTTCACTTGTGGGTCGATATACAAACTGACCTGTTTTGTGTTCAGCCTTCCTACTCCCTGGAACACCTTTGGATACCACTGTTCTAGTAGCTGTCATACATATACCACAGCTGATACATCTGCGCCTCTTTTTAAAACTCCCAGTTTCATGGCTGTCTCCCTTCCTAGCAATGGCTCTCCATGCCTTTTAATCACAATGAACTCCACCTGCTCAGTTCTCTTACCTATTGTAATCCCACATGTGAATCCACCTTTACCTGACAGTGGTCGGCTAGAAGCATAAGAGAATAACTTTCTCTCTCTCTTAGGGACATGTGACTGACACTTAGGCCGAGAAATTGAGTGCCCTTAGCGCCGATTTTGCGGCGCTAGAGGGCCTAGCGCTGCATTTGGCGCCGGCGCCGAAATTGCCTGGGGCCCTTACGCCGCGGTAGACCGGTAGCGCTGCGCCGGCACCGATGACGTCATCGGTGTGCGCAGCGTCCCGGTTGCCATGCCGACGGGCCCCAGCGCCGAAATTCAGTTGCGGCCGCCTCGCCCGTGACAGCCGCAACTAAGACTCTGGCAACAGAGTCTTACGAGTCTTTGCGCCGGCGCATTAAAGGCCCCGCGGCGGCCGGCCGCTTTCCCGCCGGCCGCCTGGCCGCAGCTCCCTCCCCGGACTTCCCCCCGCCCCCCCCCCCCGGAACAGAAGCAAGCCCGGCACTTGTCCGAGGTGCCGGGCTCATTTTTTAAAAGATTTTCGCGGGCCGCGATCGGGTGCAGGCAGCTCCTCCTTAAGGGAAGGAGGAGGCCTGCACTTCCCGAGCCTGCCGCACCGCATCGGGTGCCGCAGCGCCGGAATTGCGGCGCGAAACGGCAGTTAGCGCCGATGTACCGCCGCAAAGACCCTTCAGTAGCGCCGGCAGCCGTTTGGGCGCGGCACTGCTGAATTTTTGGCGCGCGCAGGGGGACTTAGCGCCGGCACTAACTTCCGGCGCTAAAGCCCTGGCTAAGCCAAAACTCAATTTCTAGGCCTTAATGTGCTCTGACTTTAATCCTTCCCATGTATTCTCATCTATCACATTACTAGTTCCACCAGAATCAATTAACATTCTCAGGTTTACTCCCCCACACAAAAGGTAAGTCTCTCTGTCACGTTATTTCCAGTAACAATAAATGCAAAGTCATTTTGTTGCTCTACATTGTTCACACTTTGTTTCTTTGTACCCTTTGAGCGGCATACTTTGGAGAAATGATCCTTTCCCTTGCACTTATGACACGTCTGTCTGCATGCTGGGCATTTCGGATCTCTGCCCATGTGGTCTGTGTGTCCACATCTGTAACATTTCCTTTCGTTCCTATCGCCATTTCCCTTTGGTTTCCCTGTTGAGCTTTTCGCATAATACCCTCTTTTCTGTGTAACACGACGAACAGTATCTGCCTCCGCATTCTCTGTACATGATATGGCTGACATCTGCTCCTTGACGTTTTCACATTGTGAGGCCAATTGTAACATGCGGACAAGCGTTAGACCTTGCCCTTCCTCTAGCAATTTCCTCCGCACATAGGCTGACGTGCACCTACACAGGATAGCATCTCTTATTTGATTATCTGCATTCCCCCCCAAAAGCACAGTCTTGAGCAGCCTGCCGCAAGCGAGTAGCAAATTGTTGCACAGTCTCACCTGTCTTCTGGGACAACTTATGAAAAGTCTGTCTAGCAAATGCTGCGTTGACCTGGGGCATGAAGAAGTGATTCAAAGCACAAACCGTTGCCTTGTAGTCTGCTGGCTCTCCTGTGTCCGGTAGAGTCAAAAAGATATCCTGGACATCTGGTCCTGCTAGGTGTAGAAGTAGAGCTCTTCACTGCTTTGTGGCACCTGTAGAGGTATCATCGATAATGAGTCCTTTGCCATCAGCATAAAGCTCAAAAGATATTAACCACCTCGTCCATCTTGGACCCAACGTGGCTGGCTCGGCGAAGCATGCAAAATTTTGAATGCCGGTCTTCTCCATCCTAGCTAACTAAAACTTGGGCAACTACCTATCTGAAATGATTCCTTTTGTTATCCTCGTCGACAATGTTGTATCTATGCTTTAATGCATTCAATCAAGCATGTAGATACATCGAATTAAATCAGAGTCAGGCGATGCTCACTTTATTGTGTGAAATGGCCGACTGCCCTTTTCCCGGGTAATTCCCATAATGCAATGCACATCACATTACCGTATTGACTGGTGTCAAACTCGCAATCAATACACGACAGGAATGAAGGAAGAAAAGATTGTAAGTAGGGAAGAAAGGGTGGATATAACGGAAGGAAATAAAGAAAGGACAGAGAGAAGGAAGGAAAAAAGTGAAAGAAGGATGGAAGGAAGGAAGAAAAGGAAGGAAGAAAATAAAGCAATGAAGGAAGGATGTAAGCAAAGGGAGGACAGGAGGAAGGAAGGCAGGAAGGAAGAAAGGAAGGATGGATGGAAGGGCGGGTGGAAAGGAAGGAAGGATGGAAGGAAGGAAGGAAGGAAGGTAAGGAAGTAAGTAGGGAAGGAAGGGAGCAAGTAAAGGAAGGAAATAAAGAAAGAACAGAGAGTAGGGAGGAAAAAAGCGAAAGAAGGAT
Source organism: Somniosus microcephalus (assembly GCF_052327205.1). Classification (NCBI taxonomy): domain Eukaryota; kingdom Metazoa; phylum Chordata; class Chondrichthyes; order Squaliformes; family Somniosidae; genus Somniosus; species Somniosus microcephalus. The sequence goes on from NW_028225179.1 coordinate 112,747,253, forward strand.
GGAAGGAAGGAAGAAAAGGAAGAAAGGAAGAAAATAAAGCAAGGAAGGAAGGATATAAGCAAAGGAAGGAAGTAAGGAAGGAAGGAAAGAAGGAAGGCAGGATGAAAGGATGGAAGAAAGGAAAGAATGGAGGAAAGAAGGAAGGCAGGATGGAAGGAAGGAACTAAGGAAGGAAGGAAGGAAGGAAAGGAAGTAAGTAGGGAAGGAAGGGAGGATGTAAAGGAAGGAAATAAAGAAAGAACACAGAGAAGGAAGGAAAAAAGTGAAAGAAGGATGGAAGGAGGGATGGCAGGAAGGAAGGAAGGAAGAAAGGGAGGAAGGAAGGGAGGAAGGAAGGAAGGAAATAAAGAAGGAAGGAAGGAATTACATGAATAAAGGAAGGAAGGAAAGGAAGGATGGAAGGAAGGATGGAGAGAAAGGAAGGCAGGAAGGAAGGAAGGAAGGGAGGGAGGAAGGAAGGCAGAAGGAAGAAAAGGAAGGAAGGAAATAATGAAAGGAAGGAATGAAAAGAAGGAAGGAAGAAAAGAAGGAAGGAATGAAATAAAGAAGGGATGGAAGGAATGGAATGAGGGAATGAGGGAAGGAAGGAAAAAGATGAAGGAAGGAAGGATGGAAGGAAGGAGGGAAGGAAGGAATGAAAGATGTGATGAAGGAAGGAAATACAGAAATGAATGCAGGAAGAAAAGGAAGGAGGGAAGGAAGGAATGAACACAAGGAATAAAGAAAGGAAGAATAAAAGGAAGAAAGGGAGGAAGGAAGGATGGAAGGAAGAATGGAAGGAAGGTAGGAAGGAAGGAAGGAACGAAGGAAGGAACGCAGGAAGGAAGGGAAGTAGGGAAGGAAGGAAGGATGTAAAGGAAGGAAATAAGAAAGGACGGAGAAGGAAGGAAAAAAGTGAAAGAAGGATTGAAGTAGGGAAGGAAGGAAGGAAGGAAGGATATAAAGAAGGAATGAAGGAATTATATAAATAAAGGAAGGAATGAAAGGAAGGAGGGAAGGAAGGAAGGATATAAGCAAAGGAAGGGCAGGAATGCAGGAAGGAAGGAAGCAAGGAAGAAAGGAAGCAAGGAAGAAAGGAAGGATGGAGTGAAGGAAGGACTGACAGACAGATGGATGGAAGGAAGTAAGGAAGGAAGAAAAGGAAGGAATGTAGGAAAGGAAGGATGAAAAGAAAAAAAGGGAGGAATAAAGGAGGGGAGGAAGGAGGGAAGGAAGGAAGGGAGGAAGAAAGGATGGAAGGGAGGGAGGAAGGAAGGAAAGAAGGAAGGCAGGAAAGAAGGAAGGAAGGAAGAAAGAAAGTGAGCGAGGAAGGAAGAAAATAAGGAAGGAAGGAATGAAATGAATAAAGGAAGGAAGTAAAGGATGTAAGGAAGGCAGGAAGAAAGGAATACAAGGAAGGAGGGAAATAAAGAAAGGAAGGAAGAAAATAAAGAATGGGTGGAGGCAATGGAAGGAAGAAAAGGTAGGCTAGAAGGAAGGATGAAACAGAAGGAAAGGAAGGAAAGATGTAAAGGAAGAAAATAATGAAGGGACAAAGGAAATAAAACAAGGAAGGAAGGATGGAAGAAAGGAAATAAAGAAAGGAAGGAAAAGAAGGAAGGAAGAAAAGGAGGGAACGAAAACGGAAGGAAGGAAGGAATGAAATAAAGTAAGGAAAGAAGGAATAGACGGAAGAAAGGAAGAAAGGAAGGAAGGAAGGGAAGTAGGGAAGGCAGGAAGGTTGTAAAGGAAGGAAATAAAGAAAGGACAGAGAGATGGAAGGAAAACAGTGAAAGAAGGATGGAAGGAGGGATGGCAGGAAGGAAGGAAGGAAGGAAGAAAGGGAGGAAGGAATGGAGGAAGGAAGGAAGGAAATAAAGAAGGAAGGAAGGAATTACATGAATAAAGGAAGGAAGGAAAGGAAGGATGGAAGGAAGGAAGGAGAGAAAGGAAGGCAGGAAGGAAGGAAGGAAGGGAGGGAGGAAGGAAGGCAGAAGGAAGAAAAGGAAGGAAGGAAATAATGAAAGGAAGGAATGAAAAGAAGGAAGGAAGAAAAGAAGGAAGGAATGAAATAAAGAAGGGATGGAAGGAATGGAATGAGAGAATAAGGGAAGGAAGGAAAAAGATGAAGGAAGGAAGGATGGAAGGAAGGAGGGAAGGAAGGAATGAAAGACATGATGAAGGAAGGAAATACAGAAATGAATGCAGGAAGAAAAGGAAGGAGGGAAGGAAGGAAGGAATGAACACAAGGAAATAAAGAAAGGAAGAATAAAAGGAAGGAAGGGAGGAAGGAAGGATGGAAGGAAGAATGGAAGGAAGGTAGGAAGGAAGGAAGGAAGGAAGGAAGGAAGGAAGGAAGGAACAAAGGAAGGAAGGGAAGTAGGGAAGGAAGGAAGGATGTAAAGGAAGGAAATAAGAAAGGACAGGGAGAAGGAAGGAATAAAGTGAAAGAAGGATGGAAGGAGGGAAGGAAGGAAGGAAGGATGGAAGGAAGGAAGGAAGGAAGGAAAGAAGGATGGATAGAAGGAAGGGCAGAAAGAATGGAGGACAGGAAGGAAGGAAGGAAGGAAGGAAGGAAAGGAAGTAAGTAGGGAAGGAAGGGAGGATGTAAAGGAAGGAAATAAAGAAGGAACAGAGAGAAGGAAGGAAAAAAGTGAAAGAAGGATGGAAGGAAGGAATAAAAGGAAGAAAGGATGAAAACAAAGCAAGGAAGGATGTAAGAAAAGGAAGGACAGGAATGAAGGAAGGAAGGAAGCAAGGTAAAAAGGAAGGATGGAGTGAAAGAATGAAGGAAGGAAGGACGGACAGACAGATGGATGGAAGGAAGTAAGGAAGGAAGTAAAGGAAGGAATGTAGGAAAGGACGGAAGGATGACAAGAAAAAAATGGAGTAAGGTTGTAAAGTGATTTATGTAAATAAGGAAGGAAGAAAGGAAGGGAGGAAGGAGGAAAGGAAGGAAGGAAGGAATGATGGAAGGATGGAAGAAAGGATGGGAGGGAGGAAGGAAGGAAGGAAGAAAGAAAGGGAGCGAGGAAGGAAGGAATGAACAAAAAAGGAAGGAAGGAAAGGACGGAAGGAAGGAAGGAAGGAAAGAAGGAAGGAAGGAAGGATGGAAGAATGGATGGGAGGGTGGAAGGAAGGAAGGAAGGAAAAAAGAAAGGGAGCGAGGAAGGAAGAAAATAAGGAAGGAAGGAAGGAAGGAATGAAATAAAGGAAGGAGGGAAAGGACGGAAGGAATGAAGGAAGGAAGGAAGGAAACAAAGGAAGTAGGGAAGGATGGGAGGATGTAAAGAAAGGACAGAGAGAAGGGAGGAATAAAGTGAAAGAAGGATGGAAGAAGTGAAGGAAGGATGGAAGGAAAGATGGAAGGAAGAAAAAAAGGAAGCAATGAAATGAAGAAGTGAAGGAAGGAAAGGAATGAGGGAAGGAAGGAAGGAAAGAAGGAAGGAAAGGAAAGGAGGAAGTAAGGAGGAAGGATTTGAGGAATGAAACGAAGGAAGTAGGGAAGGAAGGGAGGATATAAAGGATGGAAATAAACAAAGGAAGTAGAGAAGGAAGAAGTAAACGAAGGAAGGAAGGAAGGAAGAATGGAAGAAAGGAAGGTTATAAAGAAGGAAGGAATTAATGAAATAAATGAAGGAAGAAAGGAAAGGAAGAAGTGAAGGAAGTAAGGAAGGGAAGGAATCAAGGGGGGAAGGAAGAAGGGAAAGAAGAAAGAAAGAAAGGAAATAAAGAAAGAAGGAAAAAAGTGAAAGAAGGATGGAAGGTGGGAAGGAAGGAGGGAAGGAAGGAAGAAAGGAAGGAGAGAAAGGAAGGAAGGAAGGTAGGATGGATGGAAGGGAGGAAGGAAGGAAGGAAGGAGGAAGGTAGGAAGAAAGGAAATAAAGAAATGAAAGAAGGAAGGAAAGGGAGGAGGGAAGGAAGGAAGGAATGAACACAACGAAATAAAGAAAGGAAGGAAAAAAGGAAGGAAGGGAGGAAGGAAAGATGGAAGGAAGGAAGGAAGGAACGACGGAACGAAGGACGGAGGGGAAGGAAGGAAGGATGTAAAGGAATGAAATAAGAAAGGACAGAGAGAAGGAAGGAAAACAGTGAAAGAAGGATGGAAGGTGGGAAGGAAGGAAGGAAGGATATAAGGAAGGAAGGAATTATATTAATAAAGGAAGGAAGGAAAGGAAGGAGGGAAGGAAGGAAGTAGAGAAAGGAAGGAAGGAAGGTAGGAGGGAATGAAGGTAGGAGGGAAGGAAGGGAGGAAGGAAGGAATTGAGGAAGGGAGGAAGAAGGGAGGAAGGAATGAAGGAAGAAAAGGATGTAAGTAGCAAAGAAATGGTGGATACAAAGGAAGGAAATAAAGAAAGAACAGAGAGAAGGAAGGAAAAAAGCAAAAGAAGGATGGAAGGAAGGAAAAAAAGGAAGGACGGAAGAAAATAAAACAAGAAAGGATATAGGCAAAGGAACGAAGGAAGGAAGGAATGGTGGATGGAAGGAAGGGCAAAAAGAAGGAAGGAGGGAAAGAAGGAAGGAAGGAAAGGAAGTAAGTAGGGAAGGAAGGGAGGATGTAAAGGAAGGAAATAAAGAAAGAACAGAGAGGAGGAAGGAAAAAAGTGAAAGAAGGATGGAAGGAAGGAGGGAATAAAAGGAAGAAAGGAGGAACATAAAGCAAGGAAGGAAAGATATAAGCAAAGGAAGGACAGTACTGAAGGAAGGAAGGAAGGGAGGAAGGGAGGAAAGAAGGAAGAAATGATGGAAGGATGGAAGGATGGAAGGAAGGAAGGAAGGGAGGAAAGAAGGAAGGCAGGATGGAAGGAAGGAAGGAAGGAAGGAAGTAGGGAAGGAAGGGAGGATGTAAAGGAAGGAAATAAAGAAAGAACAGAGAGAAGGAAGGAAAAAGGTGAAAGAAGGATGGAAGGAAGGAGGAAATAAAAGGAAGAAAGGAAGAAAACAAAGCAAGGAAGGAAGGATATAAGCAAAGGAAGGACAGTAATGAAGGAAGGAGGAAGGATGGACAGGCAGATGGATGGAAGGAAGTAAGGAAGGAAGTAAAGGAAGAAATGTAGGAAAGGAAGGATGAAGAGAAAAAAATGGAGGAAGGTTGTAAAGAGAATTAAGTAAGTAAGGAAGGGAGAAAGGAAGGGAGGAAGGAGGGAAGGAAGGAAGGAAGGAAGGAAGGAAGGAAGGAAGGAAGGAAGGAAGGAAGGAAGGAAAGAAGGAAGGAAAGTAGGAAGGAAGAAAGATTGGGAGCAAGGAAGGAAGGAAGGAAGGAACAAAGGAAGGAAGGGAAGTAGGGAAGGAAGGAAGGATGTAAAGGAAGGAAATAAGAAAGGACAGGGAGAAGGAAGGAATAAAGTGAAAGAAGGATGGAAGGAGGGAAGGAAGGAAGGAAGGATGGAAGGAAGGAAGGAAGGAAGGAAAGAAGGATGGATAGAAGGAAGGGCAGAAAGAATGGAGGACAGGAAGGAAGGAAGGAAGGAAGGAAGGAAGGAAAGGAAGTAAGTAGGGAAGGAAGGGAGGATGTAAAGGAAGGAAATAAAGAAGGAACAGAGAGAAGGAAGGAAAAAAGTGAAAGAAGGATGGAAGGAAGGAATAAAAGGAAGAAAGGATGAAAACAAAGCAAGGAAGGATGTAAGAAAAGGAAGGACAGGAATGAAGGAAGGAAGGAAGCAAGGTAAAAAGGAAGGATGGAGTGAATGAATGAAGGAAGGAAGGACGGACAGACAGATGGATGGAAGGAAGTAAGGAAGGAAGTAAAGGAAGGAATGTAGGAAAGGACGGAAGGATGACAAGAAAAAAATGGAGTAAGGTTGTAAAGTGATTTATGTAAATAAGGAAGGAAGAAAGGAAGGGAGGAAGGAGGAAAGGAAGGAAGGAAGGAATGATGGAAGGATGGAAGAAAGGATGGGAGGGAGGAAGGAAGGAAGGAAGAAAGAAAGGGAGCGAGGAAGGAAGGAATGAACAAAAAAGGAAGGAAGGAAAGGACGGAAGGAAGGAAGGAAGGAAAGAAGGAAGGAAGGAAGGATGGAAGAATGGATGGGAGGGTGGAAGGAAGGAAGGAAGGAAAAAAGAAAGGGAGCGAGGAAGGAAGAAAATAAGGAAGGAAGGAAGGAAGGAATGAAATAAAGGAAGGAGGGAAAGGACGGAAGGAATGAAGGAAGGAAGGAAGGAAACAAAGGAAGTAGGGAAGGATGGGAGGATGTGAAGAAAGGACAGAGAGAAAGGAGGAATAAAGTGAAAGAAGGATGGAAGAAGTGAAGGAAGGATGGAAGGGAAAGACGGAAGGAAGAAAAAAAAGGAAGCAATGAAATGAAGAAGTGAAGGAAGGAAAGGAATGAGGGAAGGAAGGAAGGAAAGAAGGAAGGAAAGGAAAGGAGGAAGTAAGGAGGAAGGATTTGAGGAATGAAACGAAGGAAGTAGGGAAGGAAGGGAGGATATAAAGGATGGAAATAAACAAAGGAAGTAGAGAAGGAAGAAGTAAACGAAGGAAGGAAGGAAGGAAGGAAGGAAGAATGGAAGAAAGGAAGGTTATAAAGAAGGAAGGAATTAATGAAATAAATGAAGGAAGAAAGGAAAGGAAGAAGTGAAGGAAGTAAGGAAGGGAAGGAATCAAGGGGGGAAGGAAGAAGGGAAAGAAGAAAGAAAGAAAGGAAATAAAGAAAGAAGGAAAAAAGTGAAAGAAGGATGGAAGGTGGGAAGGAAGGAGGGAAGGAAGGAAGAAAGGAAGGAGAGAAAGGAAGGAAGGAAGGTAGGATGGATGGAAGGGAGGAAGGAAGGAAGGAAGGTAGGAAGAAAGGAAATAAAGAAATGAAAGAAGGAAGGAAAGGGAGGAGGGAAGGAAGGAAGGAATGAACACAACGAAATAAAGAAAGGAAGGAAAAAAGGAAGGAAGGGAGGAAGGAAAGATGGAAGGAAGGAAGGAAGGAACGACGGAACGAAGGACGGAGGGGAAGGAAGGAAGGATGTAAAGGAATGAAATAAGAAAGGACAGAGAGAAGGAAGGAAAACAGTGAAAGAAGGATGGAAGGTGGGAAGGAAGGAAGGAAGGATATAAGGAAGGAAGGAATTATATTAATAAAGGAAGGAAGGAAAGGAAGGAGGGAAGGAAGGAAGTAGAGAAAGGAAGGAAGGAAGGTAGGAGGGAATGAAGGTAGGAGGGAAGGAAGGGAGGAAGGAAGGAATTGAGGAAGGGAGGAAGGAATGAAGGAAGAAAAGGATGTAAGTAGCAAAGAAATGGTGGATACAAAGGAAGGAAATAAAGAAAGAACAGAGAGAAGGAAGGAAAAAAGCAAAAGAAGGATGGAAGGAAGGAAAAAAAGGAAGGACGGAAGAAAATAAAACAAGAAAGGATATAGGCAAAGGAACGAAGGAAGGAAGGAATGGTGGATGGAAGGAAGGGCAAAAAGAAGGAAGGAGGGAAAGAAGGAAGGAAGGAAAGGAAGTAAGTAGGGAAGGAAGGGAGGATGTAAAGGAAGGAAATAAAGAAAGAACAGAGAGGAGGAAGGAAAAAAGTGAAAGAAGGAGGGAATAAAAGGAAGAAAGGAGGAACATAAAGCAAGGAAGGAAAGATATAAGCAAAGGAAGGACAGTACTGAAGGAAGGAAGGAAGGGAGGAAGGGAGGAAAGAAGGAAGAAATGATGGAAGGATGGAAGGATGGAAGGAAGGAAGGAAGGGAGGAAAGAAGGAAGGCAGGATGGAAGGAAGGAAGGAAGGAAGGAAGTAGGGAAGGAAGGGAGGATGTAAAGGAAGGAAATAAAGAAAGAACAGAGAGAAGGAAGGAAAAAGGTGAGAGAAGGATGGAAGGAAGGAGGAAATAAAAGGAAGAAAGGAAGAAAACAAAGCAAGGAAGGAAGGATATAAGCAAAGGAAGGACAGTAATGAAGGAAGGAGGAAGGATGGACAGGCAGATGGATGGAAGGAAGTAAGGAAGGAAGTAAAGGAAGAAATGTAGGAAAGGAAGGATGAAGAGAAAAAAATGGAGGAAGGTTGTAAAGAGAATTAAGTAAGTAAGGAAGGGAGAAAGGAAGGGAGGAAGGAAGGAGGGAAGGAAGGAAGGAAGGAAGGAAGGAAGGAAGGAAGGAAGGAAGGAAGGAAGGAAGGAAGGAAGGAAGGAAGGAAGGAAGGAAAGAAGGAAGGAAAGTAGGAAGGAAGAAAAATTGGGAGCAAGGAAGGAAGGAAGGAAGAAATGAAATAAATAATGGAAGGAAGTAAAGGACGGAAGGAAGGAATAAAAGAAAGCATGGAAGGAAGGAGGGAAATAAAGAAAGGAAGGAAGAAAATAAAGAATGGGTGGAGGCACTGGAAGGAAGAAAAGGTAGGCTAGATGGAAGGAAGAAACAGATTGAAAGCAACGAAAGATGTAAAGGAAGAAAGTAATGAAGGGACAAAGTAAAGAAAACAAGGAAGGAAGGAAATAAAGAAAGGAAGGAAAAGGAGGAAGGAAGAAAAGGAGGGAAAGAAAAAGGGAGGAAGGGAGGAATTAAATAAAGAAATGAAGGAAGGAAAGGACGGAGGAAAGGAAGAATGGAAAGAAGGAAGGAAGGGATGTAGGGAAGGAAGGACAGATGTAAAGGATGGAAATAAAGAAAGGGCAGAGAGAAGGAAGGGAAAAAGCAAAATAAGGATGGAAAGAGGGATGGAATGAAGGAAGGAAGGAAGGAAGAATATAAAGAGGGAAGGAAGGAAGGATATAAAGAAGGAAGGAATCACAAATAAAGGAAGGAAGGAAAGGAAGGAGGTGAGGAAGGAAGGAGAGAAAGGAAGGCAGGAAGGAAGGAAGGGAGGAAGGAAGAAAAGGAAGGAAGGAAATAATGAAAGGAAGGAATGAAAAGCAGGAAGGAAGGAAAGCAGGAAGGATTGAAATAAAGAAGGGAAGGAAGGAAACGAATGAGGGAATGAAGGAAGGAAGGGAAGGAAGGAAGGAAGGAACACAAAGAAATAAAGAAAGGAAGGAAAAAAGGAAGGAAGGAAGGAAGGATGGAAGGAAGGTAGGAAGGAAGGAACGAAGGAAGGCAGGGAAACAGGGAAGGAAGGAAGGATATAAAGAAAGGAAATAAGAAAGGAGAGGGAGAAGGAAGGAAACAAGTGAAAGAAGGATGGAAGGAGGGAAGGAAGGAAGGAAGGAAGGAAGGATATAAAGAAGGAAGGCAGGTATATTATGAATAAGAATGGACAGAATGGAAGGAGGGAAGGAAGGAAGGAAGGAGAGAAAGAAAGGAAGGACAGAAGGAAGGGAGGAAGGAAGAAAGGAAAGAAGGAAAGAAGTAAAGAAAGAGAGGAAATAGGAAAGGAAGGAAGAAAGGACGGAGGGAAGGAAGGAATGAAAGACATAATGAAGGAAGGAAATAAAGAAATGAAAGATGGAAGGAAAGGGTGGAGGGAAGGAAGGAAGGAAGGAATGAACACAAGGAAATAAAAAAAGGAAGCAAAAAAGGAAGGAAGGAAGGGTGGAAGGAAGGAATGAATGTAGGAATGAAGGAAGGAGGGGAAGTAGGGAAGGATGGAAGGGTGTAAAGGAAGGAAATAAGAATGGACAGAGAGAAGGAAGGAAAAAAGTGAAAGAAGGTGGGAAGGAAGGAAGGAAGGAGAGAAAGGTAGGAAGGAAGGAAGAAGGGAGAAAGAAAGGAAGGAAGGAAAGGAAGGAGAGAAGGAAGGAATGATTGATGTGATGAAGGAAGGAAATAAAGAAATGAAAGAAGGAAGGAAAGGGAGGAAGGAAGGAAGGAAGGAACACAAGGAAATAAAGAAAGGAAGGAAAAAAGGAAGGAAGGAAGGAAGGATGGAAGGAACGAAGGAAGGAGTGGAAGTAGAGAAGGAAGGAAGGATGTAAAGGAAGGAAATAAGAAAGGACAGAGAGAAGGAAGGAAAAAAGTGAAAGAAGGATGGAAGGTGGGAAGGTAGGAAGGATATAAAGAAGGAAGGAAGGAATTATATAAATAACGGAAGGAAGGAAAGGAAGAAGGGAAGGAAGGAAGGAAGCAAGGAAGGTAGAATGGAAGGAAGGAAGGATGGAAGGAAGGAAGAAGGGAGGAAGGAACGAAGGAAGAAAAGAATGTAAGTAGCGAAGGAATGGTGGATATAAAGGAAAGAAATAAAGAAAGTACAGAGAGAAGGAAGGAAAAAAGCAAAAGAATGATGGAGGGAAGGAAGGAAGAAAAGGAAGGAAGGAAGAAAATAAAACAAGGAATGAAGGATATAAGCAAAGGAAGGAAGGAAGGAAGGAATGAAAGACGTGAAGAAGGAAGGAAATACAGAAATAAATGAAGGAAGGAAAGGAAGGAGGGAAGGAGGGAAGGAAGGAATGAACGCAAGGAAATAAAGAAAGGAAGGAAAAATGGAAGGAAGGGAGGAAGGAAGGATGGAAGGAAGAATGGAAGGAAGGTAGGAAGGAAGGAAGGAAGGAACATATGAACGAAGGAAGGAAGGCAAGTAGGGAAGGAAGGAAGGATGTAAAGGAAGGAAATAAGAAAGGACAGGGAGAAGGAAGGAAAAAAGTGAAAGAAGGATGGAAGGAGGGAAGGAAGGAAGGAAGGAAGGAAGGAAGGAAGGATATAAAGAAGGAAGGAAGGAATTATATAAATAAAGGAAGGAATGAAAGGAAGGAGGGAAGGAAGGATGGAGAGAAAGGAAAGGCGGAAGTAAAGGAAGAAAAGGAAGGAAGGAAGGAAAGAAGGAAGGAAGGAAGGAAAGGAAGTAAGTAGGGAAGGAAGGGAGGATTTAAAGGAAGGAAATAAAGAAAGAACAGAGAGAAGGAAGGAAAAAAGTGAAAGAAGGATGAAAGGAAGGAAGGAATAAAAGGAAGAAAGGAAGAAAATAAAGCAAGGAAGGAAGGGTATAAGCAAAGGGAGGACAGGAATGAAGGAAGGAAGGAAGCAAGGTAAAAAGGAAGGATGGAGTGAAGGAATGAAGGAAGGAAGGAAGGACGGACAGACAGATGGATGGAAGGAAGTAAGGAAGGAAGGAACGAAGGAAGGCAGGGAAATAGGGAAGGAAGGGAGGAAGGATGTAAAGGAACGAAATAAGTAAGGACAGGGAGAAGGAAGGAAACAAGTGAAAGAAGGAGGAAAGGAGGGAAGGAAGGAAGGAAGGAAGGATATAAAGAAGGAAGGCAGGTATATTATGAATAAGAATGGACAGAAAGGAAGGAAGGAAGGAAGGAATGAACACAAAGAATTAAAAAAAGGAAGGAAAAAAGGAAGGAAGGAAGGAAGGATGGAAGGAAGGAAGGAACGAAGGAAGGCAGGGAAACAGGGAAGGAAGGAATGAAGGATGTAAAGGAAGGAAATAAGAAAGGAGAGGGAGAAGGAAGGAAACAAGTGAAAGAAGGATGGATGGAGGGAAGGAAGGATATAAAGAAGGAAGGCAGGTATATTATGAATAAGAATGGACAGAAAGGAAGGAGGGAAGGACGGAAGGAAGGAGAGAAAGAAAGGAAGGACAGAAGGAAGGGCGGAAGGAAGAAAGGAAAGAAGGAAAGAAGGAAAGAAAGAAAGGAAATAGGAAAGGAAGGAAGAAAGGACGGAGGGAAGGAAGGAATGAAAGACATAATGAAGGAAGGAAATAAAGAAATGAAAGAAGGAAGGAAAGGGAGGAGGGAAGGAAGGAAGGAATGAACACAAGGAAATAAAGAAAGGAAGCAAAAATGGAAGGAAGGAAGGATGGAAGGAAGGAATGAAGGAAGGAACGAAGGAAGGAGGGTAAGTAGGGAAGGACGGAAGGGTGTAAAGGAAGGAAATAAGAAAGGACAGAGAGAAGGAAGGAAGGAAGTGAAAGAAGGATGGAAGGTGGGAAGGAACGAAGGAGAGAAAGGAAGGAAGGAAGGAAGGAAGGAAGGAAGGGAGGAAGGAAGGAAGGAAGAAGGGAGGAAGAACGGAAATAAAGAATGGAAGGAAGGAAAGGAAGGATGGAATGAAAGACGTGATGAAGGAAGGAAATAAAGAAATGAAAGAAGGAAGGAAAGGGAGGAGGGAAGGAACGAAGGAATGAACACAAGGAAATAAAGAAAGGAAGGGAAAAAGGAAGGAAGGAAGGATGGAAGGAACGAAGGAAGGAAGGAGTGGAAGTAGGGAAGGAAGGAAGGATGTAAAGGAAGGAAATAAGAAAGGACAGAGAGAAGGAAGTAAAAAGGTGAAAGAAGGATGGAAGGTGGGAAGGAAGGAAGGAAGGATATAAAGAAGGAAGGAAGGAATTATATAAATAAAGGAAGGAAGGAAAGGAAGAAGGGAAGGAAGGAAGGAAGGAAGGGAGGAAGGAAGGAAGCAAGGAAGGTAGAATGGAAGGAAGGATGGAAGAAGGGAGGAAGGAATGAAGGAAGAAAAGAATGTAAGTAGCGAAGGAATGGTTGATATAAAGGAAGGAAATAAAGAAGGTACAGAGAGAAGGAAGGAAAATAGCGAAAGAAGGATGGAAGGAAGGAAGAAAAGGAAGGAAGGAATAAAATATAACAAGGAAGGAAGGATATAAGCAAAGGAAGGAAGGAAGGGTGGATGGAAGGAGGGTCGGAAAGAGGGAAGGAGGAATGGAAGGAAGGAAGGAAAGGAAGTAAGTAGGGAAGGAAGGGAGGATGTAAAGGAAGGAAATATAGAAAGAACAGAGAGAAGGAAGGAATAAAGTGAAAGAGGGAAGGAAGGAAGAAAAGAAAGAAAGGAAGAAAATAAAGCAAGGAAGGAAGGATATAAGCAAAGGAAGGGCAGGAAGGAAGGAAGGAAGGAAGGAAGGATGAAAGGATGGAAGGAAGGAAGGAAGGGAGGAAAGAAGGGAGGCAGGATGCAAGGAAGGAAGGAAGGAAGGAAGGAAGGAAGGAAGGAAGGAAAGGAAGTAAGTAGGGAAGGAAGAGAGGATGTAAAGGAAGGAAATAAAGAAAGAACAGAGAGAAGGAAGGAAAAAAGCGAAAGAAGGATGGAAGGAAGGAAGGAAGAAAAGGAAGGAAGGAAGAAAATAAAACAAGGAAGGAAGGATATAACCAAAGGAAGGAAGGAAGGGTGGATGGAAGGAAGGGCGGAAAGAAGGAAGGAGGGATGGAAGGAAGGAAGGAAAGGAAGTAAGTAGGGAAGGAAGGGAGGATGTAAAGGAAGGAAAGAAAGAACAGAGAGAAGGAAGGAAAAAAGCAAAAGAAGAATGGAAGGAAGGAGGGAATAAAAGGAAGAAAGGAAGAAAACAAAGCAAGGAAGGAAGAATATAAGCAAAGGAACGACAGTAATGAAGGAAGGAAGGAAGCAAGGAAGAAAGGATATTATGAAAGGAAGGAAGGAAAGTGTTGTGTATGTAATATGTGTGCTACTTTGAACCTATGGACAGGACTGCACTACTTGTAGGGCGTAGTGTTACGCAGTACCACTCCTGGCCATAGGGGTATAAATAGTACTGTGGGTACTGATCTCCCCTCAGTTCCCGCCTGTGGGCATGAAGTAAAGACCTACGTGTAGTCCCTACCTCCAACCAGTAAAGACCTGTTTTATTGTTACTGATTAAGTCTGAGTATTAATTACTTGAACAACTCACAGACTTAACACTGGCGACGAGTCAGGTTCTTACCCTGCGGCAGTTGAAGAGAGGTTTCAAACATCACCACCCCACTAGAAGCGACAGGCTTTAGGACTCTGAAGCCTCCATCAGCGACTGAGCACTGGAGTGCAGCAGCCATCCTGACAGCTTCCAGCGACTGACAGAAGTCTTTCTGCAGTTTCCTTGTTCAACCGGTGGTGGGGTAAGCCGTGCAGCGTTGGCTGCAAAGACAGGGCTGGGGAAGTTGGAGAAGATAAGGGCGATCGCAATCCCTGATAAGAGCCGTGGTGAAACGCGCGAGCGGGTAAGCCAGAGCCCGGGAGGGAGCGAGCAAGAGCCGCGCGAGCGGGTGAGCCAGAGGCCGGGAGCCGCTTCAAGTGCGAGGCGCAGCGCGGGCCAGTGATCGGGACCAAAGATAAGGGCCGCACTCGGACTGAAAGGCGCGGCGGCTGCAGAAGCTCAAGGTGCGAGAGCCGCGGTGCACAGCGCGGGCTATCGATCGCGGCGAAGATAAGGGCCGCACTCGGGGGCTGAAGGGAGACGGCGTCGGGGGACGGGTGAAGACCGCCAAGCGCGGGAAAACCGCCATTTTGTGGGCGGAGGACGACGGCAAGAGCGGGAAGCCGCCATCTTTGATAACAAGTAAACAAAATAAAATCTGAGAAATTGCAAATCTACAATGCCTAAACACGGGAATATTAGCACCTTTGATAGTGACCTCAAAGATTGGGCCATATATGTTGAAAGAGTAAAAAATTATTGTAAGGCCAATAAAATTTGTGACCAAGATAAAGCTCTAACATCATTAAATTTAATGGGTGCGAAGACATATGGGCAATTGAAACACCTGTTATCACCAGATGAACCGGCGGATAAGACGTTCGATGAGATTGTTACTGTCCTGAAAGATCATCTAAACCCCACGCCGCTGATGCTAGCGGAACGATTTAAATTTTACGACAGAAGGCAGCTACAGCATGAAAGCAATGCTGAATATTTGCTGGAATTGCGTAAATTAGCGAAATATTGCCAGTTTGGAACGGGACTGACAGATGCACTACGAGACAAATTTGTGTGTGGTTTATTTAAACAGGACACACAAAAGCGACTGCTCGAGGAGAATGAGCTGACGCTTGAGAAGGCGGTCACTATGGCAGCAGCACACGAAGCCGCAGCAAGAGGCACGGCAGTAATGCAGCTACGGTCACCGGAGCTCAGTGCACACAAATTGGGTGTGAGTTCTGGCAAATGTTATCGTTGTGGAAAGACAACGCATGATCAGAACCAGTGTTGGTTTAAAAACCAAGAATGTAGAACTTGTGGTAGGCTTGGACATATAGCTAGAGTATGCAGGTCAGGGAAGAAGACCAGCAACAAGAAGTCACCGCAAGGAAAATACGCAAAAGTACACAAGGTGGCCGAACAGGAGTCCAATTCAGACGCTAGCAGTAATGAACTGGCTGGCTTAAGCAGTATTGAACTGGCTAGCTTAAGGGTACTCAACCTCCAGACAATTTGGGTTACTCTTCAGATAGAAGGAGTCCAAGTAAAAATGGAATTGGACACTGAATCGGCATTGTCGGTCATGAATAAGAAAGATTACAGAAGGTTATTCCAACATATTCCCCTACAGGATACGGAGATTATATTGACAACCTACACGGGGCAGAGAGTGTACCCCATCGGGACAATAAAGGTTGCAGTGGCCAACAAGGGCGAAGGAAGTCAAATAATGGACTTATATGTGCTACCGGAGGGAGGTCCACTACTACTAGGCCGGGAGTGGTTTAGAAACATAAATATGGACTGGCATTCGCTAAAAGCCATAAAGAGTGAGAACTCGGTGCAGATAATCAGCCCAGACTCTAGAACTGATGATGGTAAGACCAACCCATGTGCAAAAGACAAAGTTTCAGCACAGAATTCCACTGAGCAACAACAACATAGTTTAACAGAGAATTCTGAGTCTGTCAAGTCTACTGATATGCCCATTTCTGAGGGACACCGGGCTCGAACTCAACTCCATTTCAAACTACAACAGCAATTAGAACAAATGCTTCGCCGTTTTGAGCAAGAGTTGAATGCAACGGAAGAGTTCTTTGATATAGAGTTGGAGAATCTGGAAAGACAACAGAAGCAGCTGATGGAGAAAATGGAGCAGGAGCACACAAAACGTCTGATGTCAGAGGAGTTAACGGTCAGCCAACTCTTGCATATGCTGAAGGACAGGACTCTGAAATGGGAAAAACTTGAACACGAACTTCAATATTCAAACGAAAGGGGTTCGGAGCTCTCAAAGTTTATTGGAAGAGCTGAGGTGGCAACACAGACTGAGATGACTGCAACAGAGCAGCCCTTGGATGCCAAAAGTACGCTGACTCACGTCAACGTAGAACAACAGACCGCTGAAACAGCTGCTCCGGTAGAGGGATTGAATAGTCTGATCAATCAATCTCCAAAAGAAGTTGAAGTAGTAAAATCTCAAATGAGGTCATTAGTAAACGACTTGCTGAAAGCCCAGAAAAAGCTGGATGAAGAGGTACGCATGAAGAAGTCTCTTCAGGAAAGATGTCTGGACTTGGAACAAAAGCTGGCTAACGCCCAGCTGGGTATGGAGGAAATAGAAGACCCTCTCGCTGGCCTAGATCAGGACGACACCGAATATTACTATGTCCTGTCCTGCCCAACTTGTAACTTCGACTCCCACCATACAGAAATCATGGAGGAGCACCGAAAGTCTACGGAACATCGGGAGAAGGTGGCTCTACTACGGAAAAAGGAGGAAGAGAAGGAGGAACTGCGCATGCAGCTGGCAGCTGACAGTGGAGCCCAGAGAGTCTCCAAGAAGCAGAAAAGGAAAAGTCGAAACAGAAGATGACCCATCTGAACCATTATTACCTCTACCAGATCACACACGTGGTCCCTCCGAACGGAGCCAATTCAGTTCGGAAGTTCAAACTGTTAAATCCATGGAAGGACTATTGAATGAGTCACTCCAGCAACGTGAACCGACTACACCACAGAGATTGAATCTGTGAACTGTTTTCCGCAGAGACTGAATCTGTGATCTGTTTTGACATGAAGTTATCTATGTATCTATGTTATTTTGTTATGTAAACCTGAAGTTATATATGTATATATGTTATTACATTATGTTAAATGGGGAGATGACTGTAAAGCTAGGAAGGGAGGAATGTTGTGTATGTAATATGTGTGCTACTTTGAACCTATGGACAGGACTGCACTACTTGTAGGGCATAGTGATACGCAGTACCACTCCTGGCCATAGGGGTATAAATAGTACTGTGGGTACTGATCTCCCCTCAGTTCCCGCCTGTGGGCATGAAGTAAAGACCTACGTGTAGTCCCTACCTCCAACCAGTAAAGACCTGTTTTATTGTTACTGATTAAGTCTGAGTATTAATTACTTGAACAACTCACAGATTTAACAGAAAGGAAGGGAGGAGGGAAGGATGGAAGGAAGAAAGGCAAGCAAAAAGAAAGGAAAGAAGGAATAAAAGGAAGGAATGAAGGAAGAAAAGAAAACAAGGGAGGAAGAAAGGATATAAAGAAAGGAAGGAAGGAATGAAGGAAGGAAGGGATGAAAATTTAGAATGGAATGAAGGAATGGAAGGATGGAAGGAAATGAAGGAATAAAGGAAATAGAAAGAAAGAAAAGGAAGGACGTAAGGAAGAAAATAAAACAAGGTAGGAAGGAAGGAAGGAAATAAGAAATGAATGAATGAAGAATATAATGAAAGTATATAAGGACTGGAAGTAAGAAAAGGAAGGAATGAAGGAAGAAAAAGAAGGAAAGGATGGAAAGAAGGAAAGGAAGGAGGGAACGAAGGAAGGAAAGGAAGAATGGAAGGAAGGAAGGAAGCAATCGAAGGAAGGAAGGAAGTAAAGGAAGGAAATTATGAAAGGACAGAAGGAATGGAAGGCATGAGGGAAAGATGGAAGGATAGAAGGAAGGAAGAAAGGAAGGAAAAAAGGAAGGATGGAATAAAGGCAGGAAGAAAAGAAAACAAGGAAGGAAGGAAGGAAGGGAGGGAGGGAGGAAGGAAGGCAGAAGGAAGAACAGGAAGGAAGGAAATAATGAAAGGAAGGAATGAAAATAAGGAAGGAAGAAAAGAAGGAAGGAATGAAATAAAGACGGGAAGGAAGGAATGGAATGAGGGAAGGAAGGAAAAAGATGAAGGAAGGAAGGATGGAAGGAAGGAGGGAAGGAAGGAATGAAAGACATGAAGAAGGAAGGAAATACAGAAATAAATGAAGGAAGGAAAGGAAGGAGGGAAGGAAGGAAGGAATGAACACAAGGAAATAAAGAAAGGAAGGAAAAATGGAAGGAAGGGAGGAAGGAAGGATGGAAGGACGAATGGAAGGAAGGTAGGAGGGAAGGAAGGAAGGAAGGAACGAAGGAAAGAAGGGAAGTAGGGAAGGAAGGAAGGATGTAAAGGAAGGAAATAAGAAAGGACAGGGAGAAGGAAGGAAAAAAGTGAAAGAATGATGGAAGGAGGGAAGGAAGGAAGGAAGGATATAACGAAGGAAGGAAGGAATTATATAAATAAAGGAAGGAATGAAAGGAAGGAGGGAAGGAAGGAAGGAGAGAAAGGAAAGGCAGAAGTAAGGGATGAAGGAAGGTTGGAAGGAAGGAAGGTAGAATGGAAGGAAGGGAGGAAGGCAGGAAGGAAGGAAGGAAGGTAGAATGGAAGGAAGGGAGGAAGGCAGGAAGGGAGGAAGGGAGGAAGGAATGAAGGAAGAAAAGGATGTAATTATGGAAGGAAGGGTGGATATAAAGGAAGGAAATAAAGAAAGGACAGAGCGAAGGAAGGAATAAAGCGAAAGAAGGAAGGCAGGAAGGAAGGAAGAAAAGGAAGGAAGGAAGGAAAGAAGGATGGATGGAAGGAAGGGTGGAAAGAATGGTGGACAGGAAGGAAGGAAGGAAGGAAGGAAGGAAAGGAAGTAAGTAGGGAAGGAAGGGAGAATGTAAAGGAAGGAAATAAAGAAAGAACAGAGAGGAGGAAGGAAAAAAGCTAAAGAAGGATGAAAGGAAGGAAGGAATAAAAGGAAGAAAGGAAGAAAACAAAGCAAGGAAGGAAGGATATAAGCAAAGGAAGGACAGGAATGCAGGAAGGAAGGAAGCAAGGTAAAAAGGAAGGATGGAGTGAAGGAATGAAGGAAGGAAGGAAGGACGGACAGACAGATGGATGGAAGGAAGTAAGGAAGGAAGTAAAGGAAGGAATGTAGGAAAGGACGGAAGGATGACAAGAAAAAAATGGAGGAAGGTTGTAAAGTGATTTATGTAAGTAAGGAAGGAAGAAAGGAAGGGAGGAAGGAGGGAAGGAAGGAAGGAAGGAAGGAAGGAAGGAATGATGGAAGGATGGAAGAAAGGATGGGAGGGAGGAGAGAAGGAAGATAGAAAGAAAGGGAGCGAGGAAGGAAGGAAGGAAGGAATGAAATAAAAAAGGAAGGAAGGAGCGGAACACCTCCGTTCAGTCTGTAAGGGTGACCCCGAACTTCCGGTCGCCTGTCATTTTAATTCACCGCTCCATTCCCACTCGGACCTCACTGTCCTTGGCCTCTTGTATTGTTCCACAGAAGCTCAACGTAAACTCGAGCAACAGCACCTCATCTTCCAATTAGGCACTCTGCAGCCTTCCGGACTCAATCTCGAGTTCAACAATTTCAGGTCATAACCTCGGCTTGTAATTTTTCCACTCCTTTCCCCCCCCCTTTCCTTTTGTTTCTCTCTCACACCTGGCAGCTATCTCCTGCCCTGCCAGTACACTTTACACCTAATCTCAGCCTATTACCATCTCATCTAGCTCTTTTACTTCTTTTGTTTCTTTCACTTCTTTTTTCCAATCGCAGCCCTGCCTTCAATCTATTTTCTTTTCTTTCCAGTTTTGAAGAAGGGTTTGACCCGAAACATCAACTCAAATTACTCTCCATGGATGTTGCCTGACCTGCTGAGTTTTTGCAGCATTTTCTGCTGTTATTTTAGTGTTTTATACAGTTGGAGCATACACCCCCTGCTCTTATATCCTATGCCACGGCTAATAAAGGCAAGCTTTCCATATGCCTTCTTAACCACCTTATCTACTTGGCCTGCGACCTTCAGGGATCTGTGGACATGCACTCCAAGTCCCTTTGTTCCTTTATACTACTCAATGTCCTACCATTTAATGTGTATTCCCTTTCCTTGTTAGCCCTCCCCAAATGCATTACCTCACACTTCTCCGGATTGAATTCCATTTGCCACTGTTCTGCACACCTGACCAATTTATTGATATCTAAGATTTTTAAGGGATTTCAGCAGGCAGAGGTTCTGCAGAAAGCAGAACACTCCCCCCACAGAGGCCCTTCTCCAGGGCAAGCACAGGATCTGCCAAGAGGATTCTTGACAGAACAGAATTGCCGGTTTTCAGCGCATGTGCATCACATGACTAAAACCAGCACTTGCGAGGTCCCTAGGGGTATGTAGACAGCTTGTACCTGTAGGGATCGGAAAATATGGGCCACTATAAAAAGGATATAGAGGCACTGGAGAGGGTGCAGAGATTATTTACAATGATGATACCAGAAATGAAAGAGGTATACCTATCAGGAACATCATTGCGATTACAGAGACATGGTTCCAGGGTGACCAAGGCTTGGAATTCAACATCCAGGGGTATTCAATATTCAGGAAGGAGAGGTGAAAAGGAAAAGGCGGTGGGGTAGCATTGCTGGTTAAAGAGGTGATTAACACAATAGTAAAGAAGGATATTAGCTCTGATGATGTGGAATCTGTATGGGTAGAGCTGGGAAATACCAAGGGGTGAAAAACGTTAGTGGAATTGTATACAGACCCCCAAACAGTAACGCTAAGGTTGGGGATGGGATTAAATGGGAAATTAGAGGTGTGTGCAATAAGGACACAGCAGTTATTATGCGTGACTTTAATCTACATATAGATTGGTCTAACCAAATTAGTAAAAATACTGTGGAAGAGGAATTCCTAGAGTGTATACAGGATGGTTTCCTGGACCAATATGTCAAGGAACCAACTAGAGATCAGGCCATCTTAGACTGGGTATTATGTAATGAGAAAGGATTAATTAGCAATCTTGTTGTGCGAGGCCCCTAGGGGAGGAGCAATCATAATATGATAGAATTCTTCATTAAGATGGAGAGTGAAGTAGTTGATTCAGAGACTTGGGTACTCAATTTAAATAAAGGAAACTATGATGGTATGAAGCGCGAGTTGGCTGGGGTGGATTGGGGAATGCTACTTAAAGGGTTGATGGTGAATAGGCAATGGTAAACATTTAAAGATCATATTGATGAACTACAGAATTTGTTCATCCCTGTTTGGCATAAAAATAAAACAAAAAATGTGACTCAACATTAGCTAACAAGGGAAATTAGGAGGACAAAGGGATTAATTAAGAGGGGGAAAATAGAGTATCAGAGTTTGAGAGTAATCTTGCAGGGAACGTAATAACTGACTGTAAAAGCTTCTATTAGATATGTGAAGAGAAAAAGATTGGTAAAGTCAAGCATAGGTCCCTTGCAGTCAGAATCAGGGAAATTTATAATGGGGAACAAAGGCATGGCAGACCAATTAAATACATACTTTGGCTCTGTCTTCACAAAAGAGGACACAAATAAACTCCCAGAAATGTTGGGGAACATAGGGTCTAATGAAAGGGATGAACTGAATGAAATCAGTATTTGTAGGGAAATGTTGTTAGGGAAATTGACAGGATTGAAGGCCGATAAATCCCCAGGGCCAAAATTCTATAGACTCTGGATTGGAGGGTAGCTAATGTAACCCCACTATTTAAAAAAGATGGCAGAGAAAAAACGGGGAATTATAGATCGGTAAGCCTGACATTGTTAGTGGGGGAAATGCTAGAGTCCATTATAAAAGATGTAATAGCAGAGCACTTGGAAAACAGTGACAGGATCGGACAAAGACAACATGGATTTACAAAAGGTAAATCATGCTTGACTAACTTACTGGAATTTTTTGAGGATGTAACTGGTAGAATAGATAAGGGAAAACCAGTGGATGTGGTGTATTTGGACTTTCAGAAGGCTTTCGATAAGGTCCAGCATAAGAGACTAGCGTGTAAAGTTAAAGCACATGGGATTGGGGTTAAGGTACTGACTTGGATAGAAAATTAGTTGGCAGACAGGAAGCAAAGAGTTGGAATAAACGGGTCTTTTTCCGAATGGAAGGCAGTGATTAGCGGGGTACCGCAGGGATCGGTGCTAAGACCACAGTTATTCACAATATAGATTAATGATCTAGACGAGGGAAATAGATGTAATAGCCCCATGTTTGCAGATGACACAAAGCTGGGTGGGTGTGTGTGCTGTGAGGAGGATGCAGAGAAATTCCAGAATGATTTGGACAGGTTGGTTGATTGGGCAGATGTATGGCAGATGCAGTATAATGTGGATAAATGCGAGGTTATCCACTTTGGTGGCAAAAACAGGAAGGCTGATTATTATCTGAATGGCAATAGATTGGGAAAAGGGGAAGGGCAATGAGACCTGGGTGTCCTTGTGCACCAGTCGCTGAAGGTAAGCATGCAGGGGCAGCAGGCGGCTAAGAAGGCAAATGGTATGCTGGCCTTCATAGCGAGAGGATTCGAATACAGGAGCAAGGATGTCTTGCTGCAGTTGTACAGGGCCTTGGTGAGACCACACCTTGAGTATTGTGTGCAGTTTTGGTCACCTTATCTGAGGAAGGATGCTCTTGCCATGAAGGGAGTGCAGCGAAGATTCAACAGACTGATACCTGGGATGGCAGGAATGACGTATGAAGAGAGATTGGGTCTGTTAAGTCTGTGGGTTGTATTATAAATAATCACAGACTCCACTGTTAACAAAATAAAACACGTCTTTACTATTCCGAGGCTCGGGCGATTCTGCCCTAGTTAACGTATCACAACCCTTATATACTGGTGTGGTCACTATCGGTATTACAGTATACATGAGCCAATAGATAGTGCCACCCTAAAGTAGTGCTCTTAAAGGCGAACGGTTACATTCTATAGTTCCCTTAAAGGTAAACGGTTACATACACAACACTCCTCCCTTCCTAGCTTATTACTTACAGAATCCCGTTAAACATACAATCTTCAACTTTATATAAACAGTTTGCAGATATACTCTCGATGGAGTCAACGTCATATAACAATTTACAGATATACTCTCAATGGAGTCAACGTCATATAACAGTTTACAAACATACTCTCAGTGGAATCAGTTTACAGGTTCAGTCTCTGTGGGAACAGTTCATAAATTCAGTCTCTGGTATTAATTCGTTCCAGACAGCATCCTCCATAGCCTTTTTTTTTTTTTTTTAACAGCTTGTACTTTCGTCCTGTTGAACCAGCAGTGCGGACTTATACAACCCACTGGCTGTCTTGATAATGTCCCTGGATTTTTTTTACAAATTTAGCACCTTTCGTAGTGTTCGGACTGAGGTAGTAGAAGTAATAATATTTTAAACAGTTATTATTTTCTGCTTCTTCTTTTTCTTTTCTGCCTTTTTGAAACTCTCCGAGCTCTTTTCCCGGCTGCCATCTGTAGCGCCACCAACTCTCTATGTTCCTTAGACCTTAAGTGCTTCCTCAGGATTTCAGCACTTTGGGAGTTCCCATCACAATTTGGGCAGACCACATCCTCATAACATTCGGTGTCACTCAACAGGTCAAAACCCTTCTTCAAGCAATCATATTCATCCTGCTCTTCCTCGGATGTCTGCCCTTCCTTCCCTCCTGGCCTCATTTGTGCGTTCAATCCTTTCCCTTCCTTCAGGGATTTCGTTATCAGGCTATTTAATCCTTCTACTGAAGTAGCTGTTTCCCCATTCTCCTGTTCCCCTGGACGTAATTCAGCGTACTCCTCCATTTCATCCATCATTTTCTCCAATGCTTTCATCTTCTCTTCCTCTTGTACTTTGGCTTCCAGTGCTTGGAGAAGTTGTGCCTCGATGCTCTCTAGCTCATGTTCAGGGCCCATTCCCAGTTGAAACTGTTCTTCAAGTCGGTCAACCTCGGTAATTGCCGCCTCATATTTGTCTTGGGCTTCCTTCCATATTTTTATGAGTTCTGCCATGTCTTTCACCTCTACATCCTCATCTATGTATGGAACTTCTACCGATGAGTCTGTCTTGGCCCTGAGCTCCTCAAGAATTTCCTGCAGCCTTTGGACTTCTTGCTCATGTTCAACCTTTAGTTGCTCATATACTTCCAACGAAACTAGCTTTTCGGAGGTTGCTGAGTTAACCCCCTCCAGAATTGTAGTCTGGGCCTGTTCATACTGTTTTTTCAACTTCTCGCACTCTGCTTGTAAGGAGTCGTAGAGAAGAACTGGAATAAAATCCTGGCTTCCTGAAGATTCCTCTTCATTTGTTTCTTTCGCAATTTCCTGTTGGAGTTCAGCCAAGGCTGCTATGCTATCTGCCTCTCGAAGTCTCACTGCCATCAACTCTTCTTTATTCTTGCAGTCCATCTCAGCCATTTCCCATTTACTTTCATTTAACTGAGTGAGTAGTCCCTTATTTTGGGCTGAGAGATATTGCACCTTCTCATGTAGACCCTTGCACTCCTTCTCTGCTTGACATAGCTGATTACCGCTGATTTGGTTCTGCGTTTCAAGTTCCAACATCCTTTGCTTAGCTTCTTTCAGTTTCGCCCCTATAAGCTCCTCTTGCAACATGGCCACATTATTCTCATCAGGTAAAGAAGCGTTTCTCTTTTCCATGTCCAAGATTTGTTTCTGCATCTCCTTAAGAGCACCCTGTGATTCAACTTCTCTTAACTTTGCCTGCACTAGCTCCGTCTCTAATTGCAGAACAAAATCCTCAGTGCAGCGTGATTTGCCTTTCTGCTGTATCTCTAGATCATGCAAATATTCTAACCCCTGAACATCATCAGGGAGATGTGATCGGTAATTGGTCACGATGGCTCTATGGTCGCTCTCTGCTTGAGCCAGTAGGTTCTGTTGTCTTTCCAGACTCTCCCATTCGGTGTCATAAAACTTTTTCATTGTTTTCATCTCTTGTACGAGGTGGTAACTTAATTGTTCTAATTGTTGTTGTACTTTGAAATAGCATTGAGTTCGAGCCCGGTGTTCCTCCGTAATGCATATGTCTGTAGCTTGAACAGACTCAGAATTCTCTGTCTTTATGCACGCCATCGATTTTCCAACCTTAGTCTGTGAGTTAATGTTAACCTTGTTTTTCATACATAAGCTGGACTTATCGTCTTCCGGCTCAGAGTCTGAGCTGCTTGTCTGCACCGAGTCCTCACTTGTCATTGCTTGTCGGTAGTGCCATTCCATGTCTATTTTCTTGATCCACTCCCGTCCTAGAAGTGGTGGTCCTCCCTCAGGTAGTACGTACAAATTCATTCTTGGGTGTACTTTACCCCTATCTCTCACCTTGACTCTTATTTTCCCCATGGGGTATACGCGATGCCCCGTGTATGTCTGTAATACGAACTTGGTATTTCTTAAGGGTATGTGAGAGAATAGCCGGTGGTAGTCCTTTTGGTTGATGACTGATACAGCTGATCCCGTGTCCAGCTCCATTCGTACTTGGACTCCAGCTATTTTTAGTGTGACCCAGATCGTCTGTAGATCAGTTACTTTACCCACATTGTGGATTCTCAGACTATCCAACTCCTGGCTGTTTGGGTCTGAGTCTGAATTTTGTTCGTCTGAACTCTTTTCAGCCACCTGATGCACCTTGTTGTACTTTTCTTGTGGTGGTGGCTTCCTTTGTTTGTTGGTCTTCTTTCTGGACCTGCATACCTTCGCGATGTGACCCAGTTTGCCACATTTCCTGCACTCTTGATTCTTAAACCAGCACTGATTCTGGTCGTGCGTTGTCTTTCCACAACGGTAGCATTTGGAAATGCTTGCAGTCATTTGGTCCACCCCGAGTGCCGCCGCCTTTAGCTGCATTTCCGCCGTTCCTTTCACTGCGGCTTCGTGCGATGAAGCTATGAGGACAGCCCTGTCCAGTGTGAGGTCGTTTTCCTCCAGGAGTCGCTTCTGCGTTCCTTCTTTGACCAAGCCGCATACGAACTTGTCCCGCAGCGCCTCTGTCAAATTCCCTCCAAGCTGGCAGTATTTCGCTAGCTTACGCAGTTCGACTAAGTATTCCGCATTGCTTTCATCTTTCCTCTGGGTTCTGGCGTAAAATTTAAATCGTTCAGCCAGTATCAACGGTGTGGGGTTCAAGTGATCCTTCAGCACTGCTACGATCTCTTCGAAGGTCTGGTCCACTGGTTTAACTGGTGCTATTAGATGTTTCAAGAGCCCGTATGTTTTTGCTCCCATCGAATTTAACAAAGTTATTGCCTTGTCGTATATGGCTACGCAATATATTCCTATGCGTTCCCCATACGTGGCCCTGTCTTCTATTTCAGCATTAAAATCATTAATATTTCCTCGCTTAGGCATCTTCTTCTCTTTCCGAGAACAGCACAAGTATTTCTTTACTTATTATTAATTTTCTTCTCTCTTCTTGAGAACACCACAAGTATTGCTGTACTTATACTTATTTTCCCTCTCTTCTTGAGAACACACCAGCCTTTCTGAAAAATCTTATTACTTTCCTGAAATTCTTAATAATTTCCAAGATGGCGGTTTCCCGCTTCTTCCTTCTTCTTCAGCGGTTTCCCCGCGAAAAATGGCGGCTTTCCCGCGCTTCTCGCTCTCCCCGCCCACTTCGATGGCGGTTTTCCCGCGCTTCTCGGCGCTCTCCGCCCACTTCAATGGCGGTTATCACCCGTTCCCCGACGCTGACTTTCAGCCCGAGTGCGGCCCTTATCAGCGGATGCGATCGATGGCCCGGCTGCGCCTCGCACTTGAAAGCGGCCCCCGGCCTCTGGCTCACCCGCTCGCGCGGCTCTTGCTCGCTCCCTCCCGGGCTCTGGCTTACCCGCTCGCGCGTTTCACCGCGGCTCTTATCAGGGATTGCGATCGCCCTGTCTTTGCAGCCAACGCTGCGGCTTACCCATGAGGTTATGGAGGATTCAGGGTCCTAATGCCTGTCGCTTCCAGCCTGTCGGTTCCAGACTGGTGAGGATTGAAACCTCTCTTCAACGTCCTGTCTTCGGACGAAGCCGCCGTGGAACAACTGCCGCAGGGTTCGAATCCTGACTCATCGCCAATGTTAAGTCTGTGGGTTGTATTATAAATAATCACAGACTCCACTGTTAACAAAATAAAACACGTCTTTACTATTCCGAGGCTCGGGCGATTCTGCCCTAGTTAACGTATCACAACCCTTATATACTGGTGTGGTCACTATCGGTATTACAGTATACATGAGCCAATAGATAGTGCCACCCTAAAGTAGTGCTCTTAAAGGCGAACGGTTACATTCTATAGTTCCCTTAAAGGTAAACGGTTACATACACAACAGGGTCGATTAGGTTTATATTCGCTAGAGTTTAGAAGAATAAGAGGGGATCTCATTGAAACTTATATAAAATTCTAACAGGACTAGACAGACTAGATGCAGGAAGGATGTTCCTGATGGCAGGGGAGTCCAGAACCAGGGGTCACAGTCTAAGGATAAGGGGTAAGCCATTTAGGACAGAGATGAGGAGGAATTTCTTCACCCAGTGAGTGGTGAACCTGTGGAATTCTCTACCACAGAAGACAGTTGAGGCCAATTCATTAAATATATTCAAGAAGGAGTTAGATATATTTCTTAAGGCTAAGGGGATCAAGGGATATGGGGAGAAAGCAGGGACAGGGTACTGAATTTGGATGATCAGCCATCATCTGATTGAATGGTGGAGCAGGCTCGAGGGGCTGAATGGCCTACTCCTGCTCCTATCTTCTATGTTTCTATAAGGATGAACAGGCTGGGTCTCTTTTCTCTTGAAAAGAGAAAGCTGAAGGATGACCTAATAGAGGTCTTTGAAATCATGAAAGGTTTTGATGGTAGATACAGCGAGAATGTTTCCACTTGTGGGGAAGGGCAAAACCAGAGGGCCATCAATATAAGATAGTCACCATGAATTCCAATAGGGAATTCAGAAGAAACGTCTTTACCCAGAAAGTTGGGAGACTGTGGATCTCGCTACCACAGGGAGTGGTTGAAGCAAATAGTATAGATGCATCTAAGGGGAGATTAGATAAGCATATGAAGGAGAAGGGAATAGAAGGTTATGCTGATAGAGATAGATGAGTAAAGGTGGGAGGAGGTGCACGTGGAGCATAAACACTGGCACAGACTGGTTAGACCAAATGGCCTGTTTCTGTGCTGTATATCCTATGTCATCCTATGTAATCCATGTCGGAAGGATAGGCAGAAAGGAATAGGAGGTGGGTAGCTCTATTAATAAAGGATAAGATCAGTGCAGTAGTGAGAAATGATATTGGCTCAGAAGATCAAGATGTAGAATCAGTTTGAGTAGAGATAAGAAATAATAAGGGAAAGAAGTCACTGGTGGGAGTAGTTTATAGGCCACCTAACAGTAGCTACACTGTAAGGCAGAATATAAATCAAGAAATAATGGAGGCTTGTAAGAAAGGTACTGCAATAATCATGGGCAATTTTAATCTTCATATGGATTGGACAAATCAAATTGGCAAAGGTAGCCTTGAGAACGAGTCCATAGAGTGTTTTCAGGATGTTTTCTTTAAACAATGTGTTGTGGAACCAATCAGGGAGCAGGCTATTTTAGATCTGGTATTGTGTAATGAGATAGGAATAATTAATGATCACATAGTAGAGGATCTTTTAGGGAAGAGTGATCAGAGCATGTTAGAATTTCAAATTCAGTTTGAGGGTGAGAAACTTGGGTCTCAAACTAGTCTCCTGAACTTAAATAAAGGCAACTGCAAAGGTATGAAGAGAGAGTTGGCTAAAGTGGACTTGTAAAATAGATTAAAGGGTAAGACAGTAGATAAGCAGTGGTAGACATTTAAGGAGATATTTCATAACTCTCAGCAAAGATATATTCCAGTGAGAAAGAAGAGAATGATGAACTATCCGTGGCTAACTAAAGAAGTTAAGGATGGTAACAAATTGAAAACAAAGGCATACAATGTTGTGAAGATTAGTGGTAGGCCAGAGGATTGGGAAATTTTTAGCATCCAGCAAAGGACGACTAAAAAAAAATAAAGAAGGAGAACATAGATTATGAGAGTAAACCAGCAAGAAATATAAAAACGGACAGTGAGAGCTTCTACAGATATATAAAAGGGAAGAGAGTAAATAAAGTAAACTTTGGTCCCTTAGAGGATGAGTCTGGGGAATTAATAATGGGAAACAGGGAAATGACAGAGCGTTTGAACAAATATTTTGTATAAGTCTTGTAGGATTTCGCAATCATTTCAAAATTTCCTACAGCTCCTAGATTAATTTTGATTAAAGAATCCCTGGGTGATATGCCTTTAAAATTCCAGGGATCAAAATGGCCGTCAGACCGCATGACCGAAGACAAAATGACTTGGAAAGAGCAGCCTGTGTCTGTGAGAAAGGTTCATTGGAGCAGCCAATCTGCCAATCAAAGGGGAGTTCCCAACCCCCCCCCACCCCCCGGCAACAGACAATCGATGTGTTTACAGAAACTGATACTATTTTTACAAACCACTTAGGCTGCAGTTTCAGCCTGACCACAAAGGACAATGGCTTTGTTTACAGAAGCCTCCAAAACTGTTTACTCAGCAATCACAGAAAGACATTTTTTTTCAACCCAAGACAGCTCCATTCAAACCCATCATTGATGAATGCAAATACATTCAAAGCCAATCACAGACAATTGAAGAGACATTTAAACTGAGAAAAGGTACAGTTTAAACGAATCGGTAATTCATCCAAATGCATCCCAGACAAGTGGACAGTTTGGATCTCTTTTGTTTAGCCAAGATTTATCCGGATTTGGGCAGGAAGGGTTCGGTCCCAAATCGGTATAAAAGATAGCTTCTCAGAAGCATCTCTTTCTCTCTGGCCTCGCCTCTGTGCCCTCTACAACGTGGGAGTCTGCCTGAAGAAGTGGAACACCAGCAGTTTACTTTTAAAATACTGGGGTGTTTTTACTTTGGGGCAGTGAAGATCAAAGATCGCAGGGCACGGAGAAGGCATTTTCATTGGTGAGCATATATTTTTCTGGCCTTTTACAAGGCAAATTAGAATAGGTATTTGGGTGGGAATTAAGTGGGAATTTTGTTAGAACTGTGATTTTAGTCGATCTTCCCTCATTGTGTCCATTCTCTCCTCCCCTATTTAAGTAACAGTGTTGCACTAAGCCAAGAAGTGCTTCAGTGAACACTGAAAGTAGCTGTATTAAAGTGCTGTTTTAATTAAAAGCCACTAAGCAAAGGTGCTGTAGTGAGCAAGGTGTATCTATCTTAAAACTGTATTAAAAATGGGTGTTGCACCAAGCAGATAAGTGCTGTGGTGAACACTGTGTAGCTGTTTTTAAAGTACTGTATTTAAAACTGTATTAAAAAGGGGTGTTGTAGCTAGCAGAGAAGTGCTGTGGTAAACACTGTGTAGCTGTTTTTAAAGTACTGTATTTAAAACTGTATTAAAAAGGGGTGTTGTACCTAGCAGAGAAGTGCTGTGGTAAACACTGTGTAGCTGTTTTTAACGTGCTGTATTTAAAGGAGTGTTGCACTGAGCAAGGAATGCTCTAGTGGACACTGAGTGTACTGCGTTAAGCAGAAGTGCTGTACCAGGCATAGCTGTGCTGTATCGATTTTTAAGTTGTTTCTTTCTTTTTGTTTCAATAAATACTGATCTGTTTTGCACCTAAACCACGAGTCATGTTTTTTCTGTCTACATCGCTACCGAATAAGTCCGGCGGTCAGAACCAGGAATAGGGGAGCACTTCGAAACTGCACGTGGGTCCCTGGAGCAGCTCAGAGGCTTCTGACTGGCCAGAGACAAATAACCCCAACCCCGCTACAGAGACAAATAACCCCAACCCCGTTTTAATCCCTACATAATGGCGACCATGGCAGGACCACCGGCAATGGTGTGCAATGTGGCAGAGAGTTGTTTGGGCCTGGAAAGAGCAGCAGTTATTGATTTTATTTTTATCCCACTGGTCTGTTTGTGGTTAGGTTCCTGCAGGCTTGGGGAGGTTACCCGCAGGCTTAGGGAAGCCAGGGCAGAGAGTTGGGATAGGGAAAGGGAGGTTGAGGAATACCATGCCAATGTAGAGCGCCTGGTAGTTCAGTTTAGTGAGAGCAAAAGCCACACGAGGCAAGAGTCAGAGTACCTGAGGTGCCTAGTTGCAGAGGCCAAGAGCAATGAGATGAGGGTGTGGGAGGAGAATGCTCGCCTCATACAAGAATTAAAAGAGCAGGAGCAGAAGGTTAGGGAAGAAAGGCAGCATATAAGCTGGCCTGCGAGCAAGGGTTTGAGGAAGCAGATCATGGCCCCTGTAGGGCAGAGATAGAAAGCCCGAGTATGGCTTTAAAAAATGCAAAGGGGATGATATGCCTGATCAGCCCGAAAGCACATCAGCCGGATTTTACTGGCAACCTAAGTAAAACAGCCCCACAGGCAACACCCAGGGAAAGGTTGGTCAGGGAATCAGAGGTCCCACGACCGCCACCCACGGCTCTGAGCTTTCAGGAGCTCTGGCAGCAAAGGGGAGTGGAGGATGGGAAGGTAGAGGAAGCACAGCAGGCCCCGCTAGATAGGCCGGGACCAGGACCAGTGTAACCCCTCCAACAATGGAGGTACGGTCCGCCCGTTGATGGAGATGACCCAGGGGCCATCCAGAACCAGTTTGTGGTGCCGCTTGGCACCCATCAGCTCAGGGACATGGTTAGCCACATCCCTAAGCTCACTAAAAAGGGAGACCCCTCTCTGCACTTCAGGGAGATAGAGCATGCAGCTAGTGTAAATGACTGCGATGAGGCAGAACAAGCAAAAATGCTGCTGTTTTCCCTGGCAGGTGATCTCCTCCAGTCCCTATCTGGCGAGTACAAGGGGGGGCAGAGGGATTATGAGGGTCTCAAGAATGAGGTATTGGAGGCCATGGGACTCAATGATGGTAGCCCGTTCGCTCGGGTGGAAAGAACAGTGCAGCTCCCAGGGGAGTCCCTGCAGGCATTCGCAGACAGGTTGTGGCCAGTCTACCGGAGCGCATGCCCGGGAATGCCAGGGCGGGCAGCACTGGACCCAATCCAATTGACTCACTGGCTCCGGTGTCTCATGACGAACAGCCTACCCCAGATCCAAGCCCAGGTCATGGCTTGGTTTGACCCCCGAAACCCCCAGACCACTGAAGAAGTGGTGATCCACCAGCTCACTGTAGCCTTCAGGAACATGAGGGGTATCGAGGCTCCCCAACCCAAGGGAAGAGTCCATGAGGTTAAACCTGGGGGCCAGAGTAAGAGAGAATGGCACCAGGAGGGGAACCGGCCCTCTCAGGCTAGGTTAAATTGCTATGGGTGCGGGAAAATCGGTCACTGGAGAAAAGACTGTAAAAATCCTTGGAAGGACAAGGGAAAGGATCCCACAGCCTCAGCCCAAAAGGCAAGGCCAGACCTCCCTCCCGCAGCAATTGAGTCATTTTTGCAGTCCCTACGATCTCTTCTGACCAACCAGGGAAGAATAGCAGCCACCACCGGTGCTTTGACCCCGTCTGCCCCACCTCACTCCCAGCAATGACTAGAGCCAGCGCAGCCTGTTGACCTGTGTCCCCACGAAAATGCTGAGGGGAGCAGGACCTATGTTAAGATGGGGGAGGAGAAAGTGCAGGGGAGATATTCGGTGGAGACTGGAGCCTCCAGCACGGTGGTCCACTCAGAGGACCTGACCAATTCACCCCGGTCTAACAAGGTCCCATTCAGCTTAATGGGACCCACAGGGAAACAGGCAGCTGGGAGTGAACCTGAGAATAGTAATCCCCAGCCCACAGCAGGTCCAAGTTCACAGGCCGCACAGGCAGGCGCTGTGGCTTGCATTAGGGGAGGAGCTATTCATGATTTTGAACAGGATTACTGGCAGGCAGCCAGTTATATCAAAGAATGCAGTTTGTTTAAGCAGGGGCAGGGGAACAGGCAGCTGGGATTCTAGAAGCTCCCCAGCACTTGGCCCGAGCTTTTCCCCCTCTCTTGTGGGACTCTGGGGAGGAGCCTGAACCAGGTTTTAGACCTGTAGGGGAAGGTTCTCAGTTACCGGCAGCCGGTGGCAAGGGATTGCCTGTCCCCAGCCCAGGTTTGGGAAGGGAGGGACCTGAAGGAGGAGGTCCCCAGCCAGCAGGGTGTGTGACCCGAGCTAAGGGTCTGCTCGCCGGGGTAGCCCCACCGGCAACACTCCCTAGGAGAACTCTTTGGGTACCCCAGCCCAAGAAGGTATGGCCAGCTACTGTCCAGTGGAGTAGGGCGGTCTCCCGGGTCAGGGAGAGGCCAAAGAGCAGAGGTTCTCAGCCAGTAGCCATAAGCTGCGAGGGACCAGAAGCTGGAATCAGTCCAGCCATGCTGCAGGGAGCAGCCTGTGGCAGCCCAACCAGGGATTAAGCTTGTATGTAGCTTTGTTAAGGTAGAACGTGTATTAAGGTAGAACGTGTTGTTAAGGTAGAACGTCTTAAGTTTTGTTTTATATTGAAATTAATATTAGTGTGTAAGTTTTGACTGTGGTACAGTTCCAGAATTGTATTGTGGAGCAAGGTCACAGGACCTGATTACACTTCCCTGAGCCAGGGGACCTGGCGAGATGTTTTCTTTTGTTTTTTCAGAGTTCCGGAAGACACCGAGGACCAGCGTGTCCCGAGGAAGAAAGCACTCCCAGCTCGCGAAGAAAAGGGGACCGCGGGAGACGGATGCCCACAACTTTTAAACTGTTGCTGAAAACACAATTTACAGAATTTTTACTGCTTGTTTGGAGTTAAGGGAACGCATTGCATATGCCTAGGAATTGTTGTGCCTGCAGTTCCATGAATATTTAAAATACATTTCTGGCTGAAGAACAGTGCCATTTAATAAAGTGCCTCATTGTAATAAAAAGAAAAGGAAGCTCGTTGTCTTCCATCTGTTTTTTTTAGCAGATATGTTGGCTGGGTGACAATCCCTTTAAAGATGTTAAAATTATGTTACAAGCGGTGCAGTGGTGTAGGATCCCCTCCATGCTTGACTTATTATGAATATAAGTGGTGCAGGGGCGTAGGCCCCCTCCATGCTTTGATTATTTATTTAATTTTGGGTTTTCTGTCAATAGATGCCTGAGATACTAAAATTCTCTCTGCGCATGGGAGATGGAGGTGTCGGGGGATCAAAGATAGATTTAGTTAAGTATAAGGGAAGGTGGTTTGTGGGGGGTCAGAAATTATTTCTCACTTTTGGCAAGGATACTACAAGCAAGCTTTAGTATCCGAGGATGGATTGGAGGATTTTGCAATAATTTCAAAATTTCCTACAGCTCCGAAGATTAATTTTGATTATAGAATCCCTGGGTGATATGCCTTTAAAATTCATGGGGTCAAAATGGCCATCAGACCGCATGGCCATAGACAAAAGGACTTGGAATGAGCAGCCTGCATCTGTGAGAAAGGTTCAATGGAGCAGCCAATCTGCCAATCAAAGGGGAGTTCCCAACCACCGGCAACAGACAATCGATGTGTGTACAGGAACTGGTACTATGTTTACAAACCACTTAAGCTGCAGTATCAGCCTGACCACAAAGGACAATGGCTTTGTTTACACTAGCCTCCAAAGCTGTTTACTCAGCAATCACAAAAAAACATTTTTTTTTCAAACCAAGACAGCTCCATTCAAACCCATCATTGATGAATGCAAATACATTCAAAGCCAATTGCAGACAATTGAAGAGACATTTAAACTGAGAAAAGGTACAGTTTAAACGAATGGGTAATTTATCCAAACCCATCCCAGACAAGTGGACAGTTTGGATCTCTTTTGTTTAGCCCAGATTCATCCGGATTTGGGCGGGAAGGGTTCAGCCCCAAATGGGTATAAAGGATAGCTTCTCAGAAGCATCTCTCTCTCTCTGGCCTCGCCTCTGTGCCCTCTACAACATGGGAGTCTGCCTGAAGAAGTGGAACACCAGCAGTTTACTTTTAAAATACTGGGGTGTTTTTACTTCGGGGCAGTGAAGATCAAAGATCGCAGGGCACGGAGAAGGCATTTTCATTGGTGAGCATATATTTTTCTGGCCTTTTACAAGGCAACTTAAAATAGGTATAGGGGCGGGAATTAAGTGGGAATTTTGTTCGAACTGTGATTTTAGTCAATCTTCCCTCGTTGTGTCCATTCTCTTCTCCCCTATTTAAGTAACAGTGTTGCACTAAGCCGAGAAGTGCTTCAGTGAACACTGAAAGTAGCTGTATTAAAGTGCTGTTTTTAATTAAAAGCCACTAAGCAAAGGTGCTGTAGTGAGCAAGGTTTTTCTATATTAAAACTATAGTAATCTGGGATGTAATGTTTAAGTTATCCACCAGATGGAGCGAAATATTAAGGGTTCACATTCACCAGTATTTAAGGTAATGGGTCATGTATTCAATGTCCTGCTACACCAGTTAGTATGATAATGTAGCATTGCATTATGGGTATGACTCAGAGAGGGATCCTCTATCTTGTGCTCGTGCAGTAAAAAAAGGTGCCTTGCTTCCAGCTTGTAAGAGATAGGGTTCTCTGCTACACCGTGTAAATAAACAGTTGGGTTTTGTTCCTAATATCTCGCTTCTCTCAGTTTCTGACCTTACCACTCGGATATCACATATTGGTGATGATGATCAACAGATCACATCGTGACGGAAAAAATAAATAAAAGAGCACTCAATAACGGATCATGGCTGCTACGGTAGGAAAGATCTCTGCTTTTGATGTTCAGATGCAGACCTGGGATGAATACTGCAAGGTGTTGATGCATTTCTTTGAAGATAATGATATAAATGATGTCGGAAAAAGGAGAGCAATTTTGCACACTTCCGTGGGAAGTCAGATGTATAGTTTAATGAGAAGCTTCTGCAGTCCTGCAAAGCCTGGAGACAGAGCATTTGCTGACTTAGTGGCCTTGCTAAAGGACCATTTCAATCCCAGACCGAGTGAAATTGTACAGCGTTTCAAATTTAATTCACAGAACAGGAAACCGGGAGAGACTGTATTGGATTATGTGGCGGTGTTGAGAAAATTGGCACACGATTGCAATTACGGCAACAATCTGAAAGACATGCTGAGAGATAGGCAAGTTTGCGGGATAATGGATGATCGAATGCAGCGGAGATTATTGTCCGAGACTGGGCTTACGTATGAAAAGGCATTGGAACTTGCTCAAGCCATAGAGACAGCGAACCGAGATGCAAAAGAAATACAAGTTTCAGACTGGGCTACTACAAAGCAAGTTGGAGGTCAGGTTATTGTGCACAAGTTAAACATGCATCAGAAACCAAAAAGGGAGCATGTAAAGGCATGTTATAGATGCAATGGCGATCACCTGGTGAGGGAATGCAGGTTTCTGGAGGAAAAGTGCCACAAGTGTGGGAAAAAAGGACATATAAAACGTGCATGCAGGGCAAAAGCAACCGTGGAGGAGTACAAACCAAAAGGGGGAGGAAAGCAAAACCTAGGAAGAGAAGCGAAAAAACAGGGAGCACATCACATCAACGGAGAAGCTGAGAAAGAAGACGACATGTTCATAATGCATAGTATGCTAGAGAACATTCCAAAAGTGGATCCTATCACTTTGCAACTGACAGTAAATGACTCTAAGGTCAACTTTGAAGTGGATACCGGATGCGGGGTAACCATATGAACAGGGAGGGGTACTCAAAATTGTGGAACCGTGCAAAATTTCCAGAGTTAAAGTCTTGCTCTATGCAGCTTAAAACATATACTGGTGAATGAGTGGCGAAATTGGGTACAGCTACTGTAAATGTGCAACACAGGGACACCGTGGAACAGCTACCTGTAGTTGTAGTATCGGGTTCTGGACCAAACCTGTTAGGTCGGGGCTGGATACAAGAACTTAAATTAGATTGGGGAGCAATAAATCAAAAAGAGGGAGGCAAACAGTTGTCTTTGCAAGAAGTGTTGATTGAACAGGAGAAGGTGTTGAAGGAAGAACTTGGCACATTTAATGGCCCCCCAGCTAAGATTTATGTCGACAAGGAGGCACTGCCAAGGTTTTTTAAACAACGACCTGTGCCGTATGCCATGAAACTGAAGGTAGAGGTTGAGCTTGATCGTCTTTTGAGAGAGAACATACTGGAACCCGTGAAATGTTCAGAATGGGCAGCTCCCATTGTACCTGTTTTAAAACCGGACAATTCGGTAAGACTCTGTGGAGATTATAAATTGACAGTAAATAGGGTGTCTATACTAGAACAGTATCTTATTCCCAAAACAGAGGATCTCTTTGCAAATCTGGCTGGAGGGAAGAAATTCACAAAGCTGGATATGAGTCATGCATATTTGCAGATTACACTAGATGAGGAATCCAAGAAGTATGTAACCATAAATACACACAAGGGTTTGTTTACCTATAACCGCTTACCATTCGGTGTCTCATCTAGTCCAGCTATTTTCCAGAGGACTATCGAGGGAGTACTGCAAGGGATCCCACATGTTTCAATCTATCTGGATGACATTCTGGTGACGGGAAGAACCGACCAGGAGCATTTGAGCACTCTGAGAGAGGTACTACGAAGATTGGATAAGGCTGGGTTATGGCTCAAGAGGAGTAAGTGCACTTTCCTGGGGAATGAGGCCGTGTTCCTGGGACACAGAGTGGATGCCACCGGGCTCCATCCAATCAAGGAGAAGGTACAAGCACTGCAGGAGGCCCCAGCTCCTACCAATGTGACTGAGTTAAAAGCTTACCTGGGACTGCTAAACTATTATAACAGATTTTTACCGAACTTAGTAACAGTGTTAGCACCTCTTCAGAGACTTCTGTGCAAGGAGACACAGTGGCTGTGGGAAGAGGAACAGAGGGTTTCATTTGAACTGTCCAAGAAACTGATGCTGTCCTCGGATGTGCCGTTTCACTACAATGCAGAGAAAGACATCATTCTCTCTTGTGATGCTTCACCTTACAGGGTGGGGGTGGTTTTTCACACAGTTTGGAAGATGTAACAGATAGACCAATAGGGTTTATGTCTTGAACTCTGACACCAGCGGAAAAAAATATTCCCAGTTAGATAAAGAGGGGTTAGCAGTAATATTTGGGTTACAGAGGTTTCACAAGTACATATATGGCAGGAAATTCACAATATGCACCGATCATAAACCTCTTCTATCTCTTTTTAATGAAATGAAAGCAGTACAACAGATGGTGTCACCCCGGATCCAGAGGTGGGCAGTGATGTTGAGGGCATATGAGTATGTCATCGTTTACAAGGCGGGCAAGTACCATGGGAATGCAGATGCCTTGAGCCGTCTTCCACTGCCAGGTACACCTATCCGTGCAGCTCCAGAGGACAGAGTTTTGATGTTGGAGGACACGGACATGGCAATTGTGACAAGTAAGGACATGGACCGGTAAAGATCCAGTACTGTCTAGAGTCCAAGATTATGTGATGAGGGGTTGGCCACAGCATCCGGAAGGGATTGATTTCACACCTTACAGTGTCCGGAAAACAGAGCTGGGTGTGCAGGATGGTTGCGTGTTGTGGGGAGCACGAGTGATTATTCCACAGCCAGCACGACAGTCTATCCTAGGGCAACTACATCAGTGTCATCCTGGAGTTTCACGTATGAAAGCCTTGGCAAGGAGTTACTTCTGGTGGCCAAAGCTAGATGAGGAGATAGAAAATCTAGTCAAGACATGCAGCACTTGTCAAGTACACAGGAAGGCACCAGCAGCGGCTCCTCTCCACCCCTGGGAGTGGCCGGATAAACCATGGAGAAGATTACATGTAGATTATGCGGGTCCATTCATGGGAAAGATGTTCCTCATAATCATTGATGCCCATTCCAAATGGATGGATGTTTATCCTGTAAATTCTGTTTCATCTACTGTTACTATAGACTGCCTGCGTCAGAGTTTTATTAATAAAGGTCTACCGGAGATCGTAGTAAGTGACAATGCCAAGTGTTTTGTGAGTACAGAAACAAAAGAATTCATGAGAAACAATGGCATAGTGCACGTGACCTCAGCTCCATATCATCTGTCTTCAAATGGACTTGCGGAGAGAGCCATACAAACATTTAAGGAGATGATGAAAAAAAGTGCGGAAGGGAGTTTGGCAGCCAAGGTGTCATGAGTTCTGTTCAGCTACAGAATAACACCTCAATCTACCACAGGGCTCTCTCCTGATCAGCTGTTGTTAGGTCATCGACTATGCTCCAATCTTAAACTGTTCACCCAGACCTAAAAAGGAAGGTGGAAAACCAACAAATCAAACAAAAGGAGAACCATGACAGAAGGACAAAGAGCCGCAGTTTTGGAGAAGGAGATGCGGTCCTTACCAGGAATTTCAGTTATGGTCCAAAATGGATTCCTGGCATCATAGACTCAATGACCGGTCCAGTATCATATACGAACATGGTGGGAACGGGTCAGGTAGTACGCAGACATGTAGATCAGATACTGACAAGACAAGGGGAAATCGAAATGGTGGTTCCAGAGGAGATGTCGGAGGACAAGTTGGCCCCCAGTTATCCAAATGCATCGGTGGTACCACCACCACGAACAGAGCCAGTTCCACCTGGACCCCTTAGTCAAGAGGAAACCATCGTAGCAGAGTCAGATACTCTGAGTACTGCTCAGGAGCCGCAGGTGGCTCTACCACAACCAAGCAGGGACTTGACTGTAAGACATTCACCAAGGTCTCACAAGTCGCCAGAGATTTTGATAACGACCTGCTAGATTCATTCAGTATGGACTATTGTTAAAGGAGTTTCCTTATGGGACTTTTTAAGAATGTTGTTAAGAAATTAATGTTCAACTTAAGAGGGGAGGGATATCGTAATCTGGGATGTAATGTTTATGTTATCCACCAGATGGAGCCAAATATTAAGGATTCACATTCACCAGTATTAAAGTAATGGGTCATGTATTCAATGTCCTGGTACACCAGTTAGTATGGTAATGTGGCCTTGCATTATGGGTATGACTCAGAGAGGGATCCTCCATCTTGTGCTCGTGCAGTAAGAAAAGGTGCCTTGCTTCCAGCTTGTAAGAGATAGGGTTCTCTGCTACACCGTGTAAATAAACAGTTGGGTTTTGTTCCTAATATCTCGCTTCTCTCAGTTTCTGACCTTACCACTCGGATATCACAAAAACAGTATTAAAAAGAGGTGTTGCACCAAGCAGATAAGTGCTGTGGTGAACACTGTGTAGATGTTTTTGAAGTACTGTATTTAAAACTTTATTAAAAAGGGGTGTTGTACCTAGCAGAGAAGTGCTGTGATAAACACTATGTAGCTGTTTTTAAAGTACTGTATTGAAAGGAGTGTTGCACTGAGCAAGGAGCACTCTCGTGGACACTGAGTGTACTGCTTTAAGCAGAAGTGCTGTACCAGGCATAGCTGTGCTATATCGATTTTTAAGTTGTTTCTTTCTTTTTGTTTCAATAAATACTGATCTGTTTTGCACCCAAACCACGAGTCACTTTTTCTGTCTACATCGCTACCAAATAAGTCCAGCGGTCAGAACCAGGAATAGGGAAGCGCTTCAAAACCGCACGTGTGTCCCTGGAGCAGCTCAGAGGCTTCTGACTGGCCAGAGACAAATAACCCCAACCCCGCTGTTAATTCCTACAGTCTTCATGGTAGAAGACATTAAAAGCATCCAAATAATAATAACAAATCAAGGGGCGATAGGGAGGGAGGAACTTAAAAAAATCAGTGTCACTAGAGAAAAAGTACTAGGCAAAGTAATGGGACTAAAGCTGGACAAGTCCCCTGGACCTGATGGCCTGCATCCTAGGATCTTAAAAGAAGTGGCTGCAGAGATAGTGGATGCATTGGTTGTAATCTACCAAAAATTCCCTGGATTCTGGAGAGGTCCCAGCGGATTGGAAAACTGCAAATGTAACGCCCCTATTCAAGAAAGGGGGGAAACAGAAAGCATGAAACTATAGAACAGTTAGCCTAACATCTGTCATTGGGAAAATGCTGAAGTAATAGCAGGACATTTAGAAAATCATAATAAAATCAAGCAGAGTCAGCATGGTTTTATGAAAGGGACATCATGTTTGACAAATTTGCTGGAGTTCTTTGAGGGTGTAATGAGCAGGGTGGATAAAGGGGAACCAGTAGATGTAGAGTATTTGGATTTCCAGAAGGCATTCGATAAGGTGCCACATAAAAGGTTACTGCACAAGATAAGAGCTCACGGGGTTGGGGGTAATATATTAGCATGGATTAGAGGATTGGCTAACTACCAGAAAACAGGGAGTCGGGATAAATGGGTCATTTTCAGGTTGGCAAACTGTAACTACTGGGGTGCGACAGGGATCAGTGCTGGGGCCTCAACTATTTACAATCCAGATTAATGATTTGGATGAAGGGACCGAGTGTAATGTAGCCAAATTTGCTGATGATACAAAGATAGGTGGGAAAGCAAGTTGTGAGGAGGACACTACGACTCTGTAAAGTGATATAGAGAGGTTAAGTGAGTGGGCAAAAATTTGGCAGATGGAGTATAATGTGAGAACATATGAGGTTATCCACTTTGGTAGGAATTACTATTTAAATGGAGAGGGACTACAAAATGCTGCAGTACAGAGATATCTGGGGGTCCTTGTGCACGAAACACAAAAAGTTAGCATGCAGGTACAGCAATTAATTGGAAAGGAAAATGGAATGTTGGCCTTTATTGCAAGGGGGGTGGAGTATAAAAGTAGGGAAGTCCTGCTACAACTGTACAGGGTGTTGGTGAGACCACACCTTGAGTACTGCGTACAGTTTTGGTCTCCTTATTTAAGGAAGGACATACTTGCATTGGAGGCTGTTCAGGGAAGGTTCATGATGTTCATTCCGGAGATGAGGGGGTTGTCTTATGAAGAAAGGTTGAGCAGGTTGGGCCTATACTCATTGGAGTTTAGAAGAATGAGAGGTAATCTTATTGAAACATATAAGATTCTGAGGGGGCTCGACAGGGTAGATGCAGAGAGGATGTTTCCCCTCGTGGGGGAATCTAGAACTAGGGTGCATAGTTTCAGAATAAGGGGTCACCCATTTAAAATGGAGATGAGGAGGAATTTTTTCTCTGAGGGTCGTGAATCTTTGGAATTCTCTGCCCCAGAGAGCTGTGGATGCTGGGCCATTGAACAAGAGGTCACAGTTTCAGGATACGGGGTAGGACATTTAGGACTGAGGTGAGGAGAAATTTCTTCACTCAGAGGGTGGTGAACCTATGGAATTCTATAGCACAGAAGGCTGTGGAGGCCAAGTCACTGAATATATTTAAGAAGGAGAAGGATAGATGTCTAGCCACAAAAGGCATCAAGGGGTATGGGGAGAGCGCGGGAATATGGTATTGAGATAGAAGATCATCCATGATAATATTGAATGGCGGAGCAGGCTCAAAGGGCCAAATGGCCTACTCCTGCTCCTATTTTTCTATGTTTCTATATATTTAAGGTGGAGATACACAGATTTTTGAATTATAGGGGAGTCAAGGCTATGGGGAGCAGGCAGGAAAGTGGAGTTGAGGCCCAGATCAGATCAGCCATGAATTTATTGAATGGCGGAGCAGGCTCAAGGGGCCAAATGTCCTGCTCCTGCTCCTATTTCTTATGGCCTTATTTTCAATCTTCTCTGTCACCGCAGCAGACACATTATGTGACATGAATTTATAATGAAGATTGTAAAATAAAAAAGGTAGCTTGTGATGTACAATCTTACGTGTTGGAATAAGAATGCAACAATTTTGTATGATTAAGTAAGTGATAACTCGATCATTTACATTTCACAATCTAATTGCTGTCTAATTTGCTGTTGACATTATCTGTAAGGATTCAAGAGAGGGCTGTCTCCTCCTTATTTGCCACATGCTAACAGCGATTCATGTTATTCCTGCAAATACGAAGTTACTTATTAACACCACTCAACCTCGAACTCACAAAAAACCCGTCACTTGCTCCATGCGCTACTGAAATACGTTCCCCCTGTGATTATCATAAAGAGCAAGTTCACTGCACTTCACCCACATGTTAAACTGCACAACAGACTAACAAAAATATAATTAAAATTGTAACGCTGCCTTGCTAGCTTTGACCTAATCATTAGTCATAATTTGAATTATTACAGTGAAAGTATATTATTGCTATCATTAAGTTTCAATCAAACTACCACTTTCCACTCGAAGGGGTTAGACACTAACGACTGGGCACTAATATTGAGACTGCGTCACTTTGTGTGAATGCGACATGTTAAATAGATAAGTTGGTTTAAGGCGCAAGAAAGAAAGAGGGGAAAAATCACATTTATACAGCACCTTTCATGACTTCAGTTTTGGTCTCCTTACCTAAGAATGGAAATATTTGCCATAGAGGGAGTGCAGCGAGGGTTCACCAGACTGATTCCTGGGATGGCAGGACTGCCGTATGAGGAGAGATTGGGTTGACTAGGCCAGTGTTCACTAGAGTTTAGAAGAATGAGAGGGGATCTCATTGAAACGTATACAATTCTGACAGGCTAGACAGACTGGATGCAGGGAGGATGTGGAGGCCAAGTCAATGAATATATTTAAGAAGGAGCTAGATAGATTTCTAGACACAAAAGGCATCATGGGGTATGGGGATAGAGTGGGGATATGGTATTGAGATAGAGGATCAGCCATGATCATATTGAATGGCGGAGCAGGCTCGAAGGGCCGAATGGTCTACTCCTGCTCCTATTTTTCTATCTTTTTATGTTTCAGCACGTCCCACCGACTACCTGCCTCGCTTCCACGGCCATGTTCGTGCCCGGGTGGCCCAGAGATGGAGCGCGCGGTGTCCGCTGGCAGGCTCGTGGCCTTCCGCGACCAGTGGGCACCGCAGGGACTGGAGTGTGTCATCATCACCCCCGGCAACCAAATTTAAATTTGATTTG
Source organism: Somniosus microcephalus (assembly GCF_052327205.1). Classification (NCBI taxonomy): domain Eukaryota; kingdom Metazoa; phylum Chordata; class Chondrichthyes; order Squaliformes; family Somniosidae; genus Somniosus; species Somniosus microcephalus. The sequence goes on from NW_028225179.1 coordinate 112,790,718, forward strand.
TTAAGGTTCCTTTTTATTTGTTTTAAGTCACAGTCCTTATTGTTTGTGCCCCTTTAAAAAGGGGGCACATGGTCAACTTTTAAATCGGCAATTGCCTGCATGCAGAAGAGTCAACACGTCACAAAATTGCTTTGCAACTAAACAAGCACTTCTGACGTCTATTTATTGGTGTACTCTTTTGGTGGCAACAATAAACAAATAAACTGTATCTTAAAAATACAGGCAGGCAGCCGGGCCGAAGGATCCCCTCAACCACCCACTACCTGGACCTGTTGATGGCCACCTTGGCCAGGCCCAGGGGCAGTCGCACGAGGAGGTCCCCCGATCTGCTCGCTCCTCTCCGCGCCGGGTAACCAAAGTTCAGGAGCATGGGACTGAAGTGCAGCCAAAAATCGAGGAGCAGCCCCTTCAAATAGTGGAAGAGGGGCTGCAACCTCTCACACTCCATATAGACGTGGAACACGGACTCCTCCAGGCCACAGAATAGGCAGTCAGCCTGGGAGTCCGGAAACCGACTTGAAACCTTATTGCATGGGACTGCTTTGTGCAACACCCTCCAGGCCAAGGCCCCAAGAGATAAAGGGAGGACTCCTGCATAGCAAGCCCTCCACTGGGGATCCCCCCCTCCGCCGGACGGCAAGATGGTGCGCCAAGGCGTGTCCGGACAGCAGACGGGGATGGCAAACTGGAGGGTGTGCAAGAGCAGCCCGTACGGGAAACCCCTCCACACAGAATGAAAGGGCATATTCCCTGGCGTAATGTAGTTAAATGCAGCAGACAATTGAGCACAGCAAGAGCCAATCGACAGCAGCCAGCTCAATGACCAGATAATCTGCTTTTGGTGGTGTTGGTTAATAAATAAATAATTGCTAGTGCAATGCAGAGGAACAGATTTATAGATATATATAACCCTGAAATGCTGAGAGTTAGGGGTTGAATTTCGAGCAGGGATCTCTCGATGGTCCTCCGCAACTTTGGTGCCAGATCCAGCTACCATACATTTAGGACAGGGAAAGAGAAAGAAGGCCTAAAAAAACGGTGGAATTGACTTTGCTCACGCACTGCCGCTGAAACATCCAGCAAAGTCAATAAGTAACTTTAAATCAATATTATTGCCCAAATACAAAAAGTCACAGAAGGCTATTGGGCAGCACAGTCAGGTTGACACGGAACGATCATTTACCTCACTCCCCTACCCGCAGAGAGCGGGTCCTTCGTTCAACAATGGGAACGTTGATGTTTCTCCTCTGGTTGTCTGTAGCTATCCCTGCTGCTGAACAATCAACATCGTAAGCATGCTGTATAATGTGAAGGCTTTACAGCTACTACTAGACTGATTCCTGGGATGAGAGGGCTGTCCTATGATGAGAGATTGTGTAGAATGGGTTTATACTCTCTGGAGTTTAGAAGAATGAGAGGTGATCTCATTGAAACATACAAGATTCTGAAGGAGATTGAAAGGGTAGATACTGAGAGGTTGTTCTCCCCTGGCTGGAGTGTCTAGAACCAGGGGTCACAGTCTCAAGATAAGGGGTCGGCCATTTTGGACTGAGATGAGGAGGAATCTTTGGAATTCTCTGCCCCAGAAGGCTGTGAATGCTGAGTCTTTGAGTATATTCAAGGCTGCGATAGATAGATTTTTGGACTCTAGGGGAATCAAGGGATATGGAGATCAGGCGGGAAAGTGGAGTTGAGGTCGATGATCAGCCATGATCTTATTGAAAGGCGGAGCAGGCTCGAGGGGCCAAATGGCCTACTCCTGCTCTTATTACTTATGTTCTAGTGGCACAGTACAAAGAATAACATTAATATGGATTGTGTTTCTCCCTTACACAACATTATAAACATTCTTACGGCTGTTAAATGAATTTCTCTAAGGTAAAATTTCCAATGTATGCCTTCCCGAATAAACAAAGGATGGCCAGTTGTTCCACCGAGTATATCGGTAAAGTCTCAGGTGAGATGTTAAACCTTGGTCTAGTCAACCCTCTCAGGTGGATTTAAAAGATCCCCACGCCCACTATTCGAAAAAGACCAGGCGCGTTCTCCCCAGTGTCCCAGCCGGCCAAGGTTCATCCCTCAACCAACAGGACTTACACAGATTATCTAGTCATTTATTTCATTGCTGTTTGTGGAATCTAGCTGTGTTCAAATTGGCCTTCTGCGATTTCCTGCCCTACGCTTCAAAAGAACTTAATTGGCTGGCAGGGGCGCCCTGAGGTCGTGCAAAGCGCTATATAAACGCAAGGCTTTCTTTTTGCTGATCTAGCAGATCTCAGCTGTAATAGAATTTCAGCGCTATGATTAGCCTGAATGGCTCTTGTTGTAGATGTGAAGATACACCAGACTGATACATGGGATGGCAGGAATGACATATGAGGAGAGATTGGGTCGATTAGACTTATATTCGCTAGAGTTTAGACGAATGAGAGGGGATCTCATTGAAACTTATCAAATTCTAACAGGGCTAGACAGACTAGATGCAGGAAGGATGTTCCCGATGGCAGGGGAGTCCAGAACCAGGGGCCACAGTCTAAGGATAAGTGGTAAGCCATTTAGGACAGAGATGAGGAGGAATTTCTTCACCCAGAGAGTGGTTAACCTGTGGAATTCTCTACCACAGAAGGCAGTGGAGGCCAATTCATTAAATATATTCAAGAAGGAGTTAGATATATTAAGATATATTTCTTAAGGCTAAAGGGATCAAGGGATATAGAGAGAAGGCAGGGACCGGGTACTGAATTTGGATGATCAGCTATGATCCCATTAAATGGCGGAACAAGCTCGAGGGGCCGAAAGGCCTACTCCTGCTCCTATCTTCTATGTTTCTATGTTTCTATGCGAGGAAATCATTTTCCCTGATCAGTATCTGTTTGTCTTTTGCTTATCTGTGTGTCTAGTGTGTCTGTGTGCTTCATGTGAGGGCATGAGTGCTGTGGTCTGCAGCCAGAGAGCGCCTCCCCTTGAAGTCAAGTAGCTCTATCTAACCCGCAGCGCTCGGTCGAATGTTTAGGGCCATAAACACTGCAAGAAGACAATTTAGCAAAATACTGCGGGTGCTGGAAATCTGGAACAGCAACAGGAAATGCTGGAAACACTCAACAGGTCAGGCAGCATCCGTGCAGCGAGAAACAGAGTTAACGTTTCAGGTCATTGACCCTTCGTCAGAACACTACAAGAAGGTTGACTGCAAAGGAGAGTAAAATTGGGCCGGGCGTAAAACCAGCGTTGCATGCAATCCTGTCAGATTCCCAAAGGACAGGTTTGGTTATAATTGCCCACATTGAATCAGCGCAATTGCAATGTGGATTTATCGCAAATCGATTTTGATTCAGACTCATTGAAAGGTAGCGTTACAAAGAAAAAACATATTTACAGCAGTTCAGCTCAGCCATCACTTGTAAGGGTTGTTATATTTCACCTTATCCTGCAGTTACCAGTCTGAGATGAAAATCTGTCTAATGTGGTACACAGCCAGCAGATCTCAGTTTTACAACATAAGAAATGGGAGCAGGAGTAGGCCATTCACCCTTCCATTTTATTGAATGGCTCCACCATTCAATAAGATCATGGCTGATCTTCCGCTTCCTCAACTCCACCTTCCCGCACTTTCCCCTTACCCCCTCAGTCTTTTATTATCCAAAAATCTATCTATCTCAGCCTTAAACATACTCAACGACTGAGCCTCCACTGCCCTCTGGGGTAGAGAATTCCAAAGATTCACCACCCTCTGAGTGAAGAAATTTCTCCTCGTAAAGCCAAAATCCAAATCTTCAATTCAATTGATTATCCCATTACATCCAAGAGGTCAGCAGGAAAACACGCTGCCACATTACTTGCAAAAAAAATCAAATAAGATGTATTTAGGAAGGCAAATGGAATGTTGGCCTTTATTGCAAGGGGGCTGGAGTATAAAGCAGGGAAGTCCTGCTACAACTGTACAGGGCATTGGTGAGACCACACCTGGAGTACTGCGTACAGTTTTGGTCTCCTTATTTAAGGAAGGACATACTTGCATTGGAGGCAGTTCAGAGAAGGTTCATGAGGTTGATTCCGGAGATGAAGGGGTTGTCTTATGAGGAAAGGTTGAGCAGGTTGGGCCTATACTCATTGGAGTTTAGAGGAATGAGAGGGGACCTTATTGAAACATATAAGATTCTGAAGGGGCTTGACAGGGTAGATGCAGAGAGGATGTTTCCCCTCGTGGGGGAAGCTAGAACTAGGGGGCATAGTTTCAGAATAAGGGGAAACCCTTTTAAGACGGAAATGAGGAGGAATTTCTTCTCAGAGGGTTGTGAATCTTTGGAATTCTCTTCCCCAGTGAGCTGTGGAGGCTGGGTCATTGAATATATTTAAGGTGGAGATAGACAGATTTTTCAACGATAAGGGAGCCAAGCGTTATCGGGAGCGGGCAGGGAAGTGGAGTTGAGGCCAAGATCAGATCAGCCATGATCTTATTGAATGACGGAGCAGACTCGAGGGGCCAAATGACCAACTCCTGCTCCTACGTTTTATGTTCTTATGTATTTGTAAAATAAATAAATGCAAATTGCATGAACATTAATCCTGCTCAGGTGATGTAACTGGTGATTGTTTCAGTCTTCAATGTCATGTTAAATTTGCTGTTAGTTGAGCTTCACAGAGACTGAAGTTATAATAGAGCGGATGTGAATTTACGGATGGATTTACTTGCTTTGGAGGCAGTTCAGAGAAGGCTGATTAGGTTCACTAGGTTGATTCCTGGGATGAAGGTTGTTAAGTCCGTGAATGATTGAGACACGGACTAGCAGGAGAGGAAACAAAACGATCTTTACTGGTGGAAGGCATAAACGAATCTAACCAACAGAGGCTCTCTAGCACCTTTTATACAGGGGTGGTCACTGCCGGTATTGCAGTCTGAGACCAGTTATTCTCTTAAAGGTACATACACAACAATTCCCCCCCTTTTAGATAAACAGTACATAACATTCATTTAACACTAATGATAACGAATTACAATCACAATTACTGTTGCTAGATACATTGGTTAAGTTTAAGCAATTATAAATTCAGTCTTTGAGGAGGCTTCCTGATTCTGTCTGGATAATGCCTCTTTGGAGTATCAGGTTCTTCTGGCAATGTTGAGTCGAAATCAATGTCGTTGTTTGGTTCATCTGCTTCCAATATTATCGGTTCTGCGGTAGCTGCAATTGGAACGTCGATTTCATTACCAGGTGTATCAGATCGTGGTGTGGAGTTGACGTTTTCCAGTGACTCTAGAATATGGTCAGCATGGCGTCTTACAATGCTCTCCCCAATGTCCACGGTATACATGAGAGGTCCTTGTCATGTACAAATCGTTCCTGGCTTCCATTTCTCAGTGCGGTAGTCCCGGGCCAAAACTGGTTGACCTATCTTAAAACTCCTGGTCGGCCTTTCATTCATATTCTGAAACTGCCTGTTCTCCACATCTCTTCGGACGTTTGGCTTAACCAAATCCAAGCGGCATCGTAGTCATCGATTGAAGAACATCATGGCTGGAGTTTGGTTGGTAACCGCATGTGTCGCATTCTGGTAGGCAAACAAGAAGTTGTCCACCTTGTGTTGTAGGGGTATATCTTCATTACACATTGCCTTGATAGCCTTCTTGAATGTTTGGACAAACCTCTCGGCCAATCCATTAGTGGCTGGATGATATGGGGCAGATGTGTAATGCTTAACACCATTGTTCTTTAAGAACCTCCGGAACTCTTCAGGCACAAACTGTGGTCCATTGTCGGAGCAAATCTGTTCAGGCAGCCCATTCCTGGTGAATATGGTTCGTAAAACTGTGATAGTATTTTCCGTGGTGGTTGAGGACATTTTTTCTTACCTTTGGCCACTTTGAATGTGCATCCACCACAATTAAAAACATCGAGCCCATGAAGGGACCAGCAAAATCAATGTGCACCCTTTGCCATGGAGATGAGGGCCACTCCCATGGATGCAGAGGAGCTTGTGGTGGGGCGTTTTGGACCTTCTGGCATCCTGCACAGCTCTTGGTCATCTCTTCGATTTCTCTATCGATTCCCGGCCACCACACAAACGCTCTGGCTAAGCTCTTCATTTTTACCCCACCCAGATGACCCTCATGAAGCTCATTGAGCACTCTATCCATCAACTTAGGTGGAATTACTACTCTGGATCCACACATCAAGGTTCCTCTGCACACTGACAGCTGTTCTCTTCTTGATGAAAATGCTGGCAGCAGTGGTTCGCCATGTGCTGGCCATCCCTTCACCGTTAAATCATAGACCCGTGATAGTGTCGGGTCATTCCGTGTTTCCTTTTCTATGTTTGCATTCGTCACAGGAAGACATTCGACTATGGTCGAGTGGAATAACTCCATTGGATCCACTGCAAGGTCTTCTTCTTCCACCGTCGGCAATGGTAGACGTGACAATCCATCAGCATTTCCATGCTGTTTAGTTACCCTGTACTCGATGTCATATTGGTGTGCCCCTAGGAAAAGGGACCATCTCTGCAGCCGTTGTGCTGTCATTATCGGTACGCCCTTCTGAGGGTTGAAAATGGAGACAAGAGGTTGATGATCGGTTAGTAGAGTAAATTTTTGACTGTGCAGATAGTGATTGAACTTCTTCACCCCCCACACTAGGCTGAGGGCCTCTCTGTCAATCTGGGCGTAGTTACGCTCGGCAGAAGTTAACGAGTGTGACGCAAAAGCTATCGGTCTCTCCAAACCATTAAGGAATTTATGTGACAGTACCGCCCCAATGCTGTAGGGAGACGCATCACACACCAGCCTGATTGGCAGTGCTGGGTTGTAGTGAGCCAATACTTCCTTCAAAGTGATTAAGTCCTTACTCTTCTGAAAAGCACGTTTACAATCATCGCTCCATTTTCATGCTACGCCCGTTCATAGCAGGGCGTTCAGTGGATGCAGAATTGTCGACAAATTCGGCAAAAACTTATGATAGTAATTCACCAACCTGAGGAATGACCTCAGTTGCGACACATTTTCAGGCGCTGGGGCCTTAACAACCACTTCAATTTTGTCAGGGAACTTATGTAACCCCTCTTCATCAATCACGTGGCCACAATACAATATCTGTTTCTTAAAAAATTCGCACTTGGGGCGGTTGGCTCACAGCCCATGTTCCCGTAGTCTAGTGAGCACCTGTTCTAGGTTGTTAAGGTGTTCACTGTCATCTTCACCTGTTACAAGGATGTCGTCCAAGTAACACTGAGTCCCCGGAATCCCTTGCAGGACTTGTTCCATCGCTCTTTGCCATATCGCCGGAGCCGATGCTACTCCGAATACCAATCGATGATATTGGTAAAGACCTTTGTGAGTGTTTATCGTGAGATACTTCCTAGAGGACTCTTCAACCTCCATCTGCAAATATGCTTGTGCGAGGTCAATTGTTGTAAAACGCTTCCCTCCAGACAGTGAGGCGAAATGTCTTCTATCCTTGGAAGAGGATATTGTACTGTGTGAAGGACAGGGTTCACCATCACCTTGAAATCCCCACAGATGCAAATCTTACTTGGCTCTCCGGAATTATTGCTTAACGTTTTTTTCATGACAGGAACGATGGGTGTCGCCCACTCGCTCCAGTCGACCTTAGACAACACGCCCGCCTTCTCCAGATTCTCCAGCTCTGCCTCGATGGCTGGACGAATTGCATATGGTACCGGTCTCGCTTTGAAAAACTTGGGAACTGCATTCTCTTCTATTTTTAACGAGGCGGTTACGCCTTTAAGCATGCCCAGTTCTTGTTGAAATACCTCTTTGGCGTTAGCTAAGATTGTTGACAATCGTCCAGGAGTGACGTCTTCATCTTTTTTACCGTCCACCGTCATTGCATGAATGGAATGCCAATCTAAGTTTATCTTCCTGATCCATTCCCGTCCCAATAACGGTGGTCCGCCATTTGGCAGTATGTAGAGATACAATTTCCGTATTTTCTTGCCATTGTATTCGACAGGCACCCTTATTTTTCCTCTGGGGTATACTTTTTGCCCCGTATATGTCATCAAGACGATGGATGTCTCTCTCAAGGGTATGTGTGAAAATAGCCGCTCATAGTCTCGTCGATTCATGACGGTTAGCGCTGATCCTGTATCCAATTCCATTTTAACTTGGGACCCTGCTATCGTGAGGGTGACCCAAATGGTTCGGTGATCCTCTTTTGCGATTACATTGTGAAGTTTGAGACAGCTTAATCTCCTGTTCTCGGATTCACTATCGCTCATCTGGTCTTCGGAACTACTGTCTGTCATCTTTTGTACTTTCTTGTACGGTTCCTTAGTAGCCTTTTTGTTGTCGCTGGTCTTCTTCCCAGACCTACAAACTCGTGCAATGTGTCCAATCTTCCCGCATTGTCTGCATATTTTGTCTTTGGACCAGCAGTCCTTCTGGTCATGGTTAGTTCTGCCGCAGCGATAACATTTTGCAAATCCCCGTGTCATTTCGTGGGTGCCGTATTCCTGTGGTTTTTGTTGAATTTCTGCAGCTCCCCTGGCTGCTCCTTCATACAATACTGCCACGCTGAAAGCCTTATCCAGCGTCAGCTCCTTTTCTGCGAGTAACTTCTTCTGTGTTCCTTCACTCAGGAGTCCACAGACAAATTTGTCCCGTAGGGTATCTGCCAGTCCTGCTCTGAACTGGCAGTGCTTTGATAGCTTGCGTAGTTCCGTAAGATACTCAGCATTGCTCTCATCTTTGTGCTGAGTTCTCCTGTGGAATTTAAATCTTTCTGCTATCAACAGCGGTGCAGGGTTTAAGTGCTCCTGTAGAACAGCAACAATTTCGTTAAAACTCTTCGCCTTCGGTTTGGCTGGAGTAATCAGATCCCGCAATAGGCCGTACGTTCTAGCGCCCATTAAGTTTAGCAATATTGATGCCTTTTTCCCCTCCGCTATTTCATTTGCCTCGAAATATACCTCGACTCTTTCCACATACGTGGTCCAGTCCTCTAATGTATTATCAAAAGCAGTGATACAGCCAGTCTTCGGGATCTTGCAAATCTAAAATGGCACCTCCCGCGCTTTGCCTTCTTCCCCGATTTAACAAAATGGTGCCTCCCGCGCTTTTCCTTCTTCCCCGCTGTTGTTAGCGCTGCTTTCCACGGTTTCTTGCGCGTATTCTTTTTCTTTTAATATTTTCCCGTCGTGGAGCGGACCCTCTGGGACACTTCCCTCCCTCTTCTGAGGTCCGAACGCTGCCCAGCTTCGAAACACCGGCCGCGCCCTGTATGCTCCACCCTCTCTCTCTCTCCTCGCTTCCCGACTCGCTGCCCGGCCCCGTTGAAAGGCCACCCGATCGAGCTTCAGCCCGCCGCAGCCCAGGAAGGATCAGAGCACTACCTGCCACCAGCCCAATTAGCTGGGAAACCACGGACCGAGGAACCCAGCCTGGCTCTGGACAGTCTCTCCTGCAAAGCCTTGAACCCGATGATTGACGGTCAATGCCCGTTCCTCGAGTTTCAATGGACTCTATTTTTTTTTAATTTTTATTTTTTTTCTTCCGACCTTCAACAATGTCGTCGGAGCTGCTGCCGAGTTGCAGGTAAGTACGTTTCTTACTCGTCGCCAGTGTTAAGTCCGTGAATGATTGAGACACGGACTAGCAGGAGAGGAAACAAAATGATCTTTACTGGTGGAATGCATAAACGAAACTAACCAACAGAGGCTCTCTAGCGCCTTTTATACAGGGGTGGTCACTGCCGGTATTGCAGTCTGAGACCAGTTATTCTCTTAAAGGTACATACACAACAAAGGTGTTGTCTTATAAGGAAAGGTTGAGCAGGTTGGGCCTATACTCATTGGAGTTTAGAAAAATGAGAGGTGATCTTCTTGAAACATATAAGATTCTGAGGGGGCTTGACAGGGTAGATGCTGAGAGGATGTTTCCCCTCGTGGGGGAATCTAGAACTCGGGGTCATAGTTTCAGAATAAGGGGTCGCCCATTTAAGATAGAGATAAGGAGGAATTTCTTCTCTCAGAGGGTCGTGAATCTCTGGAATTCTCTACCCCAGAGAGCGGTGGAGGCTGGGTCATTGAATATATTCAAGGTGGAGATAGACAGACATTTGAGCTACAGGGGAGTCGAGGGTTATGGGGAACAGCAGGGAAGTGGAGTTGAGGCCAAGATCAGATCAGACATGATCTTATTGAATGGCGGAGCAGGGTCGAGGGGCCGAATGGCCTACTCCTGCTCCTATTTCTTATGTTCTTATGTTCTCACTAGCATTAAAAAAGAAATTCTATGCTCAGTTTTTAAATCTGCCCAGAGCATCAAACTGCGTGGGTACTTTTCAAGCATTGCTGATCGCAGGTTGGACTAAACTGCACCCAGGCAATTTGATACCCGTAACTTGTTATTTTTGACAAACATTACTTGACTACACAGTTTGGTTCTTCGCTTTCGGAAAGTTTCAGTCTCAAGGTCTTCTGTCAATAATTCAGTCGTGCTAAGATTTTAATTGACATTGTGTAATCACTTTATTTAGAATGGGAGTGTTTGAAGTGAATAGTATCGATGCATTTAAGGGAAGGCTGGACAAACATATGAGGGAGAAGGGAATAGAGGGTTACGCTGATAGATTTAGATGAGGAAAGACTGGAGGAGGCTCGAGTGGAGCATAAACACAGCATGGACTGGTTGGGCTGAATGGCCTGTTTCTGTGCCATATATCCTCTGTAATGTAGAATCCTGTAGAGAAAAAAAGCTGATTTACACTTTAACTAATTCAGTATTTAAAACAGTGCGGGTCGTTTTATAATTTTTAATGATTGAAAAATAAGTTGCTTTTCCAAAAGGAGTGCAATTAGCCCCTGTTACGTGATTTGGATATAGGTGCGTTATGGCGCATGAGCTGACAGATGCCTTCATTTTCTCAATTAGCACAAGCCAGTAGTGTTATTGACGCTTACACCACACACCCCCACCCCACCAGACACACACACAAGGACACTGATGATCTAAGTACATCTCCCGAAGGTACTGGGGCACTGTTCCATAGGCACTGCTTACCCGCAGTTGCAACATCCAAGCGGCCATATGTCAAGTGTGAGCCAGGAGCTTAAAGTTTTCAGGTGATTTCACCAAAGTTTAATTCCAACTCATCCTGATCCTGGTGCTCACTGGGGCTTAATTGCCTGCAAGGAATCATTTTGGGTACAATCGAGGTACATTCCCAAGAGGGGGAAAGGTAGGGCAACTAAAGCCAGAGCTTCCTGGATGATGAAAGAGAACCAGGCTGAATATAGAAAGTTCAAGCAAGAAGTGAAAAAGGAATTAAGAGGGGCAAAGAGAGAGTATGAGAATAGATTGGCAGCTAACATAAAAGAGAATCCACAAGTCTTCTATAAGCATATAAATAATAAGCAAGTATTAAGAGGAGAGGTTGGGCTGATTAGGGGCCAAAAAGGAGGCCTACACATGGAGGCAGAGGGCATGGCTGAGGTACTAAATGAGTACTTTGCATCTGTCTTTAACAAGGAAGAAGATGCTACCAAAGTCACAGTGAAAGAGGAAGTAGTTGAGATACTGGATGGGATAAAAATTGATTAGGAAGAGGTACTAGAAAGGCTGGCTGTACGTAAAGTAGATGTCATCAGGACCGGATGAGAAGCATCGTAGGATGCTGAGGGAGGTAAGGGTGGAATTTACGGAGGTACTGGCCATAATCTTCCAATTCTCCTCAGATACGGGGGTGGTGCCAGAGGACTGGAGAATTGCAAATGTTAGACCCTTGTTCCAAAAAGTGTGTAAAGTTAAACTCAGCAACTATAGGCCGGTCAGCTTAACCTCGGTAGTGGGGAAGCTTTTAGAAACGATAATCTGGGACAAAATTAACAGTCACTTGGACAAGTGTGAATTAATTAAGGAAAGCCAGCACGGAATTATCAAAGGCAAATCGTGTTTAACTAACTTGATTGAGTTTTTTGATGAGGTAACAGAGAGGGTTGATGAGGGCAATTCGGTTGATGTGGTGTACATGGACTTCCAAAAGGCATTTGATAAATTGCCACATAATAGGCTAGCCAGCAAAGTTGAAGCCCATGGAATAAAAGGGTCAGTGGCAGCATGGATACAAAATTAGCTAAGTGACACAAACAGAGAGTAGTGGTGAACGGTTGTTTTTCAGACTGGAGGAAGGTACACAGTGGTGTTCCCCAGGGGTCGGTACTAGGACCACTGCTTTTCTTGATATATATTAATGACTTGGACTTGGGTGTACAAGGCACAATTTCAAAATTTGCAGATGACACAAAACTTGGAAGTATAGTGAACAGTGAGGAGGATAGTGATAGGCTTCAAGAGGACATAGACAGGCTGGTGGAATGGGCGGACACGTGGCAGATGAAATTTAAAGCAGAAAATTGCAAAGTGATACATTTTGGAAGGAAGAACGAGGTGAGGCAATATAAACTAAAGGGTACAATTCTAAAGTGGGTGCAGGAACAGAGAGGGTATATGTGTACAAATCATTGAAGGTGGCAGGACAGGTTGAGAAAGCGGTTATAAAAGCATACGGGATTTTGGGCTTCATAAATAAAGGCCAATGAGTGCAAAAGCAAGGAAGTTATGATGAACCTTTACTATGTCCAATTCTAGGCACAGCACCTTAGGAAGGATGTGAAGGCCTTAGAAAGGGTGCAGGAAAGATTTACAAGAATGGTTCCAGGGATGAGGATAGACTGGAGAAGCTGCGGTTGTTCTCCTTTAAAGCAGGGAAGGTTGAGAGGAGATTTGATAGAGGTGTTCAAAATCATGAGCGACCCGGACAGAGTAGGTAGAAACTGTTCCCATTGGCAGAAGGGTCGAGAACCAGAGGACACAGATTTAAGGTGATTGGCAGCAGAACCTAAGACGACATGAGGGAAACCTTTTTTACACAGCGAGTGGTTCGGATCTGGAATGCACTGCCTGAGAGGGTGGTGGAGGCAGATTCAAATGTGGCTTTCAAAAGGGAATTGGATAAGTACCTGAAGGAAAAAATATTGCAGGACTACGGGGAAAGTGCGGGGGAGTGAGACTAGCTGAAGCGCTCTTGCAGAGAGCCGGCACAGGCTCGACGGGCCGAATGGCCTCCTTCTGTACTGTAACCTTTCTATGATTCTATGATTGAACTGGCATCAGCGAAATGAACGCTGGCTGTTTTCCCACCCCCTGAACATAGGGCGCAAAGTGCAGTGTGCAATGCTGGTTTGCTGCGATCCGAATAAGAGGTCCTAATCCAAACGTTGGACTTTCTATTGAGTTTGGATGTAGTTCTCCTGCAGCTATCAGTCTCAGATCAGTACCCATGATGTGTGTTCCGGATTTACCGGACCAAATGTACCAACGCTGCTGAACTGCAAATGATATTAAAGTTAATGGGAACGGAGGTTACACTGGCAATCTTGATCGAGGTCTGCTCCCCACCAGGTTTTTTATACGTTTTGCCACCTGCTTCCTACTGGCATTAAAACATTGGCCAGTTGCACTGCGTCACGATCAACGAGAAACTGATTTGCATCAATGTGGAAATGGCTGCATTATTGCAGATCATTACATTTTGCCACTTAATCTGTCCACCGCAAAATCTGTTGCCAAATGTTGTCAGTTTGCCCGTTAGTCACTCAACTGAGCAATAATTTGGCACTGTGCAGTGTGGCGAGACAGGTATTCTCAAGAAGCGGAGTTAACCAAAGCATTCAAAAATCAAATGTTACTGTTTTGCATGAATCCTTGACCCACTCGCTCACCACCTTATCTTTGCAGTCGCGCCTCATATAAACTCTGAGCAGGAAACTGGATTAGACGGTTCCTTACATTTCCAATTTATTGTATGAATCGAACCATTCAGTCACCCACTTCTGCTCCTGGTTAGAAAACGGGGGAGAGGGAGACTACTCGTTGTATTGATTTCTATGTGGGTTCAATGACGACACATTGATGAAAGAGAATGTCTTTTTATCTAAAGTATGTTCAACTCAGTTAACAGCATTACAGGAGACACCATCTTAGAGATCCATCTAAAACGAAACTAAAACTAAACTGTCTCTCTCACATGCCCTCTGCTGGTAAGGCATAAATAATCAAACAGGCAAATATGCTGGTAAGGCATAATAATCAAACAGGCAAACACCATCACTATTTGCTGATATCATTACATCTCCCTTTCTTATAACAAAAGTATTTTACTTTTATCTAACAACATGTTTTCTTTGTATTACTCTGCATTTTAACTGTAACACTTAATGAACTTACATTATCATTATCATTATCAAGGTTTTTTAACCTTGTTTTGTGTGTTCACATGAAATATGTAAATACACTAGAACTTGAAGAGAGAATAAGATAACATTACTTCCTTCTATAACAAGAGTCCTTAAATTTGCTCAATTAGTCTCTCAGGCGGCTTCACGTGTCTTGAGGATTTTCTGATTGATTGTCCTTGAATCTGAGTTGTTGCCACAGATGATGATTTCTCAGCTGTGTGATCAGGTTGTTCAACAGTATCAGTCTTTTGACCTGCTGTGGCTGGTCCCATGAGAAGATCCCGACGATTTCTTCGCAGCACAGCACCCTCATCTGTCTGAATGGTGTATGATCTTGGTTGGACTTCACTCAGGACAGTTCCCTTCTGAGTCCATTTGTTTGTTTTGTCTTTGAACCTTACTTGATCACCAGTGTGGAGTTCAGGTAGGTTTTGTGTTCCTCTGTCATAGTAGTACTTTTGCTTTTCTTTCTGTTGTTCTTTGAACTTGCTCACTTTCTCCCCCTCTTTTGTTTTCAGGAGGTTCTCCGGGGTGGGTAGGTTTGACCTTAGCAGACATCCCATAAGGAGTTGGGCTGGTGACATACCACACTCGAGCGGTGTTGTGCGGTATACAAGCATGCTCTGGTAGAAGTCAGTTCCACTGTATTTTGCCTTGCACATCAGTCTTTTCACTGTCTGGACCGATTTTTCCACTAGTCCATTGGACTGTGGAAAGTGAGGACTTGACATCACGTGGACAAAGTCCCACTCTTTGGCAAAGTGTCGGAAACTTGCATTGTAAAACTGGGGTCCGTTGTCTGTGAAGACCTCGCTTGCCACGCCATGTCTGGAGAATATGGCTTTCATACATCTTATCACAGCATCTGCAGTGGTGGTGTACAGTCTACAAACCTCTGGATACAGGGAGAAATAGTTTGTGACTACAAGATAGTCCTTCCCTTGACATACGAATAGGTCAGCGCCTACCTTCTGGTAAGGTCTGTCTGGCGCTGGGTGTGGCTTCAGTGGTTCTACAGGATTGCTTGCTTGATATTTCAGGCATATTGTGCAGTTTGACACCTCATTTGTCACATCTTGGTTGATTTGTGGCCAGTACATCACCTCTTGTGCTCTTTTCTTACACTTTTCGATTCCCAGATGTCCTCCATGGATCCTTTTTAGCATCTCTTTTCTCAGACTCTTTGGGATAACTATTTTACTTCCTTTGTAGATGATGTCTTCGACCACTGATAGTTCCGCCCTGCAGTTCCAGTACTCTGCCATGTCAGGTGAGCAGTCTTGCTTCATGTTGGGCCATCCAACCAAGATGCTTTTCCTCAGTCGTCTCAGTGTTTCATCTTTGTTTGTCTCAGTCTTTATGAGCTCCATTTTTGCATCTGCTATGGGCAGTGCACTTGTGATCATGTCCACGTAGGCGTTCACTTTTTCATCCATTGTGGTGTTTGCGGGCTCACTTGGGTCAACAGCTCTGGACAACGTGTCTGCTGTATACATCAGCTTACCCGGTGTGTACGCAACATTCAGTGTATAGCGTTGCAGCCTGATCATCATTCTTTGTATTCTAAGCGGACAGCTATTTAGTGGCTTTTGGAACAATGCAATCAAGGGCTTATGGTCAGTCTCTACACTGATTGCTTGTCCTGACACAAACTGGTGAAATCTTTCACAGGCGTATGTGATGCTGAGCAGCTCCTTTTCTATTTGAGCATATCGCATCTCCGCGTCTGTCATTGAGCGCGATGCATATGCAATAGGTTGCCAGTCATCATATTTTTGCAGAAGAACGGCACCGAGCCCACTCTGTGATGCATCTGATGATATCTTGATGCGTCTCGCTGGGTCATAAAACCTCAGAACTGGTCCCTCTGTGAGCAGTTTCTTTAGATCGCTCCATGACTTCTCATGCTCATGATTCCATTCCCATTCTATGTTCTTTTCAGTTAGTCGTCTCAGTGGCGCCATCTTTTCTGAGAGGTTGGATATGAATTTACCCATGTAGTTGATCATTCCATTAAACCTCTGCACG
Organism: Somniosus microcephalus; assembly: GCF_052327205.1. Classification (NCBI taxonomy): domain Eukaryota; kingdom Metazoa; phylum Chordata; class Chondrichthyes; order Squaliformes; family Somniosidae; genus Somniosus; species Somniosus microcephalus. The sequence goes on from NW_028225179.1 coordinate 112,806,999, forward strand.
TCCTTTTTGCATTGTGGCTTTGGCATATTCTCAATGGCGGACACCTTTCTGGGATCTGGGCTGATGCCCTCACTGCTAAGGATATCTGCCACGAATGTCAGTTCTGTCACCCCGAGCTGGCATTTCTCTCTATTCAGCTTCAGGTTTGTTTTCCTTGTTGCTTCTAGCACTTTTTTCAGTCTCTCGTCATGCTCAGTTCTCGTGGTTCCCCATACTATGATGTCATCCATAGATGTATCAACTCCCTCCAGGTGCTCATAGATCATATGGATAGTTTTGTGATACTCTTCAGGAGCTGAGGCAATGCCAAATGGTAACCTTAGGAATCTGCATCTGACAAATGGACTGTTGAACGTGCACAGTCTTGAACTTGCCTTGTCCAGTTTCATCTGCCAAAATCCTGATGATGCATCTAACTTGCTGAAATACTTTGCATTTGCAAACTGTGACATGATTTCCTCACGTGTAGGAAGCTTGAAGTGCTCTCTCTTTATTGCTCTGTTTAGATCTCTTGGATCCAGGCAAATTCTGAGCTTTCCATTCTTTTTGTCCACAATGACGAGGGAACTCACCCACTCAGTTGGCTCATCTATCTTCCGAATCACGTTCAGGCTTTCCATCCTGTCCAACTCTGCCTTCAGTTGCTTTTGAAGAGCAAACGGAACTTTTCTGCATGGATGTATGACCGTTGGCATACTTTTATCTACTCTGATCGTGTGTTCTCCTGGAAGGCAGCCTAGACCCTGAAATAGGTTATTGTACTCTTTCATGAGTTCATCATAGACTGTCTCTCCTTTGCTTTCCACAACGAGGACTCTCTTTACCAGGTTCAGCCTCTCACAGGCTATTAAACCTAGTATGGCCTGCACATCCTTTGGCACCACGATTAATGCTAGCGTGTGCTCTCTGTCCTTGTGTGTCACTTTGACAATGCATCTTCCTTTCACTGGTATATCAGTACCTGAGTATCCTGTCACTTTCACTTTTATTCCATGTATCTTTGGTCTGGGTCTAATTTTCTTAAAATCAGTCTCTGATATCACATTAACTTGTGCTCCAGTATCCAATTTAAATGGAATGTGTGTGTCATTCACTTTTAGTGTCAACATCCAGTTTCTTTTTTCTTTTTTGTTTTCAGACACAACATCCACATAGAACTCCTCTATCTCGCTTTCATCTACTGCATGGATCTTGCTTTGTTGCACTTGGTTCTTACAGCAACGGGCATAATGGTTGTTTTTGTTGCAACTATTGCATGTTTTACCATATGCTGGACACTTTTTTGGTGAATGCTGTGTACCGCATCGACTACATGACTTTCGATTGTCCCTTTCATTTTTGTTCGCTGGCCACGCCTCTTTTTTCACATTGGCGCTCTTTTTGTTAAACGGTTTGTGTCCGTTCTTTCTCACTGCATCCACGTTGCAGCTACTGTCACTGAACAGCTCCTTTGCCTGCGACTTCACAGTCTCTGTAGCTCTACACAGTGCTATGGCTTCTCCCAGGTCTAGATTTTGCTCTCTTAGCAGTCTTTCCCTTAGACCATTATCTGGAATACCACACACCAGTCTGTCTTTTATCAGCGAGTCTGTCAGTCCCCAAATTCACACGTTTTGCTTCTGTTTCTCAGTTCAGTCACATACTGATCAATAGTCTCTCCCGTTTTCTCTACACATGTGAAAAATCTGTGCCTCTCAAACGTCACGTTACGTTTAGGTATGCAGTAGGCCTCAAACTGTTCCATTATTTTATCCAGCTTCATTTTGTCTCCATCAGCAGCGAATGTGAAGTTATTATACACCTCCAGCGCTTCATCACCCACGACATGTAAGAACACTGACGCTTTCATTTTATCACTTTTCTCGTCAGCTCCGATTGCCGCTAAATACAACTCCAAACATTGTTTGAACCTCCTCCAACTTTCAGCCACATTACCTGTCAACTGAAGCTTCGCTGGTGGGTGTAAACCTTCCATTTTTTACTTCGTTAGCTATTCTCCACAGGTAAGTAACAATGTTCTCTTTTGGCTTGCTAATATGTGGAGAGCTGATTTAACTTCAGATTTTTCCTCTTCATCTTTTTCGATCCCACTTCTGACACCATGTATTGATTTCTATGTGGGTTCAATGACGACACATTGATGAAAGAGAATGTCTTTTTATCTAAAGTATGTTCAACTCAGTTAACAGCATTACAGGAGACACCATCTTAGAGATCCATCTAAAACGAAACTAAAACTAAACTGTCTCTCTCACATGCCCTCTGCTGGTAAGGAATAAATAATCAAACAGGCAAATATGCTGGTAAGGCATAATAATCAAACAGGCAAATACCATCACTATTTGCTGATATCATTACACTCGTCAGCTCTTCTACCGATTTATTCCCAGGCCTACAGAAAGACCACTAGAGGAATAATAGGGATACATTTCCACGGGAGTTCTGCTGGTCGTCCATCGTAACTTCGGCGGAAACCTCGGGAAATGGCTGTCAATGTGGAGAACTCTTGGGGAAATTCACCCCTATTATTCTGTGCGCATGTGTGTGGTTTTTCAATGAAGGGACCCATGTCGAATATTGATTAAAACATGCTTTGACTTCTTCCGTTTGCTAGCTACTTAATTACAGCCCCCAACGTTATTCACGTTGGGGTGAAAGAGAGCATCACCATTCAGCTGGAGGGAGCAGGAAATCCTGTCCGCATCAAAGTATATTTATTCGATGTTACAACCTACACAAAGTGTTCAGACGACGTTGATTTTGAACTAAAGGCAGAGAATCGTTACCATCAAATTAAAGATATCATTGTAAGTACTACCACCGTAATCCGTCAAGTGAAGTGTAAAGAAATCTGTCATTTGCTTATTGTAATGTTACCTCTTATTGAAGAGCACATTGCATAGTCCAAGTTCGTTACTATGTCAATGTTATGCTAACCTTATATATAAACCATTGGTACTCTCGTGCAAAAACAGACAATGGAAGTTAGTTACTTAGTTGGAAAGCTTGATGCATTGGAGTCCACTCCCTCTCTGAGCACTTCTGTCCAACGGATTCTTGAATTTCCAAAAATAATGTATGCAGTGTTGCACTGGGCAGCATGGTAAGCTATGCTCTTACTCTGTCACAATATTATTTTCGAAATTAAATCGATATAGTTCTCGCTGCCAAAGTTAATTTCCATCCACAATAAAACGCAAATTAATTAATATTATGCATCCAGTTTTATTTGCTGTCTAAAGCTATCATTGTATGTTCTGAAGATTATAAGGTGCATATTCCTGATGTGGTGGGGGCTAATTTAAAAAAAACTTGCATTTATATAGCGCCTTTCACGACCACCAGACGTCTCAAAGCACTTTACAGCCAATAAAGTACATTTGAAGTGTAGTCACTGTTGTAATGTAGGAAACACAGCAGCCACTTTGCGCACAGCAAGCTCCCACAAACAGCAATGTGATAATGACCAGATAATCTGTTTTTGTTATGTTGGTTGAGGGATAAATATTGGCCAGGACACCAAGGAGAACTCCGCTGCTCTTCTTCAAAATAGTGGCCATGAGATCTTTTACGTCCACCTGAGAGAGCAGACGGGGCCTCGGTTTAACATCTTGCCTGAAAGACGGCACCTCCGACATTGTAGTACTCCCTCAGCACTGCACTGGAGTGTCAGCGTAGCTTTATGTGCTTAAGTCCCTGGAATGGGACTATGAACCCACAACCTTCTGACATCAGAGGCAAGTGTGCTACCCACTGAGCCACAGCTGACACTTTCAGACTAACTCGTAATTAAGGAACATGTTGACCCAGAAAATAATGTATTAGTCATTTCTATAATTATTGAATGAAAAATTCTTTACAATGACTATTCCCAATTAAAAGTTAATGTGGGGGTTTATTTTATCGAACTTGCTGGGTGTGAACCCCACAGGATCGGGTATAATGTCGGATTTACACACCACCCATTGTTACTCACCAGTGACTTCAATAGAGATTAAAATCAACCGACTCTTAAAACCAGCGTTACACCTGATCCCTTCAGTTTCCCGACGGGTGCGTTAGTTTAAAATTGCCCCCAATGATCCTGGATTATGGCCCGGATTTCGCAGTCAGTGGTGAAGCGACGCATTTGCTGCTGACCTCGTGAAAGCTGCCCACAAAGATCTAGCGATTTCTGTGGCGTGGATTGCAGCTCTTCCGACCTCTGCTTGAATCTGTCGCCAAATCAAGCGAATCTCCAGCGTCCAGCCACAGTGATGTCATCAAGCAGGCTGAGCAGTCAATTGCATTGAAGAATTCTCGCAGGCAGCAAACCAGGAAGCAAATTGCACAGATTCGAATTTAGTTTTTGTAAATTTTACAGCGAGCAAAATTAAAATTGGGACATACACAAAGGATTAAGGTAGAAACTGAAATATCATAAACACAACTTAAAAAATATATTGGCCCTGAATTTGCAGTCAGTGGCATAGCTAATGAATGAAATCCGTACTTACCTCATGCGGCGCCCCCTTCACAAAGTTGCTTTGAAATGCTGCGGAGTAGCGGCCCGCGAATCCCAGGGATGCACCGTTGTGCGTAAACATACTTGGGATCACGTGAGAGTATGCCGTCATACCGACTGCAAATTCAGGGCCCATTATTTAAAAAAAACATGTCATTCTTAATCATATTAATGGAAAAGTTGAACATTTCTCAAATATAAAACTAGATTTTCATGGCCAGCAGTCAATATGCCTCAAATACCCAGTTACACCTCTTTCAACAAGGGTTAACTTTTTAGGCGGGGAGTGGTGGTTTGAGGGTGTAGTGTTGCTTAAAAGCATTATTCAAGCGTAATAGAGAAGTTTTTGTCCTTCAGTGTGATTTTCATTAGTTGCCGGCTCTGGGGAGTTCCACAGCACAACCTGTGGCGAATCAGGGAATGACTGACCGCAACGTCCAGATACCCACATTTATCTGAACAAGCGCTAAATCCAGAAGTTGCTGTTAGTTTCAGAAGGATAATGACAGCGAGTACTGACAGATTCGCTGTCATTACCACCTCAAAATCCTGGCTTATAAACGAAAATAAAGGAAGCAACATCGGCTGCGGATTTATCATGCCTTGGAACTTCTTTTGTAGCAGCTCTAGGTCAGAATGTTGTGGGTTCAAGTTCCACTCCACAGCCTTGAGCACATAATAAAGCTAGGCTGACACTCCAGTGCAGTGCTGAGGGAGCGCTGCACTGTCGGAGGTGCCGTCTTTCAGATGAGATGTTAAACCGAGGACCCGTCTGCTCTCTCAGGTGGACGTAAAAGATCCCATGGCACTGTTTCGAAGAACAGAATGGGAGTTCTCCCCAGTGCCCTGGCCAATCGTTATCACTCAATGAACATAACAAAAAAACAGATAATCTGGGTCATTATCACATTCCTGTGTGTGGGAGCTTGCTGGGTGTAAATTGGCTGCCGCGTTTCCTACATTGCAATAGAGACCACACTTCAGAAGAACTTCATTGGTTGTAAAGTGCTTTGGGACATCCTGACATCTTGCAAGGTGCTATTTAAATGCAAGTCTTTTATTTTCTTGTAATTGTGACATAGAACCTAGCCGACGTTGACAGATAAGAAGCGAGACCTGGAATGGACAGGTTGTCTTATGAGGAAAGGTTGGACAGGCTAGGCTTGTATCCGCTGGAGTTTAGAAGAGTAACAGGTGACTTGATTGAAACAAATAAGATCCTGAGGGGTCTGGACAGGGTGGACTTGGAAAGGATGTTTCCTCTTGTGGGAGAATCTAGAACTAGGGGTCACTGTTTAAAAATAAGGGGTCGCCCATTTAAGACAGAGATGAGGAGAATTTTTTTCTCACCGAGGGTCATGAGTTTTGGAACTCTCTTCCTCAGAGGGCGGTGGAAGCAGAGTCTTTGAATATTTTTAAGGCAGAGGTAGATAGATTCTTGATAAGCAAGGGGGGTGAAAGGTTATTGGGGTAGGCAGGAATGTGGAGTAATCAGATCAGCCATGATCTTATTGAATGGTGGAGCAGGCTCGAGGGGCCGAGTGGCCTACTCCTGCTCCTAATTCGTATGTTTGTATGTTCGTAAGCTATTGGTTACACAATCAACATTTTGATAGTCTCAGCCACTGTTCTTGCAGGGCAGTATCAATGGTCAAGTCACACTGGAGCTAGGCCATGGCTCAGTGAAATATATAAGCAGACTAACCAGTTTTAGCACCACTGACCTCCACAGTATCAAACCCACAGGCTCTCCCTGACCGTATCAAGAAAGCTAACATTTGGTTACGTAAAGACAAATACATCTCCCTTGCTGCTGAATGCCAGCAACTGTTTCCGGAAAGGAAAATGGTTCCCGTCCTGCTCTCCTCGAAAAAGGGTTACATATTCATTCAGACAGACAAGCCAATATACACGCCAAACGAATATGGTGAGTACTGCTACAGTATAATGCACACGTTTCAATATTTACATTAATTTATTATATTTATAATAATATCAAAAAGGCGAGGGAAGCCCAGCTAATGGTTTGACACAGACTACGTTCTGATAGAAATCGGAGGGCTTCCCTCTGTTCATCGAATAATGAAAGCCTTCCTACGTTCGGACACAAACATAGGGATTGGAAAGGAATACTTAATATCATTTTTCATGAATACATTATTAGGTGGCACTTTATAAAGTCAACACTTTTAGGAAACCTTGACTCAACTCAATGATTATTCTTGCATTTGCCAAGATCTATCATGTTTAAATTCGCTTGAGAGCAAGAACAGCTAGATTTTAACAGACATTTTAGGTGATATCTTAAATAGGAAGGATCCTGTGAAGTTACTTGACCTTATTCCATTTGCTAGTGATGAATGTATGACCAGTCATAAAATCATACAGCTGGAGAGTCTAGAACTAGGGGGCATAGTCTCAGGATAAGGGGTCGGCCAATTAACATAGAAACATAGAAGATAGGAGCAGGAGTAGGCCATTCGGCCCCTCGAGCCTGCTCCGCCATTCAATGCGATAATGGCCGATCATCCAAATTCAGTACCCGGTCCCTGCTTTCACCCCATACCCCTATATCCCTTTAGCCTTAAGAAATATAGAAACATTATGGATTTTCTTCACTCAGAGGGTTGTGAATCTTTGGAAATCTCTGCCCCAGTGGGCTGTGAATGCTGAGTCTTTGAGTAGATTCAAGGCTGAGATCGATAGATTTTTGGACTATGGAGATCAGGCGGGAAAGTGGAGTTGAGGTCGATGATCAGCCATGATCTTATTGAATGGCGGAGCAGGCTCGAGGGGCCGAATGGCCTACTCCTGCTCCTAATTCTTATGTTCTTATGTTCTTAGAAGGAGGCCATTTGGCCTGTCGTGCCTGTGCCAGCTCAGTGAAAGACTTACCCACTCAGTCCCACTCCCCTACTCTTTCCCCATAGATCTGCATTTTTTTTCTTTTTCAAATATATATCCAATTCCCTTGTAAAACTTACTATTAAATCTGCTTCCACCACCCTTCCAAGCAGTGCATTCCAGATCATACCTGCTCGCTGCATAAAATTATTCTCCTCTGGTTCTTTTGCCAATTACCTTAACTCTGTGAAATCTATCAAAACCCCTCATAATCTATTAAACCTCCCCTTAATGTTCTCCACTCGAAGGAGAACAATCCCAGCATCTCTACGTAACACCACATATTGTCTCCACGTAACTGAAATCCCTCATCCCTGGTATCATTCTAGTAAAACTCGTCTGCACCCACTCCAAGGCCTTGACATCCTTCCTAAAATGTGGTGCCCAGAAGTGAACACAATTCTGCAGCTGAGGCCTAACCAGTGATTTATAATGGTTGGCCATAACTTCCTTGCATTTATACTCTATGGGGGAGAAATTTGGCTGCTTTGCGCCTCCCGTTAGTGCTTGCGTGGGGTGGGGGGTGTAACTGGGTGCTAAGGGGATAGCGACCGGGCACGGAGAATTCTGCGATGCCCGTGAACTTCCCTGGCAGTTTAGTGCTGGGGCTAACACTTACCGCCTTGCCCTCTATGACGTCTCGATGTGTGAGGCGCTAAAGTGCGCAGCGCCCCGTTACCGCCCCGGGTGTGAGATTGCCTCCCGCCACCCTGCTGTATCGCCAGGTGTCAGCAGCATCAGGAAGAGGAGGCGTTGCCCCTTCGGCTGGCCACTTGGGGTGCGCTAATTAAAGGCAGTGGGTTTCAGGTAGGCCACACTTTATTCTTTGCACCAGAAGGTGCCTGCTGAAAGTTGTCGATGCTTTACTGCTGCAAGATTTCCAAGCGCTCCACTCTCTGAGAGTGTTTGGGGCTGTAATAGTAGTCGCGCAGGTCGCCCGGCAACACAGAACTGAGCACAAGTATGTTGCGCACCATCATTAGCCCTTCCCTTGAGCGAGGGAAGCAGCCTCCGATGCGCGCCACATTGTTCAGTGCACTGCCGCTACTGCCACACTCTTGCACGTTAGCGCCATAAGGGAAGCGGTTAGCGCTTGATTTAATGCTCCATCTCCCTCTTGGACCATTAATGCTCAATTTCCCGGGACCAGAAAATGATGATCGCCTGGCGATACGTTTCCCAGATTTCAAATGTTATCGTCCCAAAGCGGGGCGCTATGGAATTTATAGCCCCCAAGTCTCTCTTTATAATGCCGAGGATCTCGTGTGCTTTTTAACGGCTTTCTCGACTTGTCAGGCCACCTTCAAAAATACGTGAATGTGAACCCCCAGGTCCCTCTGTTCCTGCATCCCCCCTTTAAAATGTCGTTTAAACTCCCCCTCCCCATTCTTCCTTCCAAAATGCATCATTCGAGAGGATTCGAGTACAGGAACAAGGAAGTCTTGCTGCAGTTATACAGGGCCTTGGTGAGACCACACCTTAAGTATTGTGTACAGTTTTGGTTGCCTTATCTGAGGAAGGATGTTCTTGCCATGGAGGGAGTGCAGCAAAGATTCACCAGACTGATACCTGGGATGGCAGGAATGACGTATGAGGAGAGATTGGGTCGATTGGGCTTATATTCGCTAGAGTTCAGAAGAATGAGAGGGGATCTCATTGAAACTTATAAAATTCTAACAGACTAGACAGACTAGATGCAGGAAGGATGTTCCCGATGGCGGGGAGTCCAGAACCAGGGGTCACAGTCTAAGGGGTAAGCCATTTAGGACTGAGATGAGGAGGAATTTCTTCACCCAGAGAGTGGTGAACATGTGGAATTCTCTACCACAGAAGGCAGTGGAGGCCAACTTATTAAATATATTCAAGAAGGAGTTAGATATATTTCTTAAGGCTAAATGGATCAAGGGATATGAGGAGAAAGCAGGGACAGGGTACTGAATTTGGATGATCAGCCATAGTCCCATTGAATGGCGGAGCAGGCTCGAGGGGCCAAATGGCCTACTCCTGCTTCTATCTTCTATGTTTCTATGTTTCTATTTCACACGTCTCTGTATTAAATTTCATCTGCCATGCGTCGGCCCATTTCACCAGTCTTCCTCGGCCGTCCCTTGTGCGCCTCCCCTGGTTTTCCTTTCTATTGGATGGAAGCAAATATCAGGAGAGGTGTACAACCTGCGGCCAATCAGATATCACCTGCTTTATATTATTGCCAGAAGTCCAAATCTCCCTCGGTGGGTGCTCATTACTTCCACCACAGGACGTGGCGACCATCCCATCCGCCCTAATATTTAAAAAAATAGATTCCATGTTAAGCTTGTAAAGTGTCAGCGCTACACCAAGGGTATATATAAACGTCGTTTCGCGTATGATGGAGAAAGCTGAATTTGATTAAATTGAAATCCATGTGTTACCTAATTTAGCTAATAACATGGCTCATTCAAATGCACTTTGTTTAAATCTTTTAGATCAAAATGTTGACTAGAGTCTATTTGTTTACTTTTACTGCGTAGTGCGTTACAGGATCTTTACTCTTGATCATTATATGAGACCAGTGAGCGAGAGCATTAAAATAACTACATACGTGAGTACATTGGAGTTCTGTGGCATCAGTCAAATGCACTTTCCACTATATTTTATGACACGGCAGTGTAGAACAAGTACAGTTACTTCAAGTTCCAATTTTCTGTATGGTGAACTATATTATCCATGCAGTTCTATTTCATTTTCTCCCTAGCATCTCTCTGAGGCTGAGCCAAACTGTTCGCAAACTTGGTGTCATATTTGACCCTGAAATGAGCTTCTGAACACATATCCACAGCATAACAAAAGACGCCTATTTCCACCTCCGTCACATCGCCCGCCTCCGCTCCTGCCTCAGCTCACCCGCTGCTGAAACCCTTAACCACGCCTTTGTTACCTCTAGACTTGACTATTCCAACACACTCCTGGCTGGCCTCCCACATTCTACCCTATGTAAACTTGAGGTCATCCAAAACTCAGCTGCCCGTGTCCTAACTCGCACCAAGTCCCGTTCATCCATCTCCCCTGTGCTTGCTGACCTATATTGGCTCCCGGTTAAGCAACGTCTCAATTTCAAAATACTCACCCTTGTTTTTAAATCTCACCATGGCCTCGCCCCTCTCTATCTCTGTAATCTCCTCGAGCCCCACAATCCCCCCACCCCCCAAAATACCTGCGCTCCTCTAATTCTGCTCTCTTGAGCATCCCTGATTATAATCGATCAATCATTGATGGTCATGCCTTCTGTTGCCTAAGCCCTAAGCTCTGGAATTCCCTCCCTAAACCTCTCTGCCTGTCTTTCCTCCTTTAAGACGCTCCTTAAAACTGACCTCTTTGACCAAGCTTTTGGTACTCTTCCCTAATTTCTCCTTATGTGGCTCGGTGTCAAATTTTTTGTCTTATAATACTCCTGTGAAGCGCCTTGGGATGTTTTACTGTTAAAGGCGCTGTATAAATACAAGTTGTTGTTGTTGTTACATTAATGATGTAAGTCAATACCTAAATGGGCAAGCAATTTTAAATGATGTCTCTGTACAAATAGTGGAATCACAGATTGTATGGCTTCATTATATTCTAGTTTATAGTCACTGATGCATTAATTAACACAAATAATTACAAATGTGATTTTTATTCCTGATTTTAATTATTAGTTATTTTGTGCATGGCGACTATTCATATTTATCACATTTACTAAATTTCACTATTGATCTTATTTCAAGTATTAATGAAATCTATGTTATTATCGACTTAATATGTATCTTGGATTTCCGCCTGCAATGTCTGCGGGGTTTTTCCTGATTCCACCACTGTAACTTCATTGGAAACCCGGGCAAGCAGTTTTAATGGTCGTTGAACTTCCTTTTACCACAGATTTTAACCCATCTTCCGCCGAAGTTACAGCGAGGTAGCAGGAAAATTCCGCAGAAATTCTACCCCGTTTTGTTAATTAAGTATAATCGAATACGCTGTCAAATATGCACAGTATAGAGGGTCGTTGCTGTATTAAGTCTAAATTTGAATGCATTCAATTCTCCTCCTAGAACTCCAGAAATATGCAGTTTCCCGGCTTGTTGGTGAAGTCAGGAAACGTAGTCACTCGGCCGCTAAAGATCCCGAATATCGCAGAGTGAGTTGCCACAATATTTGAGAAATTAACCTTTTATCCCAATCGGAGTATGGCGTTTCATCGAACACTTCTACTTTATTTTTTTAAACAAGTTCAGTTGCTGCAGCTTTCGTGCCCATTGTACTGTGTGGCTATTGCTCAACTGGGCAAGACAGAAAGAAGGATTTCTCACCCTACTGCAAGGTGATCTGTTCAGCAAGTCATCAGTCGCAGCTGATTAAATGATTATTAATACACCTATATGCTGAAACTACAAATCAAAAACTGTACGATTGAAAACAGTGTGCAATTTGGAACGATTGAAAAAGTGTGCCCTGTGCAACCCATTCATAATTTTAAAGAATTCTATCAGGTCATCTCTAAGTCTTTTTCCTAAAGAAAAAAGCCCACCTGTTCAATCCTTCCCGAGAGCTCAGTTCTGTTGCCATCCTTATAAATCTTTTCTTTTTGCACTTTCTCCAGTGCTTCCATGTCCTTTTTATGGTATGGAGACCAGAACTGTGCACAGGACTCTGTGCGGCCTGACCAGCGTCCTATGTAAGCTTAGCATAACGTTACTACTTTTGAATTCTAGACCCCCAGAAATAAATCCCAGTGCTTTTATCGCATTTTTAATTGCTTTGCTGACCTGCGATGCTGTTTTTAATGATTTTTGCACCAACATCCCTTTGGTCTTCTACCCCATTCAGTTTATTCTATTTTCTAAGGTGTAGGTGATATTTCCATTTTTCCTACCAAAGTGCATCAACTCGGTCACATTTATCTATGTCAAATTGAATTTGCCACTTTACTGTCCAGTCGGCACATTTTCTAATGTCGTCTTGTATTATGTTGCATTCCTCCTTAGCATTAGCTATACCCCCCAGTTTGGTATCATATGCAAATTTTGATATTGAGTTACTTGTTCCTAAGTCCAAACCATTACCATAAATTTACAGTGGTCCCACTACTGATCCTTCTAGCCTCCTACAATCTGAATAACTACCTTTTACCCCTACTCTTTGTTATCTGTGTTTTTTAGTCAATTTGCTATCCATTCAGCCATTTGTCCTCTGACTCCACATGTCCTAACTTTTGTCATGAGTCTACTGTGTGGTATCTTACTGAATGCCTTTGGAAAGTCTAAGTATATGACATCTACTACGCTACTATCTACACTTTCCATTACCTCCTCAAAGAATTCTATCAGGTTAAGTAAACATAATTTCACCTTTTGGAATCCATGCTAACTTTTTTTATCACACTTTCTGTCTGTGAAGTTATATTAGACAGTTGTGTCAATCCTAACATGAGAATGAAGGTGAAACTGCTGGCCATGAAGCATGATACATTAGTCACATGTCTAGCACCAGTGTGAGCAGCACGATAGCTGATATTTTAACAATAGTTGGAAATTAAGCACATGCATAATAGTACATGGCAGCATTGACCTAGTCAACCACTGTCACTGTCAACCTAATTTTACAAGCCAGTTGCCGGTGTCTTGCTGCAGATAGGGTTTTGCAACTGTCAAATTGACTCAGAGCAAGCAGAGGCAATTGTACCACATCACTGCCAAATACATGGGTCAGGGTAGCCAGGTATCACCCAGCGCTGATCTCCATGGCATTCCTTCTTTTATCAGCAGCCCATTTTAAAAATCACCCCATTTTTGTTTCCCTGTTTACTTCAATGGAACAGAAAATCGAGCAGGGTGTTAAATAGGCTCAGAATCATTATCACGATTTTGCGCCTCTGCCTAAGCCCTGTTTCTCCCCACAATGCTACAAACAAGCAATGATTCTGTAACCATTTTGCGCAAAATGAAACATTTGTGTTTCAGACTTTAGCTGCCCTGACATTGCGGGCAGGGCTACATCCAATTACTTGCAATAACTCCAGGAGGAGGCTGGAGTAAACCACAAAGAAATGACGTAAACGCCCGTATAAACTGTTTCAGGGTATTTTTAACTTTTGGCTATAGTTTAAAGTGAGCAATATTGGATTGGCCGCCTATGATGTCCCCTCCTGATTGTCCCTTCCATTGAATGTATAACGGGCAACCGACCTCATATATCCCAAGTAAATTATCCCTTTTCTCCGAGCGCCTTCTTGTCACATTTAGTACTCAGCTGTATGTAAGAGATACAAAAGCCAGCTTCACTTAAGAATTAGTACGCCAGTTTCGTTTAACACAATTCTTGTAAAAAAAATGGATAAATTTTCACCTTGCTGCCCATGAGTAAAACCGAACCACAATGCCAGTTTTACAGTGGAACAGCAAGTTCAAAAGTTTACCCCATGTTGAGTGAGACAGGCGCAGAAGAGAGGGGTCAAGTCATTCAATTCAAATACAAACATCTTGTAAAATTTGTTCAAATATGTGTTTGACTGGCAGAATTCCCCATCATCTAGATTTGACCGGTCCCCTCACTTTTTTTTGTAGCTACTTATTAGTTTATGTTGATCGATTCACAAATCCAGGTTTTACCTGGAATGGCAAATAGAAAATTTACCCCAGAGTTTCTGTCTGAAACCTTTCAATAGAGATAGATCAGGCAGATAGCTTCCTTAAATGCCTAAAGAAGGGAAATAACTTCTGAAAATATAATTTAAACCCTTCTGGCGCACTATTTATGAACTCTTTCTTATCTTCTATCCCCAAGAGAAGTTGACAAAGTTTAGCAATCAGGGACCATTTAGATGCTATTTTTTGCCTTCCAAACACAAGGAGTATCACATGAGATAATGTGATACGACCAGCAGTGTAAATATACAGAAGAGGGAACTCTGTCCATGCATTGGACAGCCTACAAGTTACCTATATACCTGGGCAAATGATAAACTCTATCATGGGATTGAAGGATAACGGCTCACCACCACTACAGTGTGATTGGCAGAAGCCAAACAGCGTACATAAGAACATAAGAAATAGGAGCAGGAATAGGCCACTTGGCTCCTCGAGCCTGCTCCACCATTCCATAAGATCATGGCTGATCTTGGGCTCAAAGCCACTTCCCCACCCATTATTAATGTAGATTGTAAATAGTTGAGGCCCCAGCATCGATCCCTGTGGCACCCCACTAGTTACCGTTTGCCAATCGGAAAATGACCCATTTATCTGGACTCTCTGCTTTCTGTTAGTTAGCCAATTCTCTATCCATGCTAATATATTACCCCCAATTCCGTGAGCTCTTATCTTATGCAGTAACCTTTTATGTGGCACCTTATCGAATGCCTCCTAGAAATCCAAATACACCACATCTACTGGTTCACCTTTGTCCATCCTGCTCGTTACACCCTCAAAGAACTCCAGCAAATTTGTTAAACATGATTTCCCTTTCATAAAACCATGCTGACTCTGCCTGACTGTATTATAAATTTCCAAAAGCCCTGCTACTGCTTCCTTAATGAAGGACTCCAGCATTTTCCCAATGACAGACGTTAGGCTAACTGGCCTATAGTTTCCTGCTTTCTGTCTCCCTCCTTTCTTAAATAAAGGTGTTACATTTGCAGTTTTCCAATCTGCTGGGACCTCTCCAGATTCCAGGGAATTTTTTGTATATTGCAACCAATGCATCCACTATCTCTGCAGCCACTTCTTTTAAGACCCTGGGATGCAGGCCATCTGGTCCAGGGGACTTGTCGTCTTTTATTTTACCAAGTACTATTTCCCTCGTGATAGTGATTGTCTTTAGTTCCCTCCTCCCTGTGGCCCCTTGATTATCCATTTTTGGGATGTTGTTTGTGTCTTCTACCGTGAAGACAGAATAAGAAATAACGGGGGATAATGTTAACGTTTATGGCTGCACCATAAGCGGATGATAGCAAACCGGCAATCTGTTGTACATTGCCAATGGCAATTGCCATTGATGACACTGGGCCTGAATTTGTGATCGGAGGCTTCCCACGGGCGGATGCCTCCGGTCATCAAAAAATCAACACATTTACCTGGTGGCCCGGGAGATACGGAGGCTTGCGATCCTGGGCCTCTCCTAGTAGAAATGTGCAGAGCCCCACGTATCCCAGGGGTGCACACATTTCGCAAGCGCCCCTGGAATCAGGTGGGCCGGCCCAACCAATGAAAGAAGGGAATCCCCGTTCATACTTAGTGGGTTTCCGTACATACGGAACTGTCATAATATGAATGGGGATGACATAAAAAATACATGAACACATGAAATTAAAATTTTTTAATTACATATATAAAATGGCATTTCATTAAATATTTTAAACAAACATTTAATTTTTTGAAAAAGAATGCATATGTTTCAACGGGGCTAAATATAAACTTACCTTATTGGACAGGGTTTCTAATGTATAAGTGAGTGGTAACATTTTATTTTTCTATTATTTTTAACTTTTATGCTGGTAAAAGCAGGCCTTATGCCTGCTTTGACCAGAAGTAAGAATTTCACAGGCATTCAGCGGGTGGAGGTTGGGCAGAGAGTGCAGATCAACACCCGCGGAGGCCCCTCTCCCAGGGATGTGGAGGATCTGTCGAGAGGATTCTTGACCGATTGCAAGTGCCAGGTGTATTGATTTCTTTGTGGGTTCAATGACGAGACATTTATGAAAGAGAATGTCTTTTAATCTAAAGTCTGTTCAACTCTTTATACAGCATTTACAGGAGACATCATGCTAGTGATGCATCTAGAATGAAACTGAAACTAAACTCTACTGCTTGTCTCTCACATGACCTCTGCTGGTCAGGCATAAGTAATCAATACATGCAAACATGCTGGTAAGGCATGATAATCAAACAGGCAAATAACATCACTATTTGCTGATATCATTACATCTCCCTTTCTTAAAACAAAAGTATTTTACTTTTAACTAACAACATGTTTTCTTTATATTAATCTGCATTTTAACTGTAACACTAAATGAACTTACATTATCATTATCATGATCAAGGTTTTTTAACCTTGCTTTGTGTGTTCACATGAAATATGTAAATACACTAGAACTTGAAGAAAGAATAAGATAACATTACTTCCTTCTATAACAATAGTCCTTAAATTTGCTCAATGAGTCTCTCAGGAGGCTTCATGTGTCTTGAAGATTTTCTGATTGATTGTCCTTGAATCTGAGTTGTTGCCTCAGATGATGTGTTCTCGGCTGTGTGATCAGGTTGTTCAACAGTATCAGTCTTTTGACCTGCTGTGGCTGGTCCCATGAGAAGATCTCGACGATTTCTTCTCAGAACAGCACCCTCATCTGTCTGAATGGTGTATGATCTTGGTTGAACTTCACTCAGGACAGTTCCCTTCTGAGTCCATGTGTTTGTTTTGTCTTTGAACCTTACTTGGTCACCAGTGTGGAGTTCAGGTAGGTTTTGTGTTCCTCTGTCATAGTAGTACTTTTGCCTTGTACATCAGTCTTTTCACTGTGCTTGCGGGCTCTCCTGGGTCAACAGCTCTGGACAACGTGTCTGCTGTATACATCAGCTTAACCGGTGTGTACGCAACATTCAGTTCATCATAGACTGTCTCTCCTTCGCTTTCCACAACGAGGACTCTCTTTACCAGGTTCAGTCTCTCACAGGCTTTTAAACCTAGTATGGCTTGCACATCCTTTGGCACCACGATTAATGCTAGCGTGTGCTCTCTGTCCTTGTGTGTTACTTTGACAATGCATCTTACCTGTGTATCCTGTCACTTTCACTTTTATTCCATGTATCTTTGGTCTGGTCTAATTTTCTTAAAATCAGTCTCTGATATCAGATTAACTTGTGCTCCAGTATCCAATTTAAATGGAATGTGTATGTCATTCACTTTAAGTGTCAACATCCAGTCTCTTTCTTCTTTTTAGTTTTCAGACACAACAACTACATTGAACTCCTCTATCTCGCTTTCATCTTCTGTATGGACCTTGCTTTGTTGCGCTTGGTTCTTACAGCAACGGGCATAATGGTTGATTTTGTTGCAACTATTGCTTGTTTTACCATATGCTGGACTCTTTTTTGGTGGATTCTGTGTACCGCATTGACTACATGTCTTTCAATAGTCTCTTTCATTTTTGTTCGCTGGCCATGCCTCTTTTTTCACATTGGCGCTCTTTTTGTTAAACGGTTTGTGTCCGTTCATTCTCACTGCATCCATGTTGCAGCTACTGTCACTGAACAGCTCCTTTGCCTGCAACTTCACAGTCTCTGTAGCCCTACACAGTGCTATGGCTTTTCCCAGGTCTAGATCTTGCTCTCTTAGCAGTCTTTCCCTTCGACCATTATCTGGAATACCACACACCAGTCTGTCTTTTATCAGCGAGTCTGTCAGTCCCCCAAATTCACATGTTTTGCTTCGGTTTCTCAGTTCAGTCACACACTGATCAATAGTCTCACCCGTTTTCTGTACACATGTGAAAAATCTGTGCCTCTCAAATGTCACGTTATGTTTAGGTATGCAGTAGGCCTCAAACTGTTCCATTATTTTATCTAGCTTCATTTTGTCTCCATCAACAGCGAATGTGAAGTTATTATGCACCTCCAGCGCTTCATCACCCACGACATGTAAGAACAGTGACGATTTCTTTTTATTACTTTTCTCATCAGCTCCGATTGCTGATAAATACAACCCCACACGTTGTTTGAACCTTCTCCAATTTTCAGCCACATTACCTGTCAACTGAAGCGTCGCCGGTGGGTGTAAACCTTCCATTTTTTCACTTTGTTAGCTATTCTCCAATGGTAAGCAACGATGTTCTCTTTTGGCTTGCTAATTTGTGGAGAGCTGATTTAACTTCAGATTTTTTCTCTTCATCTCTTTCAATCCCACTACTGACACCATGTATTGATTTCTTTGTGGGTTCAATGACGAGACATTTATGAAAGAGAATGTCTTTTATTCTAAAGTCTGTTCAACTCTTTATACAGCATTTACAGGAGACATCATGCTAGTGATGCATCTAGAATGAAACTGAAACTAAACTCTACTGCTTGTCTCTCACATGACCTCTGCTGGTCAGGCATAAGTAATCAATACATGCAAACATGCTGGTAAGGCATGATAATCTAACAGGCAAATAACATCGCTATTTGCTGATATCATTACACCGGGTTTCAGTGCGTGCGCTTCGCAGGCCTACACACGGAATATGCGCAGCCCCTACGGGAGGGTATGCACCTCGTTCACACCCGTGGGGGTCGCAAAATATGGCCTAATGGAAAATCGGATATGGTATAAAATGGCTAGCACCTGTTGTACAGCCTGAGGTAAAAGTTAAAATCACCCCCAGAGAAGAAAGCCCCCCCAAAGCATAATGGGGTAGAAACTGATCTTGGGCACTAGCGCAAAATGGGCCACCCATTAGACTTCAATGGAACTGAATATCAGGAGGGGTGTACAATAGGTGGCCAGTGGAATATCTCCATATCCGCCCAAGTCCCCAATACAGTCATCTTCGCTATTTTTTTGGTTTTATCATCGAGGTGTAACCATTGTAAGATAAAGTCGAGGAAATACACTGAAGTATGTTCTGTTTTCCTTTCCTAAACAGGCCCGGCATTTGGCGAATTGAGGTGCAGTTTGACGATTCACCAATGTCCATGGTGTTCACGCAATTTGAGGTCAAGGAATTCGGTAACACTTATTAACCTATTTAAATTTTCAGCGAAAAATAATGTACGAATTCGTTTCAGTTGCCAAGGTTTCCAATTAGGTTTGGAAGGTTTTAACATTTCTGAAAAATTACCTCAGGCTGTTGATTGAGGCAGTGGGCTGAGAAATACGAGCCGCTCATTATACGCAGAACCTGATAGTCAGTTCCATTGCAGTCTGTGAGGCGGCTGCATATGACGGGCGGCCGATCCGACATCGCCCGCTTTGCGCCACCCCACATCCCAAGATGAATTTCTGAGCCATGAATATCCAAAGTACATATAGATAAGGAAGAGATTAATTGACACGAATAGTTATCTGGCTGTCTACATCTATGTAATGGGGATTACTTTTCACCAGCCTTGCTTGGGGAGCAAAGTCCACGGGGTGAATTTTCACCTGCACTGGTGGATGGAAAGCGGGCAATAGCGGATGGCTGCCCGTTTTACGCCTCATTTCCGTTCACCTTGACGACGGGCCTGCTCCATAACCGAGGGCGATATGCTCCAACGCAAGACAGGTCTAGGTATATAGAAACATTTCAAATGAGAATGGGAGATGCAGGATTAAAAAGCAAGCATTGGCTGAGCAGCGCAGGGTATCTGCTTTTAGGTAAGATTGCTTAAGCTATACAAGTTACAGAATGCAGTGTACATTTTAAATAAGTAAGGCTTGGTACTTTCCAGTCTTATAATATGCTTTGTAAACAGTTATCCATTTGTTGTTCTACAGTATGCTGAGAAATTATGCCTCTCGCATATTTCCTTAAACAGTAGTTTTAAAATTGTTGTCCTTACCTAAGGAACGATATACTTGCCATAGAGGGAGGGCAACGAAGGTTCACCAGGCTGGTTCCTGGGTTGGGGGGATTGTCCTGTGAGGAGGGATTGAGTAGACTAGGCCTGTATTCTCTAGGGTTTAGAAGAATGAGAGGTGATCTCATTGAAACAAACAAAATTCTTACAGGGCTTGACAGGGTAGATGCAGGAAGGATGTTCCCCCTGTCTGGGGAGTCTAGAACCAAGGGTCACAGTCTCAGAGTAAGGGGTTGGCCATTTAGGACTGAGATGAGGAGAAATTTCTTCACTCAGAGGGTGGTGAATCTTTGGAATTCTCTACCCCAGAGGGCTGTGGAGGCTGAGTCGTTGAGTATATTCAAAACAGAGATCGATGGATTTTTGAATATTAAGGGGATCAAGGGATACGGGTGTTATGTCTGACATTGGTAATAGGAACTCGATTGCCTTGGCCTGAGCACATGGAGTTTGATAGTGCTGTTATCATTGTATTGTGTATAGGTATTCGATTGCTTTTTGCCTGAGTGTGTGAGTGTGTGTGTGTGGCAGCCATTATAAAAGCAACATGAACTGAACTCTTCTTACGCTCTCTGGATTATCTTTGCAAACGCAACATTTGGCGACAAGGATGGTTGAAATCTCTCTTCCACCACCTCCTCCCTCCCTTGCACTACCAGGTGAGCCCCCGATCCCATGGGTTCGCTGGTTACAGTCCTTTGAACCCTTCCTCATTGCTCTTGGACTAGAAACTGTGAGTACGGCTCGGAAAAAGGCACTGTTATCCCATTGCTTGGGAGCGGAGGGCCAGCGTGTTCTTGGGACATTATGCACAGCAGACTCAATCCAAACATATGATGAGGTTGTGGCTCTGTTAAGCACACACTTCTCTGCCCCACAAAGTGCCCTCCTGCGGCGATTCATTTTTAGACAGCGTCACCAACTCCCCGGCGAGTCTGTGCATCAATACATGGCTAATTTGAGGGGGTTAGCTAGCTCGTGCAAGTTCAGTGCATTACAAGATGAGATGGTGCGTGATCAACTAATAGAGCACATAAACAACGTGAGAGTGCGTGAAAGACTTTTACTCGAGTCCGACAATCTGTCGTCGTCACAGGCAGTCAACATTGCCTTTCAAGTGGAGTCTGCAGCCGAATGTGCAACGAAACTAGCACACACACCCAGTGACAGCGCCCTCGGCCCCGACAGCTCTGACACGGTAATGCTCGCACGACGGCAGCAACGCGCGCTACCACGGCAACAGTGTGGAAACTGTGGATATCGTTCACATGCTACCAGAGCGCAGAATTGCCCCGCGCGCGGCCAAGCCTGTCGCAATTGTGGAAAACAAAATCACTTTGCCAATGTCTGCCGCTCTGCCCCGGTTGCTACAAATGAACACTCTCAGTCCTCAAGCAGTATAATTCACAACGTGAGCTCTGGGCCAGTAGTGGCTTTCAAATCATACACAATTAACCTGAATGATGTGGGTACCGGTGCCAGCGTCTCACTGCTGAATGTGGACACATTCAAATGGTTTTTCAGCTCCCTGCCACTCTCTGCGCCCTCCACTACCCTTTGCGGGTATGGTAATTCAAAAATTGGACTAGTGGGCTCAGTCAAACTCACTGTATGCTATGGAACAAAAGTTTTGCCAGATTTTTGTTTTCATGTGGCACGCCAAGGAGCTAACCTGATGGGACTGGATCTTTTCACTGACCTGGGTTTTTCTCTCTTGGACACCGACGGGTCTGCGATTCTGCACGTCGCCTCACCATGGCGCCAAACATGGCCAGCACTCTTCAAGGGTCTGGGCTGCCTGACTGCCTTCACCCACCAGCCCATGGTTGACTCCACCGTTACCCCTGTCATTCAGCCACTCTGCCGCATCCCGCTTGCTCTCCATGACGGGGTCACAGCTGAACTAAAGCAGCAACTGGAAGCCAGCATCGTCGAACCAGTTGATGCCTCCCCATGGGTCTCCAACCTGGTGGTCGCAACGAAAAAGTCAGGTGGTCTACGCGTCTGTGTCGATCTTCGAGCAGTGAATAAGGCCGTAATCCCTGACAAGTATCCACTGCCCACGTCAGAGGAACTCACAGCGCAGTTCTATGGTTCCATCCTGTGCTCGAAACTGGACCTTCGACAGGGCTATCTACAGGGTCCCCTCCACCCCAGCAGCAGGGACCTCACTGCTTTTGTGACACATGCTGGCGTCTTTCGGTACACCAGGATGCCATTTGGACGTAGCTCTGCACCCAGCTGCTTCCAAAAGGTGATGTCCTCTGTGCTCGCGGGCATTCCTGGGGTGGCCATCTACCTGGATGACATCGTCGTGCATGGGCCTTCGACCTCCACTCATGACGAACGCCTTCACAGAGTTTTCACAGCTCTAGCAAAACACAAGCTCACACTGAATGGCGAAAAGCGTGTCTTTGCTGTTTCAGAGATCGAATTTGTGGGGTTTCGGTTGTCGGCTGACGGTATATCCCCACTCCAGTCAAACGTGAATGCCATTCACAGCATCCCAAAGCCCAGCTCTGCAGCACAGGTTGCCTCCTTCCTTGGCATGACTGGGTACTACCTGAAGTTTTTGCCCCAGTACTCAGCCACCACAGCCCCACTGCGCCAGCTCCTGCGAAAGGATGAGCCCTGGGTGTGGTCACAAGCCTGTACGGAAGCTGTTCGCCTCCTCAAATCGCAGCTCACGTCGCCTCCAGTGTTGGCTCACTTTGACGTCGCCAGCCCCACCCTCGTCAGCTGCAACGCGTCTGCTGCAGCTGTGGGGGCGGTGTTATCGCAGATACAGAATGGAGTGGAGAAACCAATCGCCTTTGCCTCCCGAGCCCTTAGCCCCACTGAACAGAAGTACTCAGTAGGTGAGTCTGAGGCGCTGGCGTGCATCTGGGCATGTGAGCGGTGGCACTTGTACACGTATGGCCGTGCCTTCACCCTGCGAACCGATCACCAGGCTCTCACTGCCCTGCTGTCGACATCCGGCACAGGCCACAGACCACTGCGTCGTCACCGCTGGTCTGACCGCCTCCGCCAATACAATTTCAGTCTCCAGTTCACACCAGGATGTGACAATGTTGTTGCAGATCTGCTCTCCCGCACTGTCTCTGCCCCAGCCCCACTCGTCAGGTCTGAACATGTGGAACAGGATATCGTCCAGATGCTGCACACGCCTCTCCAAACCACAGTCTCTCTCCAGGAGCTCAAAGAGGCCTCTGAACTGGATCCGGCCCTCTCCCAGCTGTGCACCTTCATCAGAGATGGCTGGCCTCGCAAGGTGCCTGAGGAACTGTCTTCCTACTCCAGAGTTAAAGAGGAGCTCTCCTGCTGGAATGACTCCTGTGTTGCATGTGGGCTCTGCACTGTGGTCCCAAGTGCCCTTCATGCGCATGTTTTATCCATGGCGCATGAGGGCCACTTGGGCATAGTGAAGCTCAAACAACGATGCCGAGACCTAGTGTGGTGGCTGGGTATCGACAGGGAAATCGAGGCCCTGGTCAAGGACTGTGCAGCTTGCCTTGTAAGTGGCAAGACTGGCCACCAAGCTCCCCCACCCCTGCAACCCCTTGCCTGGCCCTCTCAGCCCTGGGAGCATCTGCAGCTGGACGTCTGCGGGGAGATCCATGGTGTCCCCCACCATCAACGGTTCCTAGTGGTGACCTATGACCTGCACTCAAAATGGCCAGAGGTCACTGCCGTGGGTTCCGTCACCTCTCGGGTCATCATTGATATCCTTGAGTCCCTCTTCTCCCACTGGGGGCATCCAAAGGCCATCACCACAGACAATGGCCCCCAAATGGTCTCTTCGGAACTCTCCTCTTACCTTGAGAGTGAGGGCATCCGTCACATTCACACAGCGTACTACCACCCCGAGTCAAATGGGGGGGTGGAGCGTTTTAACCAGACACTGAAAAATGGCCTCAGAGCACACCTATCCCAGGGGTGTGCATTTGACAAGGCCCTCCTCCAGACACTGCTGCACTACAGAGCCTCCCAGCATTCCACTACAGGGATCTCACCCGCATCCCTCATGCTAGGCCATGAGCTCATTGATGTGCCTCAATAATTCCGAGACTCGATGTTAGCGAAACAAAACAAGGCTTTTATTAACTTAGAAAGTAACACGTAAGAGAGAGAGGTATCTTCCTTCTGGAGACTGAGGCCAGACTGAGCTAGCTTACAAAAGGGGCCAGGTATGGGCGGAGCCCTACACACACAGCACATTCCAGCACATTCCAATAAACAATACAATGAGGACTGGGGGAAGGGAAATGACACTGAAACCGACCACAGTCACAGGCAGTGATGAATGGAATATTTCATCACATTCACCCCTTCTATAGATTTAGTCTGTTCGGGGGTTTGATAGTCCTCTGCGACCGACGTGGCTGTTGTGGTGCCGCGGGTGTCGGCTGGGTGTCCCCGGTAGTCTCCTGGGTCTCTGCCGGGGGTGCCGCCAGGGTTGTTGAAGGGGTAGTTGGTGGGGGTGCCGTTGGTCGATGTTCTTCCGGGGGTGATGAAAGAGTAGTGGGTGGGTAAGAGTTGCTGTGATCGTTGTTGCTGCTATTGCCGTGGTTGTTGTCGATGCCGGCTGGGGCGATGTCTTTTATGGACACGGTGTCCTCCCTCCCGTCGGCGTGCCGGACATATGCGTATTGGGGGTTGGCGTGGAGTAGGTGTACTGGCTCCACGAGAGGGTCCGTCTTGTGGCCCCTCACATGCCTTCGCACGAGTACCGGACCTGGGGTGGAGAGCCATGACGGCATGGATACGCCTGAGGTGGATTTCCGGGGAAAGGCAAACATTCGTTCATGAGGCGTGGCATTAGTGGCCGTTCACATTAGCGACCGTATCGAATGGTGCACATCCGAGAGGACTTCCTGCCAGCGGGAGATAGGGAGGCCCTTGGTCCTTAGAGCTAGAGTGACTGCTTTCCATACTGTCCCGTTCTCTCGCTCCACTTGGCCGTTACCCCGGGGGTTGTAGCTGGTGGTACGGCTCGTGGCGATCCCCTTGGACAGCATGTACTGGCGTAGCTCGTCACTCATGAAGGACGCCCCCCTATCCGTATGGATGTAGCTCGGCATACCGAACAGGCAGAACAAGCTGTTGAGGCATTTAATGACCGTGGCGCTGGTCATGTCTGGGCAGGGGAAGGCGAATGGGAACCGGGAGTATTCGTCCACAATGTTCAGGAAGTAAACATTGCGGTCGACGGACGGGAGGGGGCCCTTGAAATCTAAGCTGAGCCGCTCAAAGGGCCGTGTAGCTTTGATTAAGTGGGCTCTATCTGGGCGGTAGAACCGAGGCTTGCACTCAGCGCAAGTGCGGCAGTTCCTGGTCAGAGACCGAACTTCCTCAATCGAGTAGGGTAAGTTACGGGACTTTATGAAGTGGAACAGCCGCGTGACCCCTGGGTAGCAGAGGTCGTTGTGGAGGGTCTGTAGCCGATCCCCGTTGGCGCTGGCACACATCCCTCATGAGAGGGCGTCAGGGGATTCGTTAAGGGCCCCTGGCCGGTAAATGATGTCGTACTCGAAGGTGGAGAGCTCGATCCGCCACCTAAGAATCTTATCATTTTTAATCTTCCCCCTCTGTTTATTATTGAACATAAACGCTACCGACCGCTGGTCGGTAAGTAGGGTGAAGCGTTTGCCGGCTAGGTAGTGGCGCCAGTGGCGCACTGCCTCCACGATGGCTTGGGCCTCCTTTTCCACGGAGGAGTGTCTGATCTCGGGCCCTTGGAGGGTCCTCGAGAAGAAAGCTACGGGCCGCCCCGCCTGGTTGAGGGTGGCCGCCAAGGCGAAGTCAGACGCATCACTTTCCACTTGAAATGGAGTGTTCTCGTCCACTGCCTGTAGCGTGGCCCACTCAATATCCTGCTTAATGCTTTTGAAGGCGGCGTGGGCTTCAGCAGAGAGCGGAAAAGAGGATGCTTTCAAGAGGGGGCGGGCTTTGTCGGAGTAGTTGGGGACCCATTGGGAATAATAAGAAAATAACCCCAGGCACCTTTTCAGGGCTTTGGGAGTGTTGGGCAGGGGCAGCTCCCGTAGGGGGCGCAATCGGTCGGGGTCTGGTCCGATTTCCCCATTCTCCACCACGCTGCCTAGTATGCAGAGGCGCGTGGTGTTGAAAACGCACTTGTCCTCGTTGTAGGTGAGGTTGAGTTTTTGTGCGGTTTCCAGGAACCTCTCGAGGTTCGAGTCGTGATCCTGCTGATTGTGGCCGCAGATGGTGACGTTGTCGAGGTAGGGGAAGGTTGCCTGCAAGTGGTGGTCATCGACCATGCGGTCCATCTCCCTCTGAAAAACCGAGACCCCATTCGTCACCCCAAAGGGGACTCTGAGGAATTGGTAGAGGCGTCCGTTCGCCTCGAAGGTGGTGTACGGGTGGTCCTCTGGTCTGATAGGGAGCTGGTGGTACGCTGACTTGAGGTCGATGGTGGAGAACACCCGGTATTGGGCGATTTGGTTCACCATTTCTGATATGCGGGGTAGCGGGTAGGCGTCTAGTTGGGTGTACCTGTTGATCGTTTGACTATAGTCGATCACCATCCGTTTCTTCTCGCTACCCCTTACCACTACCACTTGGGCGCGCCACAGGATGTTGCTGCGTTCAATAATGCGCTCTTTCAGGAGCCTGTCCACCTCGGTCGCGATAAACCGCCTGTCCTCCCAGCTGTACCTCCTGCTTTTGGTCGCTATTGGCCGGCAGTTAGGGGTAAGGTTCGCGAATAGCGAAGGCGGCTTTACCTTCAGGGTAGCCAGACCGCACACTGTGAGGGGCGGCTGGGACCCACCGTACTTGAGCGTGATGCTTTGGTGGTTGCATGGAAATCCAGGCCCAAGATCACGCTCGCACATAGGTTCTTCATGATTAATACTTTAAAATTATCGTATACAGTTCCGTTAACGCCCAATTGTACCGTGCAGTAACCCAGAATGGTCGATGTCTGGGTTTTATCAGCCATAGAGATGGTACCCTGAGCAGGGACCACCTTTAGGGAGAGTTGCTGTGCCAGTTCAGGGTGGATAAAACTCTCCGTGCTTCCACTGTCAATTAAACATTTAACCCGGCACCCGTTTACCTCGATGTCCACCATTGATTTGGATAGCGGGTGCGGCCTGGTCTGGTCCACTGTGACCGATGCCACTGTAGGGCCCTGATCGATACAAGATGGCATCCACGCTGTCTGCTCATAAGATGGCGGACCCCACGAGGTCGGGCAAGATGGCGTCCAAGATGGCCGCTCCCACGGCGCACACGCGGCGGTGGCGGGTTTTCCGGCGGTTGGTTTTCCGGCGGGGTTCCCTCTGCACACCTTCCCGAAGTGCCCCTTCTTACCGCACTTAAAGCAGGTGGTGCCTTTCGCCGGGCACAGGTTTCTGGTGTGTTTTGGCTGCCCGCAGAAGTAGCAGTTGGGTCCCTGACGCGTTGCGGCTGTCGTAGGGCTTCTGGGGGGAGAGCGGGGCCCCGCCGGTGTCGGGCTGCCGGGCGGGGAAGATGCCTTCCAAGATGGCGGCTCCCTCGGTGCACACGTGGCGGCGTGGACGGCGCGGGCTGAAGAGTAGGCGTCCGAGTTTCTCTGGGCCACATCCAGGGATCGCGCGGTGTCTGCAGCCTGTTTCAGGTCCAACCCCGTTTTTTCCAGCAGTCTTTGCCGGATGTAAGTGGAGCTGAGGCCTGTGATAAAGGCATCGCGAACAAGCTCGTCAGTGTACACTGCGGCTTTTACATCTCGGCACTTGCAGTCTTTGCCAAGCATTTTCAGGGTGCTTAGGAACTCCTCCACCGATTCCCCAGGTCGCTGTGCGCGAGTAGCGAGCAGATGCCTAGCATACACCTCATTCGTAGGCTGCTGGTAATGCGCCTTTAAGATGTCGCAGGCGGCCAGGTACGTATCGGCGTCTTGGATGAGGGGGTAAACCCGGTGGCTTACCCAATTCCGCAGAATTCCGAGTCTCATCCTCGCAGCGTCCGTAGCGTCTTTGATGGCTGCAGAATTGTCCAGGAAGAATTCCATACACTCAAACCAGTGTCCGAAGCGTGCTGATGCGTCCGGAGCATGTTGATCCAAATCCAAACGTTCGGGTTTCAGGAGTTGATCCATAGTGTTGAAAAATAAGTTAATAAAATTGATGTGCCTCAATAATTCCGAGACTCGATGTTAGCGAAACAAAACAAGGCTTTTATTAACTTAGAAAGTAACACGTAAGAGAGAGAGGTATCTTCCTTCTGGAGACTGAGGCCAGACTGAGCTAGCTTACAAAAGGGGCCAGGTATGGGCGGAGCCCTACACACACAGCACATTCCAGCACATTCCAATAAACAATACAATGAGGACTGGGGGAAGGGAAATGACACTGAAACCTACCACAGTCACAGGCAGTGATGAATGGAATATTTCATCACACTCATGCGGCCCCTTGGCAGGCTCCGCCCCTCACTAGCTCAGAGCCCTGCTCCACCGGCTCAAGCCACAGTCGCTAGACAGCAGGAGAAGATGAAACTCCGCTTCGACCAGTCGAAGAGGGCCAAGGTACCCAACATCTCAGTCTCCGATTGGGTCAGAGTCCGTCGGCCTCACCGCAATAATAAGATGGTGTCATTCTGGTCCTCCCCTCTCCAAATCAGCCGTCAACTTGGACCAGCCACTTTCTGCCTCACTGACGGCTCTAGGTGGCATGCCAGCCGCCTTCGGAAGGTGCCAGCACCGCCTGATGCGGGATTATACGGACCTAACCCCCAAGCCTTATCCCCAGAGTGGCGGGATGCACATGTGACTCAGCCAGCCAACCACCAAGCAGATGTTGTGCCTCAGCCTGCTCCTCACCAGTCCACACCTCGGCCTGTTCGTACACGTTCTCGCCCTGGCCACCTACAGGACTTTGTCACTACATTTCATGTTTGAAATTCTGTGAGGGGGGAGGAAATGTTATGTCTGACATTGGTGATAGGTACTCGATTGCCTTGGCCTGAGCACATGGAGTTTGATAGTGCTGTTATTGTATTGTTTATAGGTATTCGATTGCTTTTTGCCTGAGTGTGTGTGTGTGGCAGCCATTATAAAAGCAACATGAACTGAACTCTTTCTACGCTCTCTGGATTATCTTTGCAAACGCAACAATGGGGATAATGCAGGAGAGCGGAGATGAGGTAGAAGATTAGCCATGATCTCATGGAATGGCGGAGCAGGCTTGAAGAGCCACATGACCGACTCCTGCTCCTATTCCTTATGTTCTTATGTTGCCTTTGTCTGAAATTTGAGCGGAATTTTGCCGGAAGAATTAACTCATTTAAAATTAGCAATCAATGATAAAGTAACAGCGCATTTGGTGCAAGTTGGCACAGTTGCTAAACCAGTAGACAAAGGAATTTCAGACCAATACGTTAAGTTTCTGTAGAGTTTTAACCCACAATGGCAGAGCAGGCTCGAGCGGCTGATTGGCCTACTCCTGCTCCTGTTTCTTATGTTCTAGTACAATTTTAAGCCCAAGCGGTGTCAATACTAGAGTGTGTCATATTATGAAAGAGGTGCTAAGAAATTAGCATCAATGTTTTCTTTATATTTTATGGAAAGAAGCACTTTTCTATTTGAAAGCTAGCGAGGTACCTTTAACTTTGGGGCAGTGGTCTAACATGGACGACATCGAATTCAACGCCCATTACACACCTCGCCTGGTTATCCCAGCCATTCAATTGGATGGAAAGGATAATCAGGTGACTAATGGGCGGCCAGTTCGATTATCGCTGGTTTGATACCATCGCCCAAAGTTAAAATGCTCCCCATGGTAAACATACGGGGCAAAGTTATTTCAAAGGTTTTATATTAACAGAGCAGGCAGAGAAAGTCGATTCTCAGAACAGCATCAGATACTGTGGATATTCCAACACATTGTAGGGGTAACATAACTTCTGCTGAAAGTGTAAACCAGGCAATATCAATGTGCCGCACCTTATACCCCTCCCCTGCTTTCTTATACCACACTGGAAAGGAAAATCGAGGGATGTGTATAAAAGGCGGCCAATCCAGTAGACCCCTTTTTAAAAAATTCATTCTTGGGATGTGGGCGTCGCTGGCAAGGCCGGGATTTATTGCCCATCCCTAATTGCCCTTGAGAAGCTGGTGGCGGGCCAGCTGATACAACTGAGTGGCTTGCTAGGCCATTTCAGAGGGCAGTTAAGAGTCAACAACAATAACAACCAATTGTATTTATATAGCACCTTTAACGAAGTAAAATGTCCCAAGGTGCTGCACAGGGTTATTTTAAGACAACAAATTTGACACCGATCCACATAAGGATAAATTAAGCAGGTGACTAAAAGCTTGGTCAAAGATCTAGGTTTTAAGGAACGTCTTAAAGGAGGAAAGAGAGGTGGAGAGGCTTAGGCAGGGAATTCCAGAGCTTAGGGCCTAGGCAACAGAAGGCACGACCTCCAAAGGTTGAGCGATTATAATTAGGGATTCTCAAGAGGGCAGAATTAGAGGAGCGCAGATATCTCGGGGGTGGGGGGGGGGGCGGTTGTGAGGCTGGAGGAGATTACAGAGATAGGCAGGGGGCGAGGCCATGGAGTAATTTGAAGACGAGGTTGAGAATTTTGAAATCGAGGCACTGCTTAACCAATCTATGTCAGCGAGCACAGGGATGATGGGTGAACGGGACTTGGTGCGAGTTAGGAGTTTTGGATCACCTCAAGTTTACGTAGGGTGGAATGTGGGAGGCCATCCAGGAGTGCATTGGAATAGTCAAGTCTCGAGGTAACAAAGGCATGGATGAGGGTTTCAGCAGTGGATGAGCTGAGGCAAGGGTGGATACGGGCGTGGAAGTAGGCGATCTTTGTTATGCTGTGGATATGTGGTTGGAAGCTCATTTCAGGGTCAAATATGACACCAAGGTTGTGAACAGAGTGGTTCTGCCTCAGACAGATGTTAGGGAGAGGGATGGAGTCAGTGGCTAGGGAATGGAGTTTGAATCAACCACATTGCTGTGGGTCTGGAGTCACATTATACAACTGAGTGGCTTACTAGGCCATTTCAGAGGGTAGTTAAAATTCAACAACACTGCTGTGGGTCTGGAGTGAACATATCGGCCAGACTGGGTAAGAATGGCAGATTTCCTTCCCTAAAGGAGATTAGTGAACCAGATGAACAATCCAGTATTTTCTGATTACTGATAGTGGTATTTTAATCCAGATTTATTTCATTAACTGAATTTAAATTCCCCAGCTGCCGTGGTGGGATTTGAACTCACGTCTCCGAATCATTAGTCCAGGCATCTGGATTACGAGTCCGGTAACATAACCACTATGCTACCGTACCCCCTTAGATTGGTGTAAATAGTTATAATTACTGTTTGAAAATTTTGTGGTTAATATTCTCCAACTGCTGAAATAAATGCTCTGCACGATTTCTCGATTATACTAATAACTTTGCTACAATTTAAGGATTGCATATGCCATTATGTTATAAATATGCTCGGATTTATTTGATTAAATCATCTTTCAAAGTTCTCCCTAGTTTCAAGGTCGAGGTAAAGTCAGAGGAGATGTTTTATCTGATAACAAAGGATGCATTCAAATTCAAAATCTTGGCAGAGTAAGTAAAATATCGTTATCTAATCTTTTTTTGTAATTTTTTATTGTGGCATTCGAGTTCTACCATGTGGGACATTGTCAAAAGTCTTCTGTAAGTCTACATGATGTAGATAATAGGGAATGCCCTTACCGCCCCATGTCAAATCCTTATTCTGCTGATATGTAAATATTCCTCTAGTCCATCCTTGGAAAAGATGCAGTTATTTTTGTCTGTTATTGATAGTAGGCTACTAGCCTTTAGTTGCCTGGATCCACTTTTTAAATATACGCGAAATATTTGCCTATCTTTTTTTTATCTCGCCCACGCTCACCAACTTCCAAGACTCCTCCGTGATGATATCGCTTTACCTAGAATTTTCCTCACTTGACATTTGCTGCAGTGGGAGGTTTATACAACTGGGTGTGGAACACTGGTCAGCCTTGAGCCCCTTACCTTACAAACTGTAATTGTCTTGCTGACAACAAAATGGATTTTGGGAGCACTATCAAGGAAGCCGGAATTGCCCTCTATAATTTACTTCTGCAAAAATAATATTTCAATATTTTAACTATGTAATTTTCTTTTAATATAACGGATCTGTATAAAAAAATAATAATTTTGCAATCAAGTGGGAAATTCTGACTGATTTTTCCCTCCCTTTCTCCGGTATTGAGGCAAATTTCAATACGCCTACCTGGAAGAGATTAGAGAACTCGGCACAGGCGAGGATCCGAAAATGTAAAAAGTGGGATGTGTTGTTCCACTTGGAGCTTTTTAAAAAAATGAAGTGGTTTATTGTAAGCAATATGTCTAACTTGAGAGAGTGGTTAACAAAGCATAAGGGATTTTGGGCTTCATAAATAGAGGTATTGAGTACTAAAGTAGAGAAGTTATGCTGAACATTTATAAAGCTCTGGTTAGTCCACAACTGGAGTATAGTGTCCAGTTCTGGTCACCACACTTTAGTAAGGATGCGAAGGCCCTTGAGAGGGTGCAGAGGAGATTTAACGGAATGGTTCCAGGGATGGGGGATCTTAGCTACAAGAACAGGTTGGAGAAGCTGGATTTGTTTTCATTAGAGCAAAGGGGTGAGTTGATAGAGGCGTACAGAATAATGACGGGTTTGGATAGGCTGGACGTGGAAAGGCTGTTCCCACTAGTGGATGGTACAAGGAGTGGGGGACACAGATTTAAGGTTATGGGCAAGTGATACAGGGGGTATGTGAGGAAAAACTTTTTTACGCAGCGAGTGGTGAGGACCTCAGTCTCCCTGCCGATGGAAGTGGTGGAAGAGGAGACACTTAATGTTTCCAAAGGGGAGACTGGATAGATACTTGAGGAAAATAAACTTGCAGGGCTATGGGGATAGAACGGGGGAATGGGACTGAGTGGACTGCTCTACAGAGAGCCGGCACGGACTCGATGGGCTGAATGGCCTCCTTCTGTGCTGTTATGACTCTGAGGCCTAGAAATTGGGTTTTGGCGCAGCGACGGCTTTAGCGCCGGAAGTTAGTGCCGGAGCTAAGTCGCGCTAGGCGGGCCAAAAATTCACTACTTCTGCGCCCAAACGGCTGCCGGCGCTGCTGAAAGCTGTTAGCGCCTGAAAACTGGCGCTATGCGCTGAATTTCGGCGCTATTCCGGCGCTGCGGCGCCCGCTGCGGTGCGGCAGGTTCGGGAAGTGCAGGCCTCCTCCTTCCCTTAAGGAGGAGCTGCCTGCACCCGGCCGCGGCCCGCGATAATCTTTTTAAAAATGAGCCCGGCACCTCGGACAAGTGCCGGGCTTGCTTCTGTTCCGGGGGGGGGGGGGGGGAAGTCCGGGGAGGGAGCTGCGGCCAGGCGGGCGGCGGGAAAGCGGCCGGCCGCCGCGGGGCCTTTAATGCGCCGGCGCAAAGTTCTGTAAGGCACCTCTGCCAGAACGTTGCTTGCGGCTGCCACGGGCGAGGCGGCCGCAACTCAATTTCCGAGTTCGGGCGGGTTACCATGGCAACCGGGACGCTGCGCACACCGATGACGTCATCGGTGCCGGCGCAGCGCTACCGGCCTAACGCCGATTTAGGGTCCCTGTCAATTTCAAAACTGGCCATAACTTCGCCGCTAGGCCCTCTAGCGCCTCAAAAGCGGCGCTAAGGCCAGTGAATTTCTAGGCCTATGACTCTATCTCCTGTTGATTATTTGTTAAAGCCATACATACGGCCAAGCTGTGGAAGGAATGGCATATGTAAGATTCGGAATAATTGACGGAACAAACAACAAAACCTACTTACGAGGACTGGAACAACAACTGCCGGTGAGTATAAAATGGTTACGGATTTATAGTGATAAATGGTGGTGTTCGATTTTAGTAAACACAAACTTGGGGGAAAAATTGGGTGGCGCCCTTTTTGGGGTGCTAACGTCGTTGGGGCCCGAAAAGTTAGTGCCCCTCCGCCAGAAATTCAGTGGAAGCGCGCCAAGCAGGAGGCGGGGCGCTACTGGAAGCGCTCAACCTCCTTCTTGGGGCACTACAAGTGAAGATCGCGGTGCTACATGCAACAGCGCCATGCGTGCCGGCACATAGCGCCGCCACTAAACTTTTGCTAAATTTCGCGGGTGGCATTAGCGGCGCTGCACCAGGGCGCTCGGGGATTTGCGCCCCGTTAGCGCCCCCCACTAACGAGAGGCGTAAATCATCCCAATTTTCCCGCCCCAAGTGCTTGGGCTAGAAATTTGTCTAGGGCGGTGGCGCAAAACTGCAATGACTGAATCTCAGGCGCTGCGTATAACGGGCGGCTGATCCGATAGCGCCCGTTTCCCGCCATCGGCCGAGATGAATTTCTTGGCCGATGCGTTTGTTCGAGATTCCTTCTTCGGCTATTTTGTCGGGTGTCAACCCAGTCATGTTGGCAGTTTATGCACTGGAATGCCACATCAGCTCCAACTCGTACAGTGGGAGGGTCCGGTACCAATGCTTAACTGTATCCTCCGAAATTCTTTGTTCCACCTCCAATCATTAATTTTAAGCTCAGTTTAGGTTCACGTCCACAGTTAAATACTGAATCATAAGATCACTGATATTTTGAGGGTAAAAATTTGGAAGAAATGTAATTATTAAGAATGGAACAAGGAGGAAATGGAGAGAAAATAAAGGCACTGAATTGGAATCGGATAATATGCACCTTTATTCTCACTTATAGATCAAGAAAGGAGTGGTGACCTCTTCCCTCACAACCCAAATGCTATTGGAAAAAACCAAACCTTTGGAAAGTATGAATGATCTTGTGGGACACCATTTGTATATGGCGGTAACTGTTTTTGAAACATTCAGTATGTGATCTAAAATTGGATAGATATCCGATTAGATGTGTTTTTAATAGTTGTTCTCAGGGTGTGGGCAAAGGTGCTGAGGTCACATTTATTCTCCATCTTTAAATCCCCTGATGAGTGATGGATCTTCTGACCTTGTGCCATTGGCGCTCCCACGACCATGTATTTTAGGTCATAGAAACATAGAAACATAGAAGATAGGAGCAGCAGTAGGCCATTCGGCCCCTCGAGCCTGCTCCACCATTCAATGCGATCATGGCTGATCATCCAAATTCAGTACCCTGTCCCTGCCTTCTCCCCATACCCCTTGATCCCTTTAGCCTTAAGAAATATATCCAAATCCTTCTTGAATATATTTAATGAATTGGCCTCTACTGCCTTCTGTGGTAGAGAATTCCACAGTTTCACCACTCTCTGGGTGAAGAAATTCCTCCTCATTTCTGTCCTAAATGGCTTGCCCCTTATCGTTAGACTGTGACCCCTGGTTCTGGACTCCCCGACCATCGGGAACATCCTTCCTGCATCTAGTCTGTCCAGTCCTGTCAGAATTTTATAAGTTTCAATGAGATCCCCTCTCATTCTTTTAAACTCCAGCGAGTACATGCCCAATCGACCCAATCGCTCCTCATACGTCATTCCTGCCATCCCAGGTAGCAGCCTGGTGAATCTTTGCTAAACTCCTTCCATGGCAAGAACATCCTTCCTCAGGTAAGGCGACCAAAAATGCACACAATACTCAAGATGTGGTCTCACCAAGGCCCTGTATAACTGCAGCAAGACATCCTTGTTCCTGTACTCAAACCCTCTCGCTACGAAGACCAATATGCCATTTGCCTTCTTAACCGCCTGCTGCACCTGCATGCTTACCTTCAGCGACTGGTGCACAAGGACACCCAGGTCTCGTTGCACTTCCCCTTCTCCCAATCTATTGCCATTCAGATAATAATCTGCATTCCTGTTTTTGCTACCAAAGTGGATAACCACCCATTTATCCACGTTATATTGCATCTGCCATGCTTTTGCCCAATCACCCAACCTGTCCAAATCATCTTGGAGTTTCTCGGCATCCTCCTCACACCACACACGCCCACCCAGCTTTGTGTCGTCTGCAAATTTGGAGATATTACATCTAGTTCCCTTGTCTAGATCATTAATATATATTGTGAATAGCTGGGGCCCAAGGACCGATCCGTGTGGTACCCCACTAGTCACTGCCTGCCACTCAGAAAAAGATCCGTTTATTCCAACTCTTTGCTTTCTGTCTGCCAACCAGGTCTCTATCCAAGTCAATACCTTGCCCCCAATCCCATGTGCCTTAACTTTACACGCTAATCTCTTACGCGGGACCTTATCGAAAGCCTTCTGAAAGTCCAAATACACCACATCCACTGGTTCTACCTTATCTATTTTACCAGTTACATCCTCAAAAAATTCCAGTAGATTGGTCAAGCACGATTTACCTTTTGTAAATCCATGTTGACTTTGTCCGACCCTGTCAATGTTTTCCAAGTGCTCTGCTATTACATCTTTTATAATGGACTCTAGCATTTTCCCCACTACCGATATCAGGCTTACCGGTCTGTAATTCCCCGTTTTCTCTCTACCACCTTTTATGATTAGTCATTCTGAAGGGTGATAAAAGTGTAGAAATGCAGTGGTCATAGGAACAATATAGAGGGGTTATTACGCTGCTGGGTCTAGACTACAGGCCACCAAATCATGAGAAGATGATAGAAGAGCAAATTTTCAGCTAAATTGCTGAAAGATGCAAGAACTTTAGAGTTAGGATAATGGGGGACTTCAATTATCCTAATATAGACTGGAAAAATAACAGCGTAAAAGGCAAAGTTGGGAGGATTTCCTGAAATTTGTACGAGAACTTTCTTCATAGAATCATAGAAATTTACAGCAGAGAACATAAGAAATAGGAGCAGGAATTGGCCCCTCGAGCCTGCTCTGCCATTCAATAAGGTCATGGCTGATCTTGGGCTAAAAGCCACTTCCCTGCCCGCTCCCCATAACCCTTCACTCCCTTATCTTGCTAAAATCTGTCTATCTCCACCTTAAATGTATTTAATGACCCTGCCTCCACGGCTCTCTGGGGCAGAGAATTCCACAGATTTACGACCCTCTGAGAGAAGAAATTCCTTGTCCTCTCAGTTCTAAAAGGGCAACCCTTTAAACTGAAACTATGCCCCCGAGTTCTAGATTTCCCCACAAGGGGAAACATCCTCTCTGCACCTACCTTCTCGAGCCCCCTTAGTATCTTATGGGCTAAAAATTCGGGGCGCCAAGCTCGCCTGGGCGCCGGAAGTCCCGCCCTGGAAGGAGCCGGGAGCGCCAGCGGGATACTCAGTTTGAGTGCCCCAAACGGAATCGGGGCACTGCTCAAGGCGCCCTGCGTCCCTCTTGGGGCGCTGAAACTGAATATCGCAGTGCAACACTGCGGCACGGCGTGCTGCGGTACTGCAGGCCTTCCTGCCCTTCTTAAAGGGGAGGGGCCTGCACCAGCGCGATCTCCGATCGCGAGTGCTGGCAAAAGAGCCCGGCACCGAGGAGACGTGCCGGGCTCTTGGGACACAGCCGGCACTGCCCGGGTGGGGGGATCAGGAGGCCGGGGACGGCGGCGCGAGGAGGTGCTGGCAGGCGGCCAGCGAAAAAAATGGCCGCCTCGCACCTCCCCTTTAATTAGCGCCACTACCGCTCAGGCAGCTGCGACCGGCGCGACAGGGGGGGGCCCGACCCAATATCGCGTTCGGGGTAGTAGTGGGGTGCTGCGCACACCGATGATATCATCGGTCGCAGCGCTACAGGCTAACGCCGCCATTAGCGCCCCGCTAAATTTCACGGGAGGCGTGGCCAGTGGCGTTAAAACCACTAGGTGCCCTCTTTAGGCGCTAACTGGTGGCACAGCCCACCGAATTTCTAGGCCTA
The DNA here is from genome assembly GCF_052327205.1 of Somniosus microcephalus. Taxonomy (NCBI): domain Eukaryota; kingdom Metazoa; phylum Chordata; class Chondrichthyes; order Squaliformes; family Somniosidae; genus Somniosus; species Somniosus microcephalus. Next base: position 112,844,753 of record NW_028225179.1, read on the forward strand.
TATGTTTCAATAAGATCACCTCCCATTCTTCTAAATTCCAATGAGTATAGGCCCAACCTGCTCAACCTTTCCTCGTAAGTCAACCCCCTCATCTCAGGAGTCAACTGTATGAATCGTCTCTGAACTGCCTCCAATGCAAGTATATCCTTCCTTAAGTAAGGAGACCAAAACTGCGCGCAGTACTCCAGGTGTGGTCTCACCAATACCCTATACAGTTGTAGCAGGACTTCCCTGCTTTTATACTCCAACCCCCTTGCAATAAAGGCCAACATTCCATCTGCCTTTTGGATTACTTGCTGCACCTGCATGCTAACTTTTTGTGTTTCATGTACAAGGACCCCCAGGTCCCTCTGAACTGTAGCATTTTGTAATCTCTCTCCATTTAAATAAAAATTTGCTTTTTTATTTTTCCTGCCAAAGTGGATAACTTTGCACTTTCTCACATTATACTCCAACTGCCAAATGTTTGCGCACTTACTTAGCCTGTTTGTATCCCTTTGCAGATTCTTTGGCCCCGATTTTCTGCCAGCCATCGGGCGGCTTTTCAGGCGGCCGAAAATCGCCGAAAAAGCGGGTCGCGACCCCCTCCCGCCTGATTTCCCAGCCCGTCCGACTTTTGGGCCGCCATTTCTCCGCGACCCGCTTCAGTCCCGCCCGCTGCTGGTGGGACTGGCCGTCGGAACTCTAATGATCAATTATTACCTTGTTTAAGTCGATTTTCAGGGGCCGTTGCGATTTTGGGGCTTTCTCCACATCAAACACGCTTGCAGGGAACCCCGCTGATGAAACCTGGCGTGAAGCTTGCCAGCTTGCTTGCTGTCAGCTGCAGGTCATTTGGAAAAGCTGCGATTTAAAGGGCCAGCACTTGTATGTTGAAGGACCTTGTTGCTGCAGGCTTGGGGCTACTTCTTCAAGGCTTAGGCACAGCTGTGGAAGGTTGGAGCCTCACACACTTCTCCAATGCGATCTCCTAGGAAGCCCCTCTCACCACCCTCACTCAGCGCTTCCTCAGCGGAGGCATCTATGAGAAGCATGGGGCATCTTTTTTTCCTTCCCTTCTTGCCATTAGAGGATCTCCAGCAGCAGAGGTGGCAGCAGCAGAACCAGGAACAGCATGATGAGCACCAGGAGCACCAGGCTGCTGCTCACTCACCTGAAGCTGCACAGGCCAGAAGGGGCCAGCGCTTGGAAGTGGCTTGAGAGCACCTTGCTGTGCTTTAGGGGGCCATGGGGACCTGTTTCTGCACTGGCAGTCCTGCTCAGAAGGACTTCCATGAAGATCTGGTTTCTCTGTTCAATAGATGGCCAACGCTCCTCAAGAGATGTCATTCTCTTATGAGCACTCACCATGTTTTCCGTACCCTGGCGAGTCATCTCCTCCATGGAGGTTGCCAACCTTTCCATGGTGATGCGTTCATGCGCCAATGACTCCACAAAGGCTCTGCTCATGGTCGCTATGGACTCCTCCATTCACTCCACACTCGCAGTGACCCTGGAGACAAAACCTCCCAGAGACTCCTGCATCTGTGCATGGAGATCCATCACCTCTTCTCTTGCGGATGGACCCAGAGGCAGAGGGTCGACATGCAGCGCAGCTGAGCTGAGCTGGCAGAGTCCTGCACCCTCCGACGAGGACTCTCCACTGCTGTCCCTGTCTCCAGAATCTGCTGAGGCTCACTTGTGAGCTGTGAAACACCAGGTAACAACACTACTCTATGTCCCGAAGGTCCCCCCGAGGTGTGAGTGTCTGCGCTGGTGCTGGGTGCGCTTACTTCTGCTGACGCTGCGCCCTCAGATGTTAGAGCTTTCTCTGAGGAGTCTGGCTGCACAGCCTCTTCCTCCTCCACAGTGAGGACGGGGGCTCTGGATGGTACTGTGGGGGAGTAAAGGAAGGAGTTAGAGATGTAATGCCAAGGTTCTTCTGGTGACTCCCAGCGAGTTGGCATATGCTGACACCTGCATCCATGCAGCATTGGTCTCAGTGGGAGGCCTCTTCGTCCCTGACCTAGGGAAGAGGACCTCCCTGTGGGCCCTAACCCCATCCAATAATGCCTGCAATGAAGCCTCGTCGAATGTGGAGGCAGCTCGGGGTCTGGCACTGGCCACAGCTGCTGCAGGCTCCTCTGCCATCCTGTATGGTTTGTTTGGAAGCCTTCAGAGGATGCAGTGCTTGCTATGGACCTTGAAAGCACCACAAATGATGACATCATACTGTGGGGCTTTCTGACTAGAAATGGACAATTAGCAAGGCTGCTCACATGCTGGCAATTAATTGGCCTCTTGAGGGAAAATTGCATGGAGCTGGCTGACATTTTTTTGTGTGTCAGAACCCCACATTTGGGGAAACCCAACCATTTCCCACACAAGCCACAAAATTGGGCCCTTTGAGTCCTCTGCACAACTTGCTTTCCCACCCATCTTTGTATCATCCGCAAACTTGACTAAATTACAATCGGTCCCTTCATACAAGTCATTAATGTAGCTTGTAAATAGTTGAGGCCCCAGCACTGATCCCTGTGACACCCCACTAGTTACAGTTTGCCAACCTGAAAATGACACATTTATCCTGACTCTCTGCTTTCTGTTAGTTAGCCAATTTTCTATTCAGGCTAATATATTACCCCCAACTCCGTGCGCTCTTATCTTATGCAGTTGTAGGAGTCTCTGCACTCCTAGCAAAGAATCTATAAACTCACTAGTAGTTAACAAACTGAGTTTAATGTACTGAAACTTTACAAAACAAGAAAATGCAGGAGAAGCTCTAAACAAGTCTATTCACTATCACTCCACACGAGGACTGGCTGGAAACGCCCTCTACCTCTGATGTCATGATGTCATTACGTTGCCCACCAGTGGGGACATCACCTGACCCACGTGATGACGTCATCGCGTCAGATCGCGATTTTGTCGATCTAGCTCTGTTTAACCAGAGCCAACATTAAAAGGTAATAAACATGATTAAAGGCAATTATACAAGTCACTGTGAGAGTCTCTTAGTGGCTTTGCCACACAGTAACCTTTTATGTGGCACCTTATCGAATGCCTTCTGGAAATCCAAATGCACCACATCCACTGGCTCACCCTTATCCACCCTACTCATTACATCCTCAAAGAACTCCAGAAAATTTGTTAAACATGATTTCCCTTTCATAAAACCATGCTGACTCTGCTTGACTGCATTATGATTTTCCAAATGCCCTGCTACTGCTTCCTTAATGAAAGACTCCAGCATTTTCCCAATGACAGATGTTTCCTGCTTTCTGTCTCCCTCCTTTCTAAAATAGGGGTGTTACATTTGCGGTTTTCCAATCCGCTGGGACCTCTCCAGAGTCCAGGGAATTTTGGTATATTGGAACCAATGCATCCACTATCTCTGCAACCACTTCTTTTAAGACCCTGGAATGCAGGCCATCTGGTCCAGGCGACTTATTGTCTATTAGTCCCATTATTTTACCAAGTACTTTTTGCTTAGTGATAGTGATTGTCTTTAGTTCCCCCCTCCTTGTGGCCCCTTGATTACCCATTATTGGGATGTTGTTAGTGTCTTCTACCGTGAAGACAGATACAAAATATTTGTTCAGAGTCTCTGCCATTTCCCCGTTCCCTATTATTAATTCCCCATTCCCATGCTCTAAGGGACCAATGTTTACTTTAGCTACTCTCTTCCTTTTTATATACCTGTAGAAGCTCTTACTTTTTGTTTTAATATTTCTTGCCAGTTTACTCTCATAATTCATCTTCTCTCTCTATTATTATTTTAGTCATCCTTGGCTGGTTTTTAAAAATTTCCCAAACCTCTGGCCTCCCACCAATCTTGGCAACATTGTATGCCTTCATTTTCAATTTGATAGCATATTTTACTCCCTTAGTTAGCCACGGATATTGCTCCTTTCTCTTAAAATCTTTCTTTCTCACGGGAATATATTTTTGTTGAGAGTTATGAAATATCTCCTTAAATGTCCGCCACTGCATTTCAACTGTCTTACCTATTAATTTATTTTTCCAGTCCACTTTAGCCAGTTCTGCCTTCATGCCATTGTAATTGCCTTTGTTTAAGATCAGGACACTGGTTTGAGATACAACTTTCTCACCCTCCAACTGAATTTGAAGGAGGCCATTCAGCCCATCTTGTCCTTGCCGACCGACAAAGAGCTATCCACCCTAATCCCACTTTCCAGCACTTAGTTTGCAGCCTTGTAAGTTACGGCACTTCAAGTGCCAACCAAGTACTTTTTAAATGTGATGAGGGTTTCTGCCTCTACCACCCTTTCAGGCAGTGAGTTCCAGACCCCCACCACCCCCTGGGTGAAAATATTTTTCCTCAAATTCCCTCTCAACCTCCTACCAATTATGTTAAATCGATGCCCTCTGGTTATTAACCTCTCTGCCATGGGAAATAGGTCCTTCCTATCCACTCTATCTAGGCCCCTCATAATTGTATACACCTCATTATGGTCTCCCCTCAGCCTCCTCTGTTCCCACGAAAACAACCCCAGCCTATCCAATCTTCCCTCATAGTTAAAATTCCCCAGCCCAGGCAACATCCTCATAAATCTCCTCTGCACCCCCTCTAGTGCAATCACATCCTTCCTGTAATGTGGTGTCGAGAACTACATGCAGCATTCTAGCTGCGGCCTAACTAGTGTTTTATACAGTTCAAGCATAACCTCCCTGCTCTTATATGCTATGCCTCGTCTAATAGTATCCCATATGCCTTCTTAGCCTCCTTGATCAGTACTTTTCCAACCCAACAAGGAAGGAGGCAGTGCTGGATCCAGTTTCTGGGGAATGAAGTGGGGCAAGTGGAGCATGTGTCAGTGGGGGAGCATTTGGGAAACAGTGATCACAATATCATTAATGGCCCAGAAATTCGGGTTGGAAGCTTCCCGCGGGTGCAAGCCTCCGACCTGCACTTACCTAGCGCGCCAGCCATTGTGCTATGGGCCCGCATGGGATTCCGATCCTGGGCCTGCTCCAACTGCCGGCGTGCAGTGCTTGCATATCCCAGGGACGCAGTTAGTTCGAAGTGTCCTCTGGGATCACGTGGGCCATGGAGAGCCAATGGTAGCAGGGAATCTGTATTCATAGATTTGACAGGAAGACCTGGCTATGCATACAATTCAGCCCCAAAAACATAAATAAAACTTCAAATAATTTTTTTTTTAATCACATTTTTAAAATAACTATAAATTACATAAAATAACTATTTTAAACAATAATTTAAATTTTTGAAAAGATTAATTACAGTTTCTAATGGGGCTAAAAATAAGCTTAACTTACTTTAAAGTATTTAAAAATAATAAACCTGTGGAAAAATTGTTTTAATTTTACATAATTCACCACTTACCTTGTTAAAAGCAGGCCTTGCAACTGCTTTTTAAAAGCATAGCTCCTGGAGACTTACCCTCCTGGAGAAACCTGCAAAAAAACCGGAAGTTCCAGGCGTATGCGTTGCCTCTCCGGCGCACACGTTCGACCTGTGAACCCCTTCCTTTAAGGGAATGGAAGTTCTGGTTTCCCACGCATGCGCAGTGCATGCACAAAACCGGCACTTTCGTTGGGTCTACGGGTGAGTACACAGTGCGTACTCACCCGTGGGGACCCGAAGTTCTGGCCCATTAGGTTTAGAGCAGTTATGGAAAAGGACACGGAACAATCAAATGTGAAAATATGAAACTGGAAGAGGTTTAACTTCAGTGAGTTGAAAAGGGATCTGGCCCAGGTGGATTGGAATCAAAGATTGGCAGGCAAAATTGTAAATCAGCAATGGGAGGTCTTCAAAGAGCAGATACTTTGGGTATTGATGAAACATACTCCAATGAGGAGGAAAGGAAGTTAGAATTCCCTGGATGACTAAAGATAAAAGCGTGCTGGGCCTGGAATTTTTGTTTGATTGTGCTGCTTTGTTCAGTGCAATTTGCCTGAAATCAGCATAATCAGCACACAAGAATTGTGTAATTTTAAGCGCAAATTGCATTCAGTGCAACTCACGTTTCTGCGATTTTTTTTTTTTTCCCCACTAGTTTTAAAAAGATTCCACTAGAAACAGACCCCGCCCACATACATGGCCACTCCGCCCCAGGGTGAATAAATCACCGTGGCGAGTTTGCGCTAATTGCGCTCATTTGCAGACCTTCATGAAGACTCTAAAAATTAAGCTGGATCTTACGGACGCAAGGATACTGACGTTTTAAAAGGTCTCAGATGTAATTTAAAAGGAACTGACTGGAAAATAGTTTTGTACATTTATTAAAAGTCATTTACAGTCGTTTAAAAGCGGGTGACTCACAAATTTTTCGTCTTTTAATACTCGTGTGAAGCACCTCGGGACGTTTTACTACGTTAAAGGCGCTATATAAATACAAGTGGTTGTTGGTGGACTGACGCTGTGAATTAAAACTGCTGATTTTTTTGTGATAACCCCAATAGTCCATCTTTACCGAATGACCACTCTTAAACATGGCGAGGAATCATTTTTGAAGCAAATTATTTTGAAAGAAATTACCTTTGAAAAGGCTTCCCGACTGTGCGGGTTCATTTGCATTCGGTTATTTGCAAATGGAGTTTGAGCCGACACTCTGGGGAGAGACACCACTTTCAAAACGTGCACTATGTTGGGTGCAATTTGCGTCAGATTCGCCAACTGCACCCAACGCGGAAGCTTTACCTCTGATGGAGATTAAACTGATACAGAAAAAGGAGGCTTATGCTAAATGTCGGGTTCATAAAATACAGTAGAGGATCAAGCTGATTGGGGATAAAGTACCGGGTAGAACTGAAAAGGGAAATAAGGGGGGCAAAGAGAGTGCATGAGAATAGATTAGTGGGTAACATAAAAGAGAAAGCTAAAGTATTTCATAAACATATAAATAGTAAAAGGGTGGTCAAAGGAAGTTTGGGGCCGATTAGGGACCAAAACGGAAATGATCTTGTGGAGGCAGACGGCATGGCTGAGGTACTAAATTTAGTACATTGTTACGTAATAAAACTCACTACACACTTGGTTTGAGTATAAAGCAAGGCTTTAATCAACTTGTTTCAAAACATGGAGGTCTAGTTATCTTTCACTAGTTCCTGTTTACAAAATGTCTTGGGCAAGCTGGGCCCATGCCCGAGTATTTATACTCCTTGGACGGCGTCACCAGCTGGCCGTCCAGTGTTATTTCATGAGTCTTTCTTCATGGATTATAAGATTCATAACACATTGCATCTGTCTTCACGAAAGACAAAGAAGCTGCCAATGTCACAGTAAAGCAGGAGGTAGTATAGACATTGGATAGGATTAGAATAGGTCAACAGGAGGTACTTAAAGGGTTGGCAGTGCTCAAAGTAGAAAAGTCACCCGGTCCGGATGGAATGCATCCTATGTTACTGAGGGAAGCAAGGGTGGAAATTGCAGAGGCTCTGGCCACAAAGTTCCAATCCTCCTTAGATACGGGAGTGGTGCTAGAGGACTGCAAATGTTACACCCCTATTCAGAAGAGGGATAAACTCAGCAACCACAGGCCGCAGTCAGCCTAATGTCTGTGGTGGGAAAACTTTTAAAGACATTAATCCAGGACAATGTTAATTGGCACTTTGAAGATCTGGTTTCATGAATGAAAGGCAGCACTGATTTGTTAAAGACAAGTTGTGTTTTACTAAGTTGATTGAATTCTTTCATGAAGTGATGGAGAGTGTTGATGAGGGCAGTGCGGTTGATGTTGTGTATGTGGACTGTCAAAAGGTGTTTGAGAAAGTGCCACATAATAGACTTGTTAGCAAAATTGAAGCCCATGGGATTAAAGGGGCAGTGGCAGTGTGGATACAAAACTGGCTACTGTGTGTGTTGTGTCCGTGTGTTGATAGAGACACTGAAGACAGGAGTTGGTTTCACAGGTGTTTACTAAACAAAGTCTGGAGGGGAACTAACTGATACAACACAATATACAGGCTTATATAGCCCGAGTGGCCATTACCGGCATTACAGTACACATGGGGCTATTAAAGGCACATACACTACAATTCCTCCCTTTTTAGCCAACCAGTACATAATATTTTGAGTAATCATTAATTACATGTTACAAGAAAAATAATCTACACATTGCTGCAGTTAATTAAGTATAAGTCAGTCTCTCTGGAGGCTTCCTGACTCGGTCCGGATAATGCCTCGGTGGTGTAGTAGTTTCTGGTGGTGTAGTAGGTTCTTTTGGCAAGGCTGATTCGGCTTGAATGCCAGTGTCGGGTTCATCGGGTTCCAGTATCACCGGATCGGAGGTAGATATGGGTATCTCTACTTCATCATTAGGCGTATAGAGTTGTGGTGTAGGTTGTCCCTTTTCAGATGACTCTATGATTTGGTCAGCATGGTGCCTTATTATGCTTTCTCCGATGTCCCCGGTATACATCAGCGGTCCTAGTCGTGTGCAGATAGTTCCAGGCTGCCATTTCTCGGTACGGTAGTCCCGGGCCAAAACTTGTTGACCTATCTGGAAGGTTCTAGTTGGCCTTTCATTCATGCCTTGAAATTGCCGGTTCTCCACGTCCCTTCTGATGTTTGGCTTGATCAAATCCAGCCGGCATCTTAGGCTTCTATTGAAGAACATCATGGCGGGAGTTTGGTTTGTAACCATATGTGTTGCATTCCTGTATGCGAACAAGAAGTTATCCACCTTGTGCTGAAGTTTTATGTCTTCATTACCCATGGCCTTTATGGTCTTCTTGAAGGTCTGGACAAACCTTTCAGCCAATCCATTGGTGGCGGGATGCTATGGGGCGGACGTGTAGTGCTTAACCCCATTGTTTTTTAAGAACTTCCTGAATTCTTCGGACACAAATTGCGGTCCATTATCAGAACAGATCTGTTCCGGCAGCCCATTCCTGGCAAATATGGTCCTTAATACTGTGATGGTTTTATCCGTGGTGGTGGAGGACATCTTTATTACCTCTGGCCACTTGGAGTGTGTATCAACCACGATTACGAATATTGAACCCATAAATGGACCAGCAAAGTCGATGTGTACCCTTTGCCAGGGAGATGAGGGCCACTCCCATGGATGTAGAGGGGCTTGTGGTGGAGCGTTTTGGACCTTCTGGCATCCTAGGCAGCTCTTGGTCATTTCTTCGATGTCTCCATCGATACCTGGCCACTATACAAATGCCCTGGCTAGGTTCTTCATTTTCACTCCACCCAGATGCCCCTCGTGAAGCTCCTTTAGAACTTTATCCTGGAGTTTGGGTGGAATCACCACTCTGGATCCACACATCAAGGTTCCTCGGCACACTGACAGCTGTTCTCTTCTTTGCGAGAATGCTGGCAACAGTGGTTCGACATGTGCTGGCCATCCCTTCACTGTTAAATCGTAGACTCGTGAGAGTCGGGTCATTTCTAGTTTCCCTTTCAATGGCAGAATTTGTTACTGGTAGACATTCGACTATGGTAGAGTGGAAAATCTCCACTGGGTCTACGGTAGGTGCTTCTTCTACCGTTGGCAATGGTAGGCGCGATAACCCGTCAGCATTCCCATGCTTTTGTGATCCTTTGTATTCTATGTTGTATTGGTGTGCCCCTAGAAAAAGGGACCACCTCTGTAGCCTTTGCACTGTCATAATGGGAACACCCTTTTTAGGGTTGAATATGGAGATGAGGGGTTGATGGTCAGTCAACAAGGTAAATTTTTGTCCGTGTAGGTAATGGTTGAATTTCTTCACTCCCCATACCAGGCTGAGTGCTTCCCTGTCGATTTGGGCATAGTTACGCTCAGCTGAGTTCAATGAGCGTGATGCAAAAGCTATCGGCCTTTCCGAGCCATCAGGGAATTTATGCGATAACACTGCTCCTATGCCATAAGGGGATGCATCGCACGCCAGTCTGATTGGCAGTGATGGGTTGTAATGAGCCAAAACTTCTTTGGACGTGATTAAGTCTTTGCATTTATGGAAGGCACGTTTACAGTCCTCGCTCCATTTCCAAATTACTCCTGTTTGTAGCAGTTCATTAAGAGGGTGTAGAAGTGTTGATAAGTTCGGTAAAAATTTATGATAGTAATTTATTAATCCCAGGAACGACCTTAATTGTGAAACATTTTCAGGTGCTGGGGCTTTTATGACCGCTTCAATTTTTTCAGGTGACTTATGCAACCCTTCCTTATTAATTATGTGGCCACAATATGATATTTGATTTTGGAAAAATTCGCACTTGGGGCGATTTGCTCGTAGGCCCCGTTCTCTCAGCCTAGTGAGCACCTGCTCCAAATTGGCAAGGTGCTCGTTGTTGTTTTCTCCTGTTACAAGGATGTCGTCTAGGTAGCATTGAGTCCCCGGAATCCCTTGGAGGACTTGCTCCATAGCTTTTTGCCAGATAGCTGGAGTGGATGCTACTCCGAAAACCAGTCGATTGTACTGGTACAGACCTTTGTGTGTATTTATCGTGAGATATTTTTTAGAGGCCTCTTCTACCTCCATCTGTAGATATGCCTGTGCCAAGTCAATTTTGGTGAAACGTTTCCCTCCGGATAGTGAGGCGAAAATATCTTCTATCCTCGGAAGAGGATACTGTACCGTGTGAAGGACCAGGTTTACAGTCACCTTGAAGTCTCCACAGATGCGAATTTTTCTCTGTTCTTCAGATTTATCATTATTTAATGCTTTCTTCATGACTGGGACGATGGGTGTTGCCCACTCGCTCCAATCTATTTTGGACATTACGCCTGCCTTTTCCAAATTCTCCAGTCTGCCTCGACTGCTGGACGAATTGCGTATGGCACCGGTCTTGCCTTAAAAAACTTGGGAATTGCTGCATCTTCCACTTTTATTCAGGCGGTGATGCCTTTCAAGGTCCCTAGTTTCTCTTGAAACACTTCTTTGGCGTTGGCCAAGATGTCTTTTAATCGTTCAGGTATGACGTCATCATCGTTTTTTTTCTTACTGGTCACTGTCAGTGCCTGAATGGAGTGCCAGTCTAAATGTATTTTCCTGATCCATTCACGTCCCAACAGCGGTGGACCACCATCTTGTAGAATGTATAAATACAACTTTTGTATTTCCTTGCCGTTGTATGCAACAGGCACCCTTATTTTTCCTTTGGGGTATACTTTCTGCCCCGTATATGTTTTCAAGATAATGGATGTGTCTTTTAAAGGTATATGCGGAAATAGCCGCTCGTAATCCCGTCGATTTATGACGGTCAGAGCTGATCCTGTATCTAGCTCCATTTTAACTGGGGACCCTGCTATCGTGAGGGTAACCCAAATGGTCTGGTAATCATCTTTGGCAATTACATTATGTAATTTGAGACAGCTTAGTCTCTTGTTTTCAGAGTCGCTATCGCTCTTCTGGTCTTCGGAGCTACTGTCCATCATCATTTGTACCTTTCTGTACTTTTCTTTATTGATTTTTTTTTCCTGTCCGTGGATTTTTTTTGTCCAGATCGGCATACCCGTGCAATGTGTCCAAATTTTCCGCATTGCCTGCATGCTTTGTCCTTGAACCAGCAGTCCCTCTGGTCATGGGTGGATCTGCCGCAGCGATAACATCTCTCAAAACCCTGTGTCATTTCATGGGTGCCGAAGTCCTGTGTCTTTTGTTGTATCTCTGCAGCTCCTCTTGCGGCTGCTTCGTATGATACAGCCATACTGAAAGCCTTCTCCAGTGTTAAATCTTTTTCAGAAAGCAGCCTTTTCTGTGTTCCTTCACTTAGGAGACCGCAGACAAATTTGTCTTGAAGATAATCTGCTAGTCCTGCCCCGAATTGGCAGTGTTTTGATAGCTTTCTTAATTCGGTGAGGTAATCAGCGTTACTTTCATTCTTGTGTTGATTTCTCTTGAAGAATTTGATTCATTCCGCTATCAGCAGCGGTGTTGGGTTTAAGTGCTCCTGTAGGGTATCAACAATTTCTTTAAAATTCTTGTCCTTTAGTTTGGCTGGAGTGATTAAATTTCGTAACAGCCCGTATGTCTTTGCGCCCATTAGATTTAGCAGTACTGAACCTTTTTTTAAATCTTCTATTCCATTTGCGGTGCAATATACCTCCACTCTTTCCACATATGTGGTCCAATCCTCTATCTTGTTATCAAAAGCATCAATATTGCCAGACTTAGGCATCCTAGAAAAAAAAAGGCGCTTCCCGCGCTTTTCTTTCTTTTCTGCAGAAAAGATATGGCGCTTCCCGCGCTTCCCCGCCGCTGCTGCCGATGACAACGCTGTTTCCCGCGGTTTCCATTCTTTTTAATTATTTATTTACAGTTGGAGACTCGTTCCCGCCGGACTCTCTCTCTAGATCTGAACGCCGACCTGCTTGCAGCGCCGGCCATCTCCCGAGTGCTCCCTCCCCGTCTGTCACTGCTTGCCTCCGCCTTCGCTGCTTGGCCTAGCTGCAGAGCCAGCCGCTGGAGCCCCAGCCCGACGCCCAGGAAGGATTATTGCAGTACCTGCCACCAGCTTGGCTAGCTGGTGAAACCACAGCTTTTTCTTTTTCTTGATTTTTCTTCACTTTGGACGCCAGAGGAATCGATGTCCTTGAGGTGCTGCCGAATTGCAGGTAAGTCCGTTTCCAATTCGTCGCCACTGTTGTGTCCGTGTGTTGATAGAGACACTGAAGATAGGAGTTGGTTTCACAGGTGTTTACTAAACAAAGTCTGGAGTGGAACTAACTGATACAACACAATATACAGGCTTATATAGCCCGAGTGGCCATTACCGGCATTACAGTACACATGGGGCTCTTAAAGGCACATACACTACAATTGCTCTTAAAGGCACATACACTACAGTGTGCCTAAGCTAAGCAAGGTAGAGGAGGTTTAGCCTGGTTTTTTTGTACTCTGACCACTATTGCTGGAGGACCATTAAATAAATTATGAGGATGATAGCAAAATACTGCGGATGCTGAAAATCCGAAATAACAACAGAAAACGCTGGAAAAACTCAGCAGGCCAGGCAACATCTGTGGAGAGAGAAACAGAGTTAACGTTTCAGGTCAAAACCCTTCTTCAGAACTGAGGAAAAAAAAGGCAGGAAATGAAACAGATTAAAAGGCCAGTTTGGGGGCTGGGAAATGGGGGAGGGGATGAAAGAACAAAAGGGAACATCTGGGAGGTGAAGAGACATTAAGAGATATTCAAGACGAGACGAGATGGTAATAGGACAGGTAAAGAGACAATAGATGGCTCTAGATGAAGTGTGAAATGCTCTGGCAGAATGAGAGACAGCTGCCATGTGGGAGAGAAAAGATTTGACTCGTGATGAACCCCATGCTCCGATATTCCATTCATATTGTGTGCAGAGTCGTGCGTGGCAAATTCTATTGCAAGTAAAGTACCAGTGGACATCAACGAGCCAGAATGTAATGAGCTTCACTCCTGAGGAAGAAATCACTGGAAATCCTATCGCATTTGGAGAACAAAGAATAGGTAGTGAAATAGTGTAGGGCCTCGTGACTACAAATCATAGCCTAAAGAAAGTACCCGCATATTTAGAGAGTCTTATGGGGTCGTCACATTAATGATATTGGGCCGTATGTTCTGATGCCTACGGGTGGGCACGAGCTGTGTACACACCCGTAGGGACATCGCAAATGCCGGTTTCAGGCATGCCAAGCGCATGCGCTGAAAACCGGCACTTCCAATCTTCCGGACGCCTGTCCTGGAGAAGGGCCTCTGCGGCCGGATAGTTCCGCTTTCTAGAGAACCTCCGCCCGCAGAAAACCCTTAGAAATCTTACGCCTGGTAAAAGCAGGAGTAAGACCTGCTTTTACCAGTATAAGAGTTAAAAAAAAGTGAAAAAACAAAAAATGTTTTCACTCATTTAACATTTAAAAATACTTTTAAAAAGGTAAGTTTATTTTTAGCCCCGTAAAAAACTTTAATTACTTTTTTCAAAAAAATACATTTTTGTTTAAAATATTTAATTTATTGTAATTTCAGCTCATTTAAAAAATGTGATTTTTCTTTAAAATGTATTTAATGTTTTACAATGTTTTTGGGATGATCTCCATTCATATATTTGACAGGTCTATAAAGGGGAGATTCCCTTCTCCTATTGGCCCCCCATGGCCCACGTGATCCCAGGGACACTTGCGAACCGCCTGCGCCGCTGGGATACGTGGGCCCTGCGCATTTTGAGTTTGGAGAGGCCCAGGGGCGGAAGTGTCCGGACCTCGGGAACCCTCAGGTAAGTCCGTAGATTTTTTCCAGATCGGAGGCCTCCGCATGCAGGAAGCCTCCTATCGGAAAATACGGGCCGTTAATTATCACTGCATCAATTATACGTTTCCATCGAAAGTTACTAGGCGTTTTATTTCATCACCAGTTAAATAAAATAATAAATTAAACAAAATAAAATCAGGTAAAATAAATACATACTTATATTTTCCTGCAGGTGGAGAAATGGAGGAAGTAGAACTGAGAAGCATCGAGTTTGTTTCCTCGCCATATGTGATCGATTTATCAAAGACAACTGGCTACTTCATACCCAGGGTTCCATTTACTGTACTGGTATGTATCATTGCAGCGGGTTGAAACCATATGTAATCTACCTGGTGAAATATAACTCTTCGTCAACTTGTGTATTTTATGGTCAGCAAGGCGAGGGATATTAACAGTGGTGGGGGGGGTGGAAGCTGAACATTGTCCAATTACGAGCCTCGATTGACGACACGGAACACTTTTAGTCATAGAGAGCCGTAGAGTCATAACAGCACAGAAGGAGGTCATTCAGCCCATCGAGTCCATGCCGGCTCTCTGAAGAGCAATCCAGTCAGTCCCGTTTCCCCCGCTCTATCCCCATAGCCCTGCAAGTTTATTTCCCTCAAGTACCTATCCAGTCTCCCCTTGAAAACATTGAATGTCTCCGATTCCACCACTTCCGTCGGCAGCGAGTTCCAGGTCCTCACCACTCGCTGTGTAACAAAGTTTTTCCTCACATCCCCCCTGTATCTCTTGCCCAAAACCATAAATCATGTCCCCTAGTCCTTGTACCATCAACTAGTGGGAACAGCCTTTCCCCGTCTCGCCTATTCAAACCCGTCATAATCTTGTACACCACTATCAAATCACCCCTCAACCTCCTTTGCTCTAATGAAAACAAATCCAGCTTCTCCAACCTGTCCTTGTAGTTAAGATCCCCCATCCCCGGAACCATTCTGGTAAATCGCCTCTGCACTCCATGCAAGTAAAGCATGAGTCACTGCAGTTTGAATGGCTATCAGCACTGCCCAGAAAATGCATATTAGCTTCCACTTCCTCAGAAGATATATCCTACCTGGTCTAGCGTGGCATTTCCATTTGCAATCCACCGGCCATGAAATGTCCATAAAAAGTTTGACAATTCCGTGTTAATTGGTGCTGAATTAGAAACAGTTGTGTGCTGTGGAGCAGCCTTCACTGTAAGCTAGGTTAGCAGTGTGGGTGGAATTTCCATGGGGTTTCTTGATCTCGTGCGATAAATTTGGTGGAAGATCTGTGGAAAGCCGAAGATCTGGGTGCCATTTACAATGGTCCGGACTTGTCGAACGCCACAGGTGCGTACGAGGTATGTAGGTGCCTGTAGGGGCCTCGCAAGTGCATGCGCTGAAAACCAGCACTTCCGATCTGTTAAGAATCCTCTTGACAGGTCATCCGCCTGCCCGGGAGAAGGGTCTCCGCGGGCAGAGAATTCCGCTTTCTGCACAACCTGCGCCCGCTGAAAACCTTTAAAAACCTCATGCCTGGTAAAAGCAAGTGTAAAGCCTGCTTTTACCAGCATAAGAGTTTTAAAAATTAAAATAATTTTAAAAATTCACTCCTTAATAATTTTAAAATACTTTAAAAAAATGTAAGTTTATTTTTAGCCCCATAAGCCGAGCATAGTGGTAATATTACTGGAATAGTAATCCAGAAGCCTGGACTAATGATCCAGAGACATGAGTTGAAATCCCACCACAACAGCTGGGGAATTTAAATTCAGTGAATTAAATAAGTCTGGAATAAAAAGCTTGGATCAGCAATGGTGACCATGAAACTGTTGGATTGTCATGAAAACCCATCTGGTTCACTAATGTCCTTTCGGGAAGGAAATCTGCCGTCCTTACCCGGTCTGGCCTCTATGTGACTCCAGACCCACAGCAATGTGGTTGACTCTTAACTGCCCTCTGAAATGGCCTAGCAAGCCACTCGAGGGCAATTAGGGATGGGCAATCAATGCTGACCTTGCCAGCGACACCCACATCCCACGTACGAATAAAGTAAAAAAACTTTAATTATTTTTTTCAAAAAATTTAACTTTTGTTTAAAATACTTAATTTAATTTAATTTTAGCTCATTTTAAATAGGTGATTTAAAAAAAAATTGTTTAATGTTTTAGTGTGTTTCTTAAGTGATCCCCATTCATACTGTTGACAGATCTATACAGAGACCTGTCAAAAGTGTGAAGGGGGATTCCCTTCTTTGATTGGTTCCCCATGGCCCACGGGATCCCAGGGACTGCTGCGAGCCGCCTGCGCCCCTGGGATACCTGGGCCTCTGCGTATTTCGTAGTGGAGAGGCCCAGGATCGGAAGTCTCGGGACCTATGGAGTCAACAGGTAAGTGCGTAGATTTTTTTCCGATCAGAGGCATCCGCACGCAGGAAGCCTCCGATCAGAAAATCCGGCCCAATGTGCCTCGTGGATTTCTGTCTACCTTCCGCTGATGTTACAGCAGAAAATGAGAAGAACATGTAAGCATTCCAGGCGTGCATTCCTCCAGGTCTGCGTAATAAGATTAGACCAAGAGGGGACCTCAGTACGAAAAGCACAATACAATTTTAGATGGTATCGCAGAGAAAACTGCCAGCAATTTTTAGGTGTCAGTTCAGAAAAAAGGCACCACCAGACCTTAAAGGAAGCAGCATTTTCATAGAATCATAGAATCATAAAAATGTACGGCACCGAAGGAGGCCATTCGACCCATTGCGCTCGATTTTCATTGAGCCGTGGAGTCAGACTTGGAGGCGTGCGGGGTGTTAAAATCACAAAAACTGGCGGGCGGGACCCCCCCCCCCACCCCCAGCTGGTTCCCGACTCCGAGCAATTTTAACTCGGGCGTGTCTGATGGTTCCGACTCCGTCCCGCATCCAACAGGCGGGACTGGTCTTTAAGTCCCTTAATAACCACTAAATGGCCTCTATAATCCTATTTTAAAAGGCCCTTGCAAATTTAACCCTTTCCCCACGTAAAATGCACCTGGTGGGAAACACGAATGTGAAACCTGGCGGGAGCACTATTGGATTGCTGACTATCAACTGCAGGTCAAACATTAAAGTGGAGATTTGATCAGCCATCATTTGCAAGTGGCAGGACTTTGTGGTCTCAGGACTGGGGCAACTTTTAGAAGGCTTAACCACACCTGTGGAAGGTTGGAGCCTCACACCCATCTCCAGTGTGGCCTCCTGGGAAACCCCTCTCTCCACCTTCACTTAACGCTTCCTCAATGGAGGCATATACCAGAAGCATGTGAGCCATTTATTTCCTTCCCATCTGGGCATTAGAGGAGCTCGAACACCAGCTGCAGCACCAGCAGAACCAGGAACAACAACAGCAGCACCAGCAACAGCAGCAGCAGCAGGAGCGCTTGGCTGCTGCTCACCCATCTGAAGCTGCACAGGCCAGAAGGGGCATTTCCCAGGTGGCCACACACACTTGCATCACGCAGGTAACCGATGCCCTTTTTGCCCTCGCGCACAATTACATCCATTTCACCAAGGATCGAGCAAGTGTCACGGCGTGAGCAGTTGGATTAGCTCATCTGGCAGGCTTTCCAAGGGTGCAGGGCGTCGTTGAATGCACACATGTGGCCCTTACGGCACCCCATCGCAATCCAGGTATTTTTGTCAACCACAAGGGCTTCCACTCCCTTAACGTTCAGCTGGTGTGTGACCACAAGAAGGAAATTTTGCATGTTTGTGCCATGTACCCTGGCAGTTGCCATGACTCCTTCATACGGCGCCAGCCTAGTGTGCCTCCACTATTCATTCCGCCAGACCAACTTAACGGATGGCTACTTGGAGACAAGGGCTATCCCCTGAGGACGTGGCTGATGACGTTGTTGAGAAGACTATCCAACGAAGCTGAGGAGAGCTACAACTCCAGCCATATGTCCACCAGAGCCATAATCGAACAACCATCGGTTTGCTGAAGATGCGCTTCAGATGCCTGGATAGATCAGGTGGAGCCCTGCAGTACTCAGCAGCCAGGGTCTCCAGAATCATCGTGGTTTGCTGTGCACTTCACAACATGGCACAGCGTCGTGGCTTGCAGATTCCTGAGGGCCAATTGGCTCCTCACATATCCTCCTCAGATGAGGAGGAGGAGGAAGAGGGCGAAAACAAACATCCTGCAGAGGCCCATCAACCAGCGGCAGCATTACACGAGAACATTGCTGCCCGGGATGCAAGGAACGCACTCATCCTGGCCAGATTTGCTTAGCCTAGTCAATCAAACACTTTTGCCTCACAGCTTCTTACCAGAGCATTGACAATGGCCAAGAACCAGAGGATTCCGAGCACTCCGACCACCATACTAACAGTTGCAAGTATTCCTAAGGCCTCAATGTGGAAGTCCCAATAGCGAAATGACAGACGCCACAACTGCAACATTTGTCATCAGAATTTTTATGTACAATTATGATGAGATGGCATTTTTACACTAAACACAAAATTCCACCCAAGTGACTACCCTTGTGACTACTTGTGCTTTATCTTCCTCTTACGCATGCTCCTACGCAGTGCTTCCCCTGTGGCTTCAGCAGATGTGGAGGCCCCTTGCTCACTTTCCTGCTGCTCCTGTCTCGACACCTTTGGCGGGCGCCCTCTGGGGTTGCGAGCCTGTGAGGGCTCGTCAACAGTCTGCTGCTCTTGCAGCTGTGCAGTGGTTGAGACGTTTATCTTATTTAGGTGCGGAATCCGGTGGGGCTCTGACCGAGGGCTCTGCAGTGGCATGGAAGTGTGAGCGCTTGGAGAGGAGCCCCCACTTCCTTTAGGTATGCCACCAACCTCCCTCTCATGGGTCAGGTCCCCCTCAGTGCCTGCAAGTGGCTGGAGAGCACCTTGCTGCACATCAGGGTGTCCATGGGAACCCGTATCTGCAATAGCAGTCCTACTCTGAAGGACTTCCATGAAGGTCTGGTTTCTCTGTTCAATAGATGCTCATCGCTCCTCAAGAGATGTCATTCTATTCTGAACAATTACCATGTTTTCCATACCCAGGCGACAAAGCTCCTCCATGGCCGTAGCCCTCCTCTCCTCTACCGTAGCCATCCTCTCCTCTACGGAAGCCAGCCTTACCACGGAGGTAGCAATTGTTTCCACGGAGGTAGCCATCCTTTCCGTGGTGATGCGTTCATACGCCAATGACTCCACAAAGGCTCTGCTCATTTTGCTATGGACTCCTCCATGCGCTCCACACTCGCAACGACCCTAGAGACAAAACCTGCCAGAGACTCCTGCATCTGTGCCTGGAGTTCCATCACCTCTGATCTTATGGATGGACCCAGAGGCAGAGGGTCGAGATGCTGCTGAGCCGAGCTGGCAGAGTCCTGCGCCCTCCGACTAGGATTCTCCACTGCTGTCCCTGTCTCCACAATCTGCTGATGCTCACTTGTGAGCTGTGATACACCAGGTGACAACACTACTCTATGTCCCGAAGGTCCCACCGAGGTGTTTGAGTGTTTGCGCTGGTGCTGGGTGCGCAGAATTCTGGTGACACTGCGCCCTCAGAGGTTGCAGCTTCCTCTGAGGAGTCTGGCTGCTCAGCCTCTTCTTCCTGGCTAGGGGGGATGGATGCTTGTGGTGGTCCTGTGGGGGAGTAAAGGAAAGAGTCAGGGATGTGATGCAAAGGCTACATGCACATAGATTTTTGCAGATGCTCATAAGTCCATCTGTTACAGCTTCACAATCATTATCAGCGACTCATGAAATGTCAAAGAGAGAGGTGGAAACTTTCCTGTCACCAGCTTGCTGTGTTGCACCCGTCTGTCCGTCCCCCACGTGCGAATCATCCTCAATGCCCATGATTTCCAGGACGGCCTCCTCCCAGGGGGTCAGGTGGGCTAATGAGGCTGTCCCTCCTCCTGTCCTGGCTCGCTCTCTTTTGTTGTGAGCTCTCTTTTCCTGCAATGAGGGAGACAAGTGGAGGCTGAGTGAGAATGAGCGAGTGAGTGTAGAGATTGCATAGCATAGATACTTAGAAGGAGACAAAGATGGAGTGAGGTTGCAAGACTAAGGGCCCTCCCTGTTTGTTGTCAGTTGTGTTCAAAGCATCAGAGTGATCGGGAGTGTGAGGGCTGCTGGCCAATTAAGTTAAAATTGCATCTATCTCCCACATCCATTTAGATTTGTGTGGGAAACACGAAATTCGGATAACACGACAACAGCCCGCACCTGAGTTAAAATCCAGCTCATTGTGTCTGTGCTGGCCGAAAAAGAGCTATCCAGCCTAAATTTGGTAGTTAAGTGTGCAGCTGGTTGTTATTTCATGGAGTTTTAATGGTACAAAGAAGACCACTCTGAACCGGGGAAGGAACCACACCATCCAAATTAATCAATGGTCCAATACAATTGTCTTCTCAGGATCAGATACCCAAGGGTTGAGTATATAATATCTGGCAGCATATCACAATCAATTGCTGGTCTAATCTCTGATTATGGGAATGGTGGCATAATGGTTATGTTACTGGACTAGTATTCCAGAGGTAACAACAGAAAACACTGGAAAAACTCAGCAGGCCAGGCAGCATCTGTGGAGAGAGAAACAGAGTTAACGTTTCAGGTATTCCAGAGGTCCTGGACAAATGATCTGGAAATATGTCGTTCAAATCCCACCACGGCAGCTGGGGAATTTAAATTCAATTAAATAAATCTGGAATAAAAAGCTAGTATCAGTAAATGGTGACCATGGAACTATCGGATTGTCGTAAAAACCCATCTGGCTCACTAATGTCCTTTAGGGAAGGAAATCTGCCGCCCTTACCCGGTCTGGCCGATATGTTCACTCCAGACCCACAGCAATGTGGTTGACTCTTAACTACCCTCTGAAATGGCCTGGTAAGCCATACAGTTGTATAATGGCAGCTCACCACCACTTTCTCAAGGGCAATTAGGGATGGGCAATAAATGCTGGCCTTGCCAGTGATGCCCAGATCCTGTGAATGAATACAAAAAAAAGTTACATCAATTTTACATTGGATTCTCTACACTGACCGTCAGAGTTTTTACATGTTTCTGGAAACAGGTAGAATTGAAATAAGCGGGTGAGGCAAATGTAGCTCCTCATGATGTCATTCAGAAATGCCACACAACACTTTATGAATAATTCAGGCGCGATTTTCGTGTCGCCTTTGGTTCGAGCGTGTGACATTACCACAATCGAAGTTCAATGGAAGGGGAATCGGGCTGACTCTGTTGGCGTGGCAAAGACAAATTCCTAAATTATCACATTCTTTCTTCCTGAATAACTGAACAATTTTTGACTCAGCTATTATTTCACTCTGTAGGTCCAGGTAACTTATCCTGATGGATCTCCTGCCTCAGGTGTTTCTGTTAAGTTAGCAGGAGAACAATCACAAAATACACAGGAAACCGGCCATGTCGTGTTAACAATGCCGTCCCCTGCAGATACAGATTTCTTTGAAATTAAGGTAAGAACCAACAGCTTGAATGATTTTTTTCTATGTTTACTTTTTTGCAAAGCTTTCAATCTTTTTGTAAATGTGTGAATACGCGACAGGTTAAAATCAATGTAACAATCTCTACATCAGTCAAGCTCTCAGATGAACAATTCCAAACAAAGTGTTGAATAAGTGAAGCGAGTGGTTCTTGATCACGAAAGCAATGTGAATTATACGCCACCAATATTTGTCTATGCAAACAGAACCTTGTGTAATTTGATAACATATATGTGCTACAGTGCAAGTCACTGAACATTTCTACACAACACCCGAGGGAGAAGAATCAGAAATATGAGGTCGAGTATAATTTGGAATAGCAGAAACCTCGAGAAATTGGTCTCTGATGTAACCTATGGATAATTGTACACATACTTAGCGAAGCCGAGTTGCAGCATACGAGAACATTTTTTTCTCCAGTTATTTCCCTGCTCTAGTTCCTCTACTTATTACTCTTATGGTCTCTAATGTGTGGACAGGATGCAAAATGCTCGCAGAGTCTTAAATTTAGTGTGCGGCAGATTTTTTAATTTCATTCTGGGGATATGGGGTTTACTGGCAAGCTCGGCACTTATTGCCCATCTCTTGCTGACTTTGAGAAGGTGGTGGTGAGCCGCCTTCTTGAACCGCTGCAGCCCGTGTGGTAAAGGTGCTCCCACAGTGCTGTTAGGGAGGGAGTTCCAGGATTTTCACCGAGCGATCATGAAGGAACAGTGATATACTTCTAAGTCAGGATGGTGTGTGACTTGGAGGAGAACTTGGAGGTGATGGTGCTCCCAAGCACCTGTTACCCTTGTCCTTCTGGATGTGGAGGTGGCAGCCTCGACATATCATGGTTCCGTCCTGGTCAAAATCCTAGAACTCCCTACCAAACAACACATGGTCCAGATGGATTAAATCCACGCATTTTAAAAGAATCTTGGAAGAGATAGCAGAGGCATTACTACACATACTAATAATTCATTAGAAAAAGGTGTAGTGCCAGAGGACTGGTGGATATCTAATGTAAAACCTATATTTAAGAAGCGAGATAGAAGATGTCTAGTTTACAAAGCTAGGTGACAGTGTCAGTTGTGAAGAGGATGTGAAGAGGTTTCAAGGGGCTCTTGACAGGCTCAGTGAGTGCGTGAGAACATGGCAGATGGAATATAATGTGGATAAATGTGAAGTTGTCCACTTTGGTAGAAAAAACTGAAAGGCAGAGTATTTCCTAAATGGTGAAAGATTGGGGAATACAGATGCTCAAAGGGACCTGGGTGCCCCTGTACATGAGTCACTGAAAGTGAATGTGCAGGTGCAGCAAGCCATTAGGAAGGCAAATGGTATGCTGGCCTTCATTACAAGAGGATTTGAGTACAGGAGTAAAGAAGTCTTACTCCAATTATATAGGGTCTTGGTGAGACCACACCTGGAGTACTGCATACACTTTTGGTCTCCTTGCCTAAGGAAGGATATACTTGCCATAGAGGGAGTGCAACGAAGGTTCACGAGATTGATTCCTGGGATGGCGGGACTGTCGTATGAGAAGAGATTGAGTAAACTAGGTCTGTATTCTCTGGAATTCAGAAGAATGAGAGGGGATCTAATTGAAGCATACAAAATTATTACAGGGCTTGATAGGATGGATGCTGGGAGAATGCTTCCCTTGGCTGGGGAGTCTAGAACCAGGGGCCACAGCCTCAAGATAAAGGGTAGGGCATTCAGGACTGAGATGAGAAGAAATTTCTTCACACAGAGGGTGGTGAATATTTGGAATTCTCTACCTCAGAGGGCTGTGGAGGCTCAGTCATTGGGTATATTCAAAACAGAAGTCGATAGATTTCTGACTAGTAAGGGAATCGAGGGATATGGCGATGGGGCCGGTGAATGGAGTTGTGGCAGAAGATCAGCCATGATCTCATTGAATGGCAGAGCAGGATGTAAGGAATTAGCACATGCTAGCAGGGTTGGGGTTGTTGTCTCTGGCCAGTCAGAAGCCTCTGAGCTGCTCCAGGGACCCCCAAGTGGTTTTGAAGCGCTCCGCCATTCCTGGTTCTGACCGGCGGACTTATTCGGTAGCGATGTAGACAGAAAAACGTGACTCGTGGTTTAGGTGCAAAACAGATCAGTATCTATTGAAACAAAAACAAAGAAACAACTTAAAAATTGATACAGCACAGCTCTGCCTGGTACAGCACTTCTACTTAACGCAGTACACTCAGTGTCCACTAGAGCGCTTCTTGCTCAGTGCAACACTCCTTTAAATACAGCACTTTAAAAACAGCTACACAGTGTTCACCACAGCACTTATCTGCTTGGTGCAACACCCCCTTTTAATACAGTTTTAATATAGAAACACCTTGCTCACTACAGCACCTTTGCATAGTGGCTTTTACTTAAAAACAGCACTTTAATACAGTTGCTTTCAGTGTTCACTGAAGCACTTCTCGCCTTAGTGCAACACTGTTACTTAAATAGGGGAGGAGAGAATGGACACAACGAGTGAAGATCGACTAAAATCACAGTTCAAACAAAATTCCCGCTTAATTCCCACCCCTATACCTATCCTAAGATGCCTTGTAAAAGGCCAGAAAAATATATGCTCACCAATGAAAATGCCTTCTCCGTGCCCTGCGATCTTTGATCTTCACTGCCCCAAAGTAAGAACACCCCAATATTTTAAAAGTAAACTGCTGGTGTTCCACTTCTTCAGGCAGACTCCCACGTTGTAGAGGGCACAGAGGCAAGGCCAGAGAGAGAGGGATGGCTTCTGAGAAGCTATCTTTTATACCCCACCTGGAGCCGAAATGTTCCCGCCCAGATCCAGACGTATCTGGGCCAAACAAAAGGGACCCAAAACCGCTCCCACTGTCTGCAATGGGTTCTGATGAATTACCCATTCATTCAAACCGTTCCCTTTCAGTTCAAATGTGTCTTCAATTGTCCGTGATGGGCTTTCGAATAAAGCTGCAGTGGTTTGAAATGTGTCCATTTCCTTGATTGCTTGAGTAAATAGCCTTGAAGGTATTGTAAACAAAAAGTCATTGTCCTTGTGGTCAGACTGAAACCAGTCTCAAGTGGTTAATCCTTTGTGTAGCAGTTTCTGTAAACACATCGATTGTCTCTGCAGGGAGGGGAAACTCCCTAAACTGCCTTTGATTGGCAGTCTGGTCAGCCATCTTTGATCTTCACCTTTTTCACAGACACACACACAAGCTGCATTTTCAAGTCCTTTGTCTTTTGCCATGCAGTCTGGTGGCCATTTTGAGCCCCT
The DNA here is from genome assembly GCF_052327205.1 of Somniosus microcephalus. Classification (NCBI taxonomy): domain Eukaryota; kingdom Metazoa; phylum Chordata; class Chondrichthyes; order Squaliformes; family Somniosidae; genus Somniosus; species Somniosus microcephalus. Next base: position 112,869,659 of record NW_028225179.1, read on the forward strand.
GGATTTTTAAAGGTATATTACCCAGGTATTCTTTAATCAAAATTAATCTTCAGAACTGTAGGAAATTTCAAAATTATTGCGAAATCCTACAGTCCCCCATCGGATACTAAAACTTGCTTGTAGTATCTTTGTCAAAACTGAGCAATAATTTCTGACCCCCCACAAACAACCTTCCCTTATACTTAACTAAATCTATCTTTGATCCCCCGACACCTCCATCTCCCCTGCCCAGAGAGAATCGTAGTACGGCAGGCATCTATAGACAGAAAACCCAAAATTAATTAAATAATCAATACACGGAGGGGGTCCAATGCCCCTGCACCAATTATATTCACAATAAGTCAAGCATGGAGGGGATCCTACACCCCTTCACCGCTTGTAACATAATTTTAACATGATACAACTTCTTTAAAGGGGCTGTCACCCAGCCAACATATCTGCTAAAAAAAACAGATGGAAGACAAACGAGCTTCCTTTAACTCCAAACAATCAGTAAAATAATTAACAAGTTCTGTAAATTCTTAGTCTTAAACTGTATTTCTAGCAGCAGTTTTTAAAAATGTTGTGGGCATCTGTTTCCTGCAGACCCCTTCCTTCGTGGACTAGGGTTGCTTCTTCTCTCGACTCCCATGACACGCTGGTCCCCTGTGCTTTCTGGAACTCTGAAAAAGACAAAACAAAACATCTCACCAGCTCCCCTGGCTCGGGGGGGGGGGGTTGTAATCAGGTCCCGCGACCTGGATCCACAATACATTTCTGGAACGGTACCACACTCAAAACTTATACACTAATATTATTTCAATACAAAACAAAACTTAACACGTTCTACCTTAATACACATTCTACCTTAAATCTTTAGTCACACATTACTTGACCAAAACTATATACAAGCGCCGCCCATCTCTGGGTGGCCAGCTTAATCCCTGGTTGGGCTGCCACAGGCTGCTCCCTGCAGCATGGCTGGACTGATTCCAGCTTATAGACCCTCACAGCTTATGGCTGCTAGTTGGGGACATCCTACATTTGGCCTCTCCCTGACGCGGGAGACCGCCCTACTGAAAAGTGGGTGACCATACTTTCTTGGGCTGGGGTACCCGAAGAGATCTCCTAGGGAGTGTTGCCGGTGGGGCTACCCTGGTGAGCAGGCCCTTAGCTTGGGTCACACTCCCTGCTGGCTGGGGACCTCCTCCTTTGAGTCCCTCCCTTCCCAAACCTGGGCTGGGGACAGGCAATCCCTTGCCACTGGCTGCCGGTGGCTGACAGCCTTCCCCTTCAGGTCTAAAACCTGGTTCAGGCTCCTCTCCGGAGTCCCACAAGAGAGGGGGAATCACTCGGGCCAAGTGCTGGGGAGCTTCTACAATCCCAGCTGCCTGTTCCCCTGCCCCCTGCTGAAACAACCCGCATTGTTTGATATGACTGGCTGCCTACCAGTAATCCTGTTCAAAATCATGAATAACTCCTCCCCTGACACAAGCCACAGCGCCTGCCTGTGCAGCCTGTGAACTTGTACCTGCTGTGGGCTGGGGATTTCTATTCTCAGGTTCACTCCCAGCTGCCTGTTTCCCTGTGGGTCCCATTAAGCTAGATGGGACCCCGTTAGACCGGGGTGAATTGGTCAGGTCCTCCGAGTGGACCACCGTGCTGGAGGCTCCAGTGTCCACCGAATATCTCCCCTGCACCATCTCAACCCCCATCTCAACATAGGGCCTGCTCCACTCAGCATTTTCGCGGGGACACAGGTCAACAGGCTGCACTGGCTCTAGTCATTGCTGGGAGTGGGGTTGGGCAGACAGGGTTAAAACACCGGTGGTGGCTGCTACTACCCCCTGGCCAGTCAGAAGTGACCGTAGGGACTGCAAAAAGGACTCAATTGCTGCGGGAGGGAGGTCTGGCCCTGCCTTTTGGGCTGGGGCTGTGGGATCCATTTCTCTGTCCTTCCAAGGATTTTTACAGTCTTTTCTCCAGTGACCATCTTTCCCACACCCGTAGCAATTTAACCTAGCCTGAGAGGGCCGGTTCCCCTCCTAGTGCCACTCTTTCTTACTCTGGCTCCCAGGTTTAACCTCATGGACTCTTCCCTTGGGTTGGGGAGCCTCGATACCCCTCATGTTCCTGAAGGCTACTGTGAGCCGGCGGATCAACGCTTCTTCGGTGGTCTGGGGGTCTCGGGGGTCAAACCAAGCCAAGATCTGGGCTTGGATCAGGGGTAGGCTGTTTGTCATGAGACACTGGAGCCAGTGAGTCAATTGGACTGGGTCCAGCGCTGCCCGCCCTGGCATTCCTGGGCATGCGCTCCGGTAGACTGGCCAGAGCCTGTCTGCGAATGCCTGCGGGGACTCCCCTGGGAGCTGCACTGTTCTTTCCACCCGAGCGAATGGGCTACCATCATTGAGTCCCATGGCCTCCAATACCTCATTCTTAAGACCCTCATAATCCCTCTGCCACCTTTTGCACTCACCAGATAGGGACTGGAGGAAATCACCTGCCAGGGAAAACAGCAGCATTTTTGCTTGCTCTGCCTCATCGCAGTCATTTACACAAGCTGCCTGTTCTATCTCCCTGAAGTTCATAGAGGGGTCTCCCTTTTTAGTGAGCTTGGGGATGTGGCTAACCATGTCCCTGAGCTGTTGGCTGCCATACGGCACCACAAGCTGATTCTGGATATCCCCTGGGTCATCTTCATCAACGGGCGGACCGTAGCTCCGTTGTCGGAGGGGTTACACTGGTCCTGGTCGCGGCCTATTTAGCGGGGCCTGCTGTGCTTCCTCTACCTTCCCATCCTCCACCCGCCTTTGCTGCCAGAGCTCCCGAAAGCCCGGAGCCGTGGGTGGCGGTCGTGGGACCTCTAATTCCCTGACCAGCCTTTCCCTGGGTGTTGCCTGTGGGACGGTTTTAATTGGGTTGCCAGTAAAATCCGACTGACCTGCCTTCAGGCTGATCAGACATATCATCCCCTTTGCTCTTTTTAAAGCCATATTCAGGCTTTCTAGTACGATAGCAAAATACTGCAGATGTTGGAAATCCGAAATAACAAAAGAAAATGCTGGAAAAACTCAGCAAGTCAGGCAACATCCGTGGAGAGAAATTTGAGTTGATGTTTCGGGTTTGACCCTTCTTCAAAACTGGAGAGAAAAGGAACTAGATCGAAGGCAGGGCTGCGATCGGACAAAAGAATAAAAGAACCAAAAGAAGTAAAAGAGATTAGAAGCTAGACGAGATGGTAATAGGCTGTGATTAGGTGTAAAGTGTGCTGGCAGGGCAAAAGATAGCTGCCAGGTGTGAGAGAGAAACAAAAGGAGAGGGGGGGGGGAGAAAGGAAAGGAGTGGAAAAATATAAGTGAAAATGAAATAGGGGCCGAGGTTATGATCTGAAATTGTTGAACTCGATATTGAGACCGGAAGGCTGCAGACTGCCTAATCGGAAGATGAGGTGCTGTTCCTCGAGTTTACGTTGAGCTTCCGTGGAACAGTACAAGAGGCCAAGGACGGTGAGGTCCGAGTGGGAATGGAGCGGTGAATTGAAATGACAGGCGACCGGAAGCTCGGGGTCACCCTTACGGACTGAACGGAGGTGTTCCGCAAAGCGGTCACCCAATCTGCGTTTGGTCTCCCCAATGTAGAGGAGACCGCATCGTGAGCAGCGAATACAGTATACTAGATTGCGGGAAGTACAAGTAAATCGCTGTTTCACCTGGAAGGGGTGTTTGGGGCCCTGGACAGTGGGGAGGGGGGAGGTATAGGGGCAGGTGTTACATCTCCTCCGCTTGCACGGGAAGGTGCCAGGCGAAGGGGAAGGGCTGTTTGGGGTGATAGAGGAGTGGACTAGGGTGTCTCGGAGAGAGCGGTCCCTGCGGAATGCTGAAAGGGGAGGGGAGGGGAAGATACATTTGGTGGTGGGATCACTTTGGAGGTAGCGGAAATGCCGGAGGATTTTTCCGCAACCGAGGATTCCCCTCTACCGTGGTTGACACTGCCCTCGACCGTGTCAGTTCTATCTCCCGCACCTCTGCCCTCACCCCTGCCACTCCCTCCCGGAACCACGATAGGGTTCCCCTTGTCCTCACCTTTCACCCCACCAGCCTCCACATTCAACGGATCATACTCCGGCATTTCCGCTACCTCCAAAGTGATCCCACCACCAAACGTATCTTCCCCTCCCCTCCCCTTTTAGCATTCCGCAGGGACCGCTCTCTCCGAGACACCCTAGTCCACTCCTCTATCACCCCAAACAGCCCTTCCCCTTCGCCTGGCACCTTCCCGTGCAAGCGGAGGAGATGTAACACCTGCCCCTATACCTCCCCTCTCCCCACTGTCCAGGGCCCCAAACACCCCTTCCAGGTGAAACAGCGATTTACTTGTACTTCCCGCAATCTAGTATACTGTATTCGCTGCTCACGATGCGGTCTCCTCTACATTGGGGAGACCAAACGCAGATTGGGTGACCGCTTTGCGGAACACCTCCGTTCAGTCCGTAAGGGTGACCCCGAGCTTCCGGTCGCCTGTCATTTCAATTCACCGCTCCATTCCCACTCGGACCTCACCGTCCTTGGCCTCTTGTACTGTTCCACGGAAGCTCAACGTAAACTCGAGGAACAGCACCTCATCTTCCGATTAGGCAGTCTGGAGCCTTCCGGTCTCAATATCGAGTTCAACAATTTCAGATCATAACCTTGGCCCCTATTTCATTTTCACTTATATTTTTCCACTCCTTTCCTTTCTCCCCCCCCCTTTCCTTTTGTTTCTCTCTCACACCTGGCAGCTATCTTTTGCCCTGCCAGTACACTTTACACCTAATCACAGCCTATTACCATCTCGTCTAGCTTCTAATCTCTTTTACTTCTTTTGGTTCTTTTATTCTTTTGTCCGATCGCAGCCCTGCCTTCGATCTAGTTCCTTTTCTCTCCAGTTTTGAAGAAGGGTCAAACCCGAAACGTCAACTCAAATTTCTCTCCACGGATGTTGCCTGACTTGCTGAGTTTTTCCAGCATTTTCTGTTGTTATTCAGGCTTTCTATCTCTGCTCTACAGGGGCCATGATCTGCTTCCTCAAACCCTTGCTCGCTGGCCAGCTTATATGCTGCCTTTACTTCCCTAAATTTTTCCTCCTGCTCTTTTACTCCTTATATGAGGCGAGTGTTCTCCTCCCGCACCCTCATCTCCTTGTTCTTGGCCTCTGCAACTAGGCACTTCAGGTACTCTGACTCGTACCTCGCGTGGCTTTTCCCCTCACTAAACTGAACTACCAGGCGCTCTACCTTGGCCTGGTATTCCTCAACCTCCCTTTCCCTATCCCAACTCTCTGCTCTGGCTTCCCTAATCCTGCGGGTAACCACCCCAAGCCTGCGGGAACCTAACCACAAACAAACCAGTGGGATAAAAAGAAACCCAATAAGGGCTGCTCTCTCCAGACTCAAACCACTGTCTGCCACATCGTACACCGTTGCCGACAGTCCTGCCGCAGTCGCCATTTTGTAGGAATTAACAACGGGGGGGGGTTATTTGTCTCTGGCCAGTCAGAAGCCTCTGAGCTGCTCCAGGGACCCCCGTGTGGTTTTGAAGCGCTCCCCTATTCCTGGTTCTGACCGCTGGACTTATTCGGTAGCGATGTGGACAGAAAGACGTGACTCGTGGTTTGGGTGCAAAACAGATCAGTATCTATTGAAACAAAAAGAAAGAAACAACTTAAAAATTGATACAGCACAGCTATGCCTGGTACAGCACTTCTGCTTAACCCAGTACACTCGGTGTCCACTAGAGCGCTCCTTGCTCAGTGCAACACTCCTTTAAATACAGCACTTTAAAAACAGCTACACAGTGTTTACCACAGCACTTCGCTGCTAGGTACAACACCACTTTTTAATACAGTTTTAAATACTGTACTTTAAAAACAGCTACACAGTGTTCACCACAGCACTTATCTGCTTGGTGCAACACCCCCTTTTGATACAGTTTTAATATAGAAACACCTTGCTCACTACAGCACCTTTGCTTAGTGGCTTTTAATTAAAAACAGCACTTTAATACAGCTACATTCAATGTTCACTGAAGCACTTCTCGGCTTAGTGCAACACTGTTACTTAAATAGGGGAGGAGAGAATGGACACAACGAGGGAAAATTGACTAAAATCACAGTTCTAACAAAATTCCCACTTAATTCCCAACCCATACCTATTCTAAGTTGCCTTGTAAAAGGCCAGAAAAATAAATGCTCACCAATGAAAACGTCTTCTCCGTGTCCTGCGATCTTTGATCTTCACTGCCCCAAAGTAAAAACACCCCAGTATTTTAAAAGTAAACTGCTGGTGTTCCACTTCTTCAGGCAGACTCCCACGTTGTAGAGGGCACAGAGGCAAGGCCAGAGAGAGAGGGATGGCTTCTGAGAAGCTATCTTTTATACCCCACCTGGAGCCGAAATGTTCCCGCCCAGATCCGGATGTATCTGGGCCAAACAAAAGGGACCCAAAACCGCTCCCACTGTCTGCAATGGGTTCTGATGAATTACCCATTCATTCAAACCATTCCCTTTCAGTTCAAATGTGTCTTCAATTGTCCGTGATGGGCTTTCGAATAAAGCTGCAGTGGTTTGAAATGTGTCCATTTCCTTGATTGCTTGAGTAAATAGCCTTGAAGGTATTGTAAACAGAAAGTATTGTCCTTGTGGTCAGACTGAAACCAGTCTCAAGTGGTTAATCCTTTGTGTAGCAGTTTCTGTAAACATATCGATTGTCTCTGCAGGGAGGGGAAACTCCCTGAACTGCCTTTGATTGGCAGTCTGGTCAGCCATCTTTGATCTTCACCTTTTTCACAGACACACACACAAGCTGCCTTTTCAAGTCCTTTGTCTTTTGCCATGCGGTCTGGCGGCCATTTTGATCCCCTGGATTTTTAAAGGTATATTACCCAGGTATTCTTTAATCAAAATTAATCTTCAGAACTGTAGGAAATTTCAAAATTATTACGAAATCCTACAAGGCTCGAAGGGCTGAATGGCCTACACCTGCTCCTATTTCTTATGTTCTTATGAACTATAGCCCAATCAGATTAACATCGGTGGTAGGAAAAATATTGGAATTCCTACTAAAGGAGACAATAGAAGAACATCTAGAAACCAAAAATATAATAACAAATAGTCAGCATGGATTTCAAAATGGAAAGTCCTGCGTGACCAACCTAATTTAATTTTTTGAAGAGGTAACATAGAGAGTGGACAATGGTAATGTTGTAGGTGTAATTTATCTAGATTTTCAAACGGCCTTCGATAAGTTACTCCATAATAGACTAATGAATAACGTCAAGGAATGTGGAGTCAGGAGACAAGTAGCAGAATGGATTGCTAGCTGGCTTCAAGACAGAAAGCAGAGAGTAGGAGTAAAGGGTAGCTATTCACAGTAGTAGAAGGTGGGAAGTGGGGTCCGACAAGGATCAGTGCTGGGACCACTGTTGTTCACAATTTACATTAACTATTTTGACTTTGAAATCAGAAACACAATTTCTAAATTTGCGGATGACACCAAATTGGGGAGATTGTCAATACTGAGGAGGACTGCAACAAATTACAAGAAGACATTAATAAACTTGCAGAATGGGCATATAATTGGGAAATGAAATTCAACACAGATAAATGTGAGGCATTACATTTTGGTAAGAAAAATAGGGAGGTCACATATTACATGGAAAATAAGAATCTAAATGGGGTAAAGGAACAAAGGGATCTTGGAGTAGAAATACACAAATCACTAAAAGTTGTCACACAGGTTAGCAAGGCCATAAAAAATCAAACCAAGCACTAGGGTTTATTTCTTGAGGGATAGAATTGAAAAGTAGTGAAGTTATGCTAAACTTGTATCGAACCTTAGTTAGACTGTGGCGGAGACCACATAAGGACAATAATACAATTCACAATGTATAGCCAATGTGGTTATATGTACCTAAACATAATTCACTATGTATAGCCAATGTTGTTATATGTACGTACTTGGTTGGGTTATCGGGGAAGGGTCCCTTTAAGAGGGTCGGTAGCGTGATGACGTCATGCGTCGGTAGCGTGATGATGTCATAGCCCTGCAACGAGGCTGAGAACCTGTCCTCATGGAGAGTGAATAAAGTAACACGCGTTTTGCCTTTGCTGCAACAAAAGTCTCAGAGCCTGTTGATTTCTAATGACTCCAACTATTGTGACCCCACTGCTCTTTTGGACGATTCCAAAGACCGCATCCGAAATGGCGACGAACGCCGTTTCCATCAAACTACCCAAGTTTTGGGAACGACAGGCTGTCGCTTGGTTCGCCCAGGCCGAGGCGCAATTTGCACTCCGGGACATCACCGCGGACGACACGATGTACTACTACGTCGTCTCCACTCTCGGCAGCTCCACCGCGGCCAGAGTCGTGAGCCTGCTCGAGAACCCCCCGGAGCTCAACAAATTCGAAACGCTGAAAACGCACCTCTTAGAAACTTTTGGACTCACTGAAGCCGAGCGCGCACGCCGGCTTCTCTCTCTACCCGGGCTTGGCGACTCCAAGCCCTCGGAGCTGATGGACCACATGCTGGCCCTCCTGGGCACACACAAGCCGTGCTTCCTCTTCAAGGAACTGTTCCTTCAACAGCTGCCAGGTCAGGTATGGTCGGCTTTAGCCAACTTTTCCATTACCGATTTCCGTGACCTGGCCAAGGAGGCCGACAAATTTTTCTTCGCCGGGCAACAGCACTGCGCGGCCACGTGGAGCCCTGCCCCCACCGATACAGCCCAACGGCAGCAGCCCACAAGCCTCTGCTTCGACCACGCGCAGTTTGGCCCCAAAGCCAGGAAGTGCCGGCCCCCGTGCAGTTTTCCCACATCGAAACAAACGAAAGACCACTCGTCGGCTGCTATGGCTGTCGGCCGTTCAGGCAGTTTGTTATTTATTACGGACACCGACTCCGGACGTCGTTTTCTTTGCGACACGGGTGCCCAGGTGAGCGTCCTGCCTACGTCAAACATAGACATGCAAGGGGGGAAACCACAGCCCCGTTCTCGAAGCTGCCAATGGCAGTTCCATCCGCACCTTCGGGAAACAGAGCGTGGCACTTTGTTTTGGCGGGCAGCAGTTCACCTGGGACTTTGTCACGGCAAAAGTGTCCACCCCCCTTCTCGGCGCCGACTTCCTCTGCGCAATGGCCTTTTGGCTACTGTGTTCCCTCAGCGGGTCCAGCACGACGAAGTTGTCCAGCGCACCCTTGGCCTCCGACGAGTTTTCCCGCCTCCTCGCCGAGTTCCCGGACCTCACGAAGCCCACGTTCTCGTCCACCGCCAGCAAACATGGGGTAGAACGCCACATCTTGACCACCGGTCCGCCCGTCTATGCCCACGCTCGGCGCCTCGACCCGGGGAAACTCGCTATCGCTAAAGCCGAGTTCGACACCATGGAGCGCCTCGGCATCATCCGCCGGTCGAACAATCCGTGGGCCTCGCCCCTCCACATCGCTCCAAAACCAGGTGGCGGGTGGCGCCCGTGAGGCGATTACCAGCGCCTCAACAACCCTACGACCCCCGACCGCTACCCGATTCCATACATCCAGGACTTTTCCGCCCGCCTGGCCGGGAAAGTGGTATTCTCGAAAGTGGACCTCGTCCGGGGTTACCACCAGGTCCCTGTCCGGCCGCAGGACGTCCCGAAAACCGCGGTGATCACCCCGTTCGGGCTGTTCGAATTCCTCCGCATGCCATTCGGCCTCAAAAACGCTGCCCAGGCTTTTCAACGCATAATGGACACCGTGTTACGGGACCTGACATTCCTGTTCGTATACCTGGACGACATCCTCATCGCCAACGCCTCCAGGATGGAGCCTTTGGACTCTCTTCCAACGCCTCAGCCAGCACAGCCTAATCATTACCCCAGCCAAGTGCCACTTTAGCCTGTCCTCGATCGACTTTCTCGGGCACCGCATCACGAAGGACGGGGCGGTGCCACTGCCATCGAAAGTGGAGGCCATGATGGACTTCCCGCGACCCCTCACCGTGAAGGCCCTGCAGGAGTTTTTGGGCACGGTGAACTTTTACCATCGCTTCATCCCCCGAGCAGCCCAGCTTATGCGGCCCCTTTATGAGGCCCTCAAAGGCAAGCCCAACAAGCTCGCCGTCGACTGGTCCGAGGAGATGGACAATTCTTTCACGGACACGAAAACGGCCCTGGCTAACGCGACCATGCTGGCGCATCCGTTACTTGATGCGCCGCTCGCTCTCACCACCGACGCCTCAGACTATGCGGTCGGCGCCGTCCACGAACAGTGGGTCAATGGCACCTGGCAGCCGCTCGCCTTCTTCAGCCAGCAGCTCCGCCCCAACGAGCGGCAGTACAGCACCTTCAATCGCGAGCTTCTCGGCCTATACCTCGCCGTCCGACACTTCCGTTTCCTACTGGAGGCTCGCCCGTTCACAGCGTTCGTGGACCATAAACCGTTGACCTTCACCATGGCCAAAGCTTCCGAGCCGTGGTCGGCCTGTCAGCAACGCCAGCTGGCCTTCATCTCAGAGTTTACAACGGACATCCAGCATGTGGCTGGGAAAGACAACCCCGTCGCCGACTGTCTCTCCCGAGCCGTCGCCAGCGCCGTAAACCTCGGCATCGACTACACCCGCATGGCGGCCGACCAGGCCTCCCACCCGGAAGTCCAGGCCTGCAGGACGGCGGTCACAGGCCTTCAAATAGCGGACGTCGCGTTCGACGATGCCGGCACCACACTCCTGTGCGACGTCTCCGTTGGGCAGCCACGTCCCGTCGTGCCCAACGGGTGGAGACGGCAAGTTTTTGACGCCATCCATAATCTTTCCCACCCGGGCAGGAAGCCGTCACAGAAGCTTATGGCGGCTAAGTTCGTCTGGCACAGGCTCAGGAAGGACGTTCGCGACTGGGCCAGCACCTGCGTGGTATGCCAACGCTCGAAAGTGCATCGCCATACTAAGGCACCGTTGGCGCCTTTCGTGGTGCCCGAGAGGCGGTTCGACCATGTTAATGTGGACCTGGTGGGGCCTCTGCCGCCCTCCCGCGGGTTCACCCACCTCCTCACAATGGTCGACAGAACCACCCGATGGCCGGAAGCCGTCCCGCTGTCTTCAACGACGTCCGCCGATGTGGCTCATGCTTTCATCAGCACTTGGGTCGCCTGGTTCGGCGCCCCATCTCACATTTCCTCCGACCGGGGGCCCCAGTTCACGTCGGAGCTCTGGAACGCTGTCGCCCGAGGCCTCGGGTTGAGACTCCACCGCACCACAGCATACCACCCTCAGGCTAACGGGCTGTGCGAACGGTTTCATCGCTCCATGAAGGCCACGCTGCGGGCCAGCCTCTGGGACGACAGTTGGATCGACAGACTCCCCTGGGTCATGCTGGGACTCAGGACCGCCTCCAAGGAGGACCTCCAGTCCTCATCCGCTGAGCTCGTCTACGGACAGCCGCTGCAGGTTCCCGGGGATTTCGTCCCCAATGCAACGGAACCTTGGTCCGCAGCCCGTCAGCGGTCCGACCTTCTGGACAATGCCAAGGTTTTCGCGCCGGTGCCCACGTCGCAGCATGGCCTCCCACAGTCCCACGTTCCGCTCGACCTTCGTGCGGCGGAGTACGTTTTCGTCCGCCACGACGCCCACCGGGGACCTCTTCAGCCACCCTACGATCGACCATTCCACGTCCTGGAAACCGGGGACAAGACCTTCGTAGTGGATGTCAACGGTAAGCCGGACTGCATTTCCATGGACCGTCTTAAGCCAGCCCACCTGGATCTGGATAGACCCGTTGAGTTGGCACAGCCCCCGAGGCGGGGCCGACCTCCGGTTTCTGCACTCTCAGTCCACCACCGAGCGCCCGAGGTCCCTCCGATGAATCCCCCGGTCCCCGCCCTGGAATTAAGGAGCCGTTCCGACCGTGTGATCCAGTTCCCCCAACGACTGACATTGCCAGTGCTAGTGAATTCTGGGGGGACGTATGTGGCGGAGACCACATAAGGACAATAACACAATTGACAATGTATAGCCAATGTGGTTATATGTACCTAAACAGAATTCACAATGTATAGCCAATGTTGTTATATGTACGTACTTGGTTGGGTTATCGGGGCAGGGTCCCTTTAAGAGGGTCGGTAGCATGATGACGTCATGCGTCGGTAGCGTGATGATGTCATAGCCCTGCAACGAGGCTGAGAACCTCAGTCCTCATGGAGAGTGAATAAAGTAACACGCGTTTTGCCTTTGCTGCAACAAAAGTCTCAGAGCCTGTTGATTTCTAACGACTCCAACAAGACCACACTTGGAGTACTGCGTACAGTTCTGGTTGCCATATTGTAAAAAGGATATAGAGGCACTGGAAAGGGTGCAGAGAATATTTACAAGGATGATACTGTGGCAGAACCACTGCATGACTCTGGCTAACTGTATATAATTCTCTTTAACGATGTTCTAACACCAGCCTAAACCTGTACCATTGCGTTAGGCATTACTGTGTTTTGTATATAGAGTTTGCATGTACGGGGCATGGCCCCTTTAAGAGCGTGGGAAAACGTGGGTAAACGCGATGACATCACGTTGCAAACCACAGGGCTGCCCAGGCAGTCCTTGTGGCATCTCCGTTAAGTAAAGACCTGTTTAATTGTTCTCTGGTGTCGATTTCCGTTATTCGTAGGAAGTCGTTAATTCCTACATTGGTGACCCTGTTTTTGTGAACGTTTTCACAGAAGAAGAGCACAGCATGGAAGCAAACGACATTTCACTAAAGCTACTGCAGTTCTGGGAGCAGCAAGCGCCCTCGTGGTTTATTCAGGTCAAGGCCCAGTTCGCCTTGAGGAACATCGATAAAGATCAGACCAAGTATCTTTATGTGGTCTCCGCACTCGACAGCTCTACCGCCTCTCGGAACGTCAGCCTCCTCGAAAACCCCCCCAATGGAGCGCAAGTATGAGACCCTCAAAGCGCGGTTACTGCAGGTTTTCGGGCTCACAAAATCGGAGCGCGCCCGTCGATTACTCGCTATGCCCGGGCTCGGGGACTCCAAGCCTTCAGAGTTGATGAGCCAAATGCTCGCACCCCTGGGCTCAGAACGGGAATGTTTCCTATTCCGCGAGATTTTCCTCAGCCAACTGCCTGAACAGATACAAGCTGCCCTGGCCAAATCTGAAATTGAAGAGTGCGCAACACTCGCTGAGGAGGCTGACAAAATTTTCTCTGTAACTCGGCAGCACTGCGCCGCCATGAGGCACCCATCCCCCACAGACGCCGCCCCAGCTCGTCAGCCTGCTGGGCTGTGTTTCTACCATGCGCAGTTCGGCGCGAAGGCGAAGCGTTGCCGCCCTCCCTGCAGTTTTCCCCAACAAAGCAAAAAACGACTGACAATGCGACCACCGAGGGATGGGTCTAACGGGCACCCCGCGGCCGCGATGGCGATCGGCAATGCGGGAAAATTGCTGTTCATCACTGATACTCTCTCCGGTCGTCGTTTTCTGTGTGACACCAGAGCGCAGTGCAGCATTTTACCCGCGTCTGCCCTCGATGTGCAGACGGGGAAACACGGCCCCACCCTTGAAGTGACAATGGCGGAGTAATTCGGACCTTCGGCAGACGGCGAGTGGAGGTGTGCCTCGGGGGCAACGTTTTCACTGGGAGTTTGTTACGGCCAAAGTTTCCCAGCCCCTCCTTGGCGCGGATTTCCTGTGCGCCAACAGCCTGCTGGTCGACATTAGGAACCGATGGCTGATCAATGCAGCAACTTTTAATTCTCTTCCGTGTTACCGCAGTAACACTACATCACGCACCGTCTCCTGTATGTTCCTGACTCCTGATGAGTTCGCTCGCCTGCTCGGCGAGTTCTCCGACCTGACACGACCCACGTTCTCCTCCACAGCCATGAAACATGGTGTGGAACACCACATCACCACCAACGGCCCTCCGGTCTACGCGTGGGCCCAACGCCTGGAACCTGGCAAGCTGGCGGTCGCAAAGGCGGAGTTCGCAACCATGGAACTGTTAGGGATTATTCGCCGGTCAAATAGTCCCTGGTCTTCACCCCTCCATGTCGAACCGAAGCCTGGCGGTGGATGGCGGCCATGCGGCGACTATAGATGCCTAAACGACGCCACCACTCCTGATTGGTACCCGATCCCCCACATTCAGGATTTCTCTGCCCATTTGGCAGGGAACACCGTGTTCTCAAAAGTCGACCTCGTCCGGGGCTACCACCAGGTCCCAGTTCATCCACAAGACGTCCAGAAGACCGCAGTCATCACCCCATTCGTCCTCTTCGAGTTTTTACGGATGCCGTTTGGGTAAAAGAACGTCGCCCAGGCTTTCCAACGCCTGATGGACTCCGTGCTGCGGGACCTCAAGTTCCTCTTCCTCTACCTAGATAATATCCTAATTGCCAGTCCTACTAAGGAAGAACATACCTGTCACCTACGCACCCTTTTTCGACGCCTCAGCCAACACGGCTTGATTATCAACCCAGCCAAGTGTCAGTTTGGCCTGCACCAAATTGACTTCCTGGGGCATCGCATCACCTCAGAGGGAGCGGTTCCTTTACCTTCGAAGGTAGAGGCGGTGACATCCTTTCCGCACCCGCAGAACGTAAAGGCCCTGCAGGAATTCCTAGGCATGGGAAACTTTTACCACCGTTTCTTGCCTAAGGTGGCACTACTCATGCAGCCCCTGTACGAGGCCCTCAAGGGCAAGACTGGCAAGAGCCCGGCAGACTGGACGGATGACATGGCCCGAGCGTTCGCCGACACCAAAAGCGCCTTAGCCAACGCGACTATGCTGGCGCACCAGCTGCCAGGAGCCACCATCGCCCTCACCACCGATGCATCGGACTACGCAGTCGGTGCCGTGCAACAGCAGTGGGTGAACGGGATGTGGCAGCTGTTGGCATTCTTCAACCGTCAACTACGGTAGAACGAGAGAGCATACAACATGTTCGACCGGGAGTTGCTCGCCCTTTTTCTGGCCATCCGCCATTTTCAGTTCCTATTGGAAGGACGTCCTTTCACCGCCTTTGTGGACCATAAGCCACTAACCTTTGCAATGGCCAACACCGCCGAACCGTGGTCAGCCTGACAGCAGCATCAACTGACCTACATATCCAAATTCACCACGGATGTACCGCGCGTGGCCGGTAAGGACAACCTGGTGGCAGACTGCCTCTCCCGCACGATCGTCAATACAGTTCATTTGGGCATCGACTACGCCCTCATGGCAGCGGACCAAGCCTCAGACCCGGAAGTCCAAGCTTACAAAACGGCTATCACTGGCCTCCAGTTGGCCGACGTCCAGTTCCATTCGGCAGTTATCACGCTGTTGTATGACGTCTCTGTAATGATCAATAACATGTCATTCTAGAGTGATACACTAGATGGAGCCGTAGAGCTGTATAGAGCTGTATATTTAGTTGTATGTGTTTAATACTACACTACCCACGATGCACTAGGCTACCCACAAGGTAGTAGTCAAGATGGCTGCCTGCACACAGAAGTACATATGCTGAATCTCTACAGGATGCTGTATAATAGAGAACATGTACCGAATAAATGACTAAGCAAAAGTTAGCTGTTCATAATGCAAACGACTAGTTATTAATGAACATAACATGGTACCAGGAGTTGTGAAATTCTGCTAAACATTGTGAAACGCGACATGGAAACTTTGAAGCCACCAGGAGGTTTGAATCTCACGGGAAATGTCGACTACAATTGGCGGGCTTTCAAACAACAATTCGAACTCTACATTGCTGCCATTGGGTTCGGTACGAAGCCAGACGCAAATAAAGTAGCATTGCTGCTTACGGTTGCAGGCCCACAGGCGATAGAGGTATTTAATACATTTGTATTTAATCCAGAGGAGAACAGAAACAAATTAGACGATGTGCTAAAGAAATTTGATACACATTGTTCTCCCAAAAAGAATGAAACCTATGAGAGGTATGTGTTCTGTTCAAGGACATAGCGGCAAAATGAGACTTTTGATAGCTTTGTGACCGATCTGAAACTGAAAGCACAGACATGTAATTTCTCTGAGCTGAAAGCATCCATGCTTCGTAACCAAATTGTGTTTGGTATTCATGATAAAAAGGTCAGGGAACGTCTGTTGAGAGAAACCGAACTAACATTGGAAAATGCTGTGAAAATATGCCAAGCCAGCGAGCTAGCTCAAAAGCATGCGAAGACTTTCAGTGAAATCAATAATGATGCGATTGTAGTAAATGCTGCTGTCGGTGCTGTGCCCTACAAAGGGAAGAAACATGGGCAGAACTGAAATGAAAAGCAATCGGAGGAAGGAATTTTTAATTGTAAACGCTGTGGTTACAAACACCAGTTAATACAATGCCCAGCATTTGGAAAAATGTGCACAAAATGTCATGGAAAGAATCACTTTGCCAAACAACGCTTTTCAAATTAAAAACAAAGAAAGGGCAACAAGTCCAAGTCAATGTGATTGAGGACACTGATTTAAGTGAGACAATTTTTGTACGAATGGTGTCATGTGACAATGTCAAAAATGATACAGAAAATGTGGAGCCCTCAGGTATGGACAATGCTGAACATAAAATTAATGCAGTAAAAGAGGACAAATGGATGATCCCACTGCAGATAAATGGAGTATTAGTTACATTGAAACTGGACACTGGGGCAAAAGCAAACTTAATTAGTATGAGTGACATTAAAAACATGAAAGAAAAGCCCAAAACACAGAAAAAGTCAGTACTACTGAAGGACTATAATGGACAGAAAATAGATAGCTTAGGTGTATGCAGACTTAAAGTGACAGTCAAAGACAAAGTGCATCATCTCATGTTTTCTGTTGTGGCTGAAGGACTTGATTCACTACTGGGTGACAAAGCTTGTGAGGACTTAGAACTGGTCAAGAGAGTCTACTGTATAAACTGTGCCATAAGCAGACCAGATGACTCGTTGGATTCTGTAGTGAATAATTTCCAGAATGTGTTCAAAGGATTTGGAGTTCTACCATTCACTTACAAGATCCAGCTAAAGGAGGATGCTCAGCCAGTGGTACATGCTCCACGAAGAGGTCCAGCACCCCTGTGTGACCGGCTCAAGAATGAACTGGACAGAATGACCACACTAGGAGTCATCAGGAAATTCGAAGAGCCAACAGACTGGGTTAACTCCATGGTATGTGTAAAGAAAAAGAACAATGATCTAAGAATATGCATGGATCCAAAGGACTTAAATTAAAACATAAAACGTGAACACTACCAGATTCCCAAGCGAGAAGAAATCACCAGTGAAATGTCAGGTGCCAGATACTTTACAAAGCTCGATGCCTCACAAGGATTTTGGCAACTAAAACTGGATGAAGAGAGCACCAAATACTGTACCTTCAACACACCATTTGGCAGGTATTGTTTCCTCAGAATGCCTTTTGGGATAATATCTGCATCTGAAATCTTTCATAGAGTGATGGAACACATAATTGAAGGTCTGGAAGGAGTTCGGGTCTATGTTGATGATATCATCATCTGGGGCTCCACACTGAAAGAACACAATGAGAGACTGACTAAAGTGCTACAGAGCATACGCCGGAACGGACTGAAGCTCAACAAAGCCAAGTGTCAGTTTGGCATCCAGGAAGTCACTTTCCTAGGAGATAATCTATCTGGTAAAGGAATAGAGCCAGATGTGGAAATAGTAAACGCCATACTTAACACGCCCCGACCCACTGATAAAAAAGGAGTGCTACGCATCATGGGGATGATAAACTTCATTGGAAAGTTCATTCCTAACTTGTCAACCAAGACAGCCTGTCTGCGAGACCTGTTACATAAAACAAATGAGTTTGCATGGACAGACAGACATGAACATGAGTGGATGAATCTCAAAACAGTGCTGACAACCACACCTGTACTCATTTTCTTTCACCCAACAAAGAGAAACAAAGTGTCAATGGATGCATCAAAAGGTGGCCTAGGCACGGTCTTGCTACAAGCAGAGGGTGAAGATTGGAAGCCTGTTGCCTATGCCTCCAGGTCTATGACTGATACTGAGTGTCGATACGCCCAGATTGAAAAGGAATGTCTAGGCTTGTTAATTGGATTAGAAAAGTTCCATGGCTACATATATGGACTTCCCACCTTCACAGTTGAGACAGACCACAGCCCACTGGTTGCCATCATTAAAAAGAACCTGAATGAGATGTCTCCAAGGATTCAACGACTCATGATGAAGCTGCAAAGATATGACTTTGAACTGATCTACACACCAGGCAAATACATAGTGTTAGCAGATGCACTATCCCGAGCACCCACAATGAGTCATGTGAGCTCTACTGAAGAAGACGTGGATGTTCATGTGAGTATGGTCACTGCTGCGCTGCCCGTGTCAGACACAAAATCAAAGCAAATAGCAGCAGAGACAGTAAAAGATACAGTGTTACAAACAGTAATAGAGAACATTCATCATGGTTGGCCAAAAGGTTCCTGTCCAAAATACTTTCACATAAGGTCAGAATTGAGTGTCGCAAGTGGACTATTACTAAAACAGAACAGAATAGTCATTCCACAGGCTCTACATCAAGACATGCTCAAAAGGATTCATGAGGGACACCTTGGAATTGAAAAATGCAAAAGGAGAGCAAGAGACACTGTTTATTGGCCTGGCATAAATAAGGACACTGAGAACATGATAGGCAAATGTGAGACATGTCAGAAACACCAAAACAAACAAACAAAGGAACCAATGATAGTAGCTGACTTACCAACAGCACCATGGCAAAAGGTTGGTATGGACCTCTTTCATTTAAATGGTAAAGAATATCTAATAAAGATTGACTACTATTCTAACCATCCTGAAATGGCGCTGCTCTCAAGCACATCAGCAAGCAGTGTCATAATGCATGTGAAATCCATCTTCGCCAGACATGGAATTCCCAGGATTGCCGTCAGCGACAATGGTCCGTGCTTCAACTGTAAGGAGTGGCAACAGTTTGCAGCACAGTATGAATTTCAGCACATCACATCCAGTCCTTTGTATGCTCAGTCAAATGGTAAGGCAGAGAAAGGTGTTCAAGTTCTCAAGCAGCTACTGAAGAAAGTGACAGAAAGCAAGTCTGATCCTTCTCTCACCCTGCTGAGCTACCGAGCCTTACCTTTATACTGTGGTTCTTCACCTGCTGAACTACTAATGGGTCGCAAGTTGAGCACCATGCTACCCTGCTGTGCAAAAGAACAGCAAAGTAAGGAACTGAGACAGAGACTTCAACTGTTAAAGCTGAAACAGAAATCATACTATGACAAGTCATCCAAAACTCTAAAACCATTGACAAGGGATGATGTTGTCAGGATTGAGGATCCAGATGCATGGAACAGGAAAGCTACAGTTCTTGAGGAAGTACAACCAAGGTCATACACTGTTAGAACTGAGGAAGAACAGATTCTCAGGAGGAACCGCCGTTCCCTCCTGAAAACACAAGAAACTATCCAAGAGCAGATTGATGACAATGCCGCAACTGAATCTTGTCATTCACCACCAGAACAATCTCATGAAAACACATCAGACTTACTTGTGCTGAGAAGACCCACACGTGTAGTAAAAAAGCCTGATAGACTTAATCTTTGAGTACAAAGAAAAACTATATTGAAAATGTATTGACTGTTGTGAAAATGTTTATGTTTATAGAGCACTAACAAAAGTGTTACTGATATCATCTTTATCGTTTTTCTTCAAAGTTGATTGATATTGATTTAGTTAATCTCAAAGAAAGGGGGATGTAATGATCAATAACATGTCATTCTAGAGTGGTACACTAGATGGAGCCATAGAGCTGTATAGAGCTGTATATTTAGTTGTATGTGTTTAAGACTACACTACCCACGATGCACTAGGCTACCCACAAGGCAGTAGTCAAGATGGCTGCCTGCACACAGAAGTACATATGCTGAATCTCTAGAGGATGCTGTATAATAGAGAACATGTACCGAATAAATGACTAAGCAAAAGATAGCTGTTCATAATGCAAACGATTAGTTATTAATGATCATAACAGTCTCCGTACAGGATCCTCGCCCTGTCGGGCTGGTCGTCTGGCGCCGCAAAGTGTTTGACGCCATACATGGGTTGTCACACCCAGGGATGAAGGCCTCTCAGAAGCTTATGTCAGCAAAATTTGTATGGCATGGCATGCAAAAAGATGTCCGTGACTGGGCCAACACCTGCGTGGCCTGCCAAAAGGCCAAGGTACAGCACCACATCAAAGCTCTGTTGGCCACCTTCACAGTTCCGGACCTACTTTTTGACCATGTCAACATGGACCTGGTAGGACCACTCCCACCCTCCCATGGTTTTTCACACATCCTGACTATGGTTGACCGCACCACCAGATGGCCGGAGGTGGCCCCTCTGTCATCCACTACTTCGGCGGACGTGGCCAGGGCGTTCATTTCCTCCTGGATCGCCCGTTTCGGAGTGCCCGCAGATATTTCGTCAGACAGGGGACCGCAGTTTTCTTCCGAACTCTGGAATGCAGTGGCCCAAGGACTCAGTGTCAAATTGCACCACACCACAGCCTACCACCCACAGGTGAATGGCCTCTGCGAACACTTCCACCGGTCAATGAAAGCTGCCCTGAGGGCCAGCCTCCAGGACACTGGATGGGCAGACAAGCTTCCGTGGGACCTGTTGGGCCTTCACACGGCCCCCAAAGCAGACCTTCACTCTTCATCAGCGGAGCTTGTGTATGGTCAGCCGCTGCGAGTCCCAGGGGACTTCCTACCAACATCGATGGAGCCATGGTCCGCGTCTGCCCAGTTTGCTAGTCACCAAGAGGCGGCCAGATGTTTCGCACCGGTGCCCACTTCGCACCATGGGCTGCAGAGGTCACACGTTCCCACGGAGCTTCACAAGGTTGAATACATTTTTATTCACCATGACGCACATAGGGATCCACTCAAGGCCCCATATACCGGTCCCTTCCGCGTGTTGGAAGCAGGGGACAAAACCTTCACGGTAGATGTCGGTGGTAAACCGGACCACATTTCGGTCGACCGCTTAAAGCCAGCACATTTAGACCTCGACCGCCCCGTCGAGACAGCACAACCGCCGAGACGGGGTCGGCCACCCATCGTCGTTACGGCAGACCAAGTGCGACCGCCCGCCAGACCGCCAGACGACCAGCAGCCTCCGCCTCGAGAGTACAGGAATCGTTCTGACAGGCTCGTCAGACCCCCTCACCGTTTGACTTTGTCCGTTAAAGCGAATTCTGGGGGGGGGCATGTGGCAGAACCACTGAATGACTCTGGCGAACTGCATATAATTCTCTTTAACGATGTTCTAACACCAGCCTAAACCTGTACCATTGTGTTAGGCATTACTGTGTTTTGTATATAGAGTTTGCATGTACGGGGCGTGGCCCCTTTAAGAGCGTGGGAAAACACGGGTAAATGCGATGACATCATGTCGCAAGCCATGGGACTGCCCAGGCAGTCCTCGTGGCATCTCCGTTGAGTAAAGACCTGTTTAATTGTTCTCTGGTGTCGATCTCCGTTATTCGTAGGAATTCGTTAATTCCTACAATACCAGCAATGCGAGGGTATACCTATCAGGAAAGGATGAACAGGCTGGGTCTCTTTTCTCTTGAAAAGGGAAGACTGAGGGGTGACCTAATAGAGGTCTTTAAAATTATGAAAGGTTTTGATAGAGTGGACACAGAGAGAATGTGTCCACTTGTGGGGAAGAGCAAAACTAGAGGCCATCAATATAAGATCGTCACCAAGAAATCAAATAGGTAATTCAGAAGTAACTTCTTTACCCAGAGAGTGGTGAGAATGTGGAACTCGCTACCACAGGGAGTGGTTGAAGCGAATAGTATCGATGCATTTAAGGGGAGGCTGGACAAACATATGAGGGAGAAGTGAATAGAGGGTTACGCTGATAGATTTAGATGAGGAAAGACTGGAGGAGGCTCGAGTGGAGCATAAACACTGGCATGGACTGGTTGGGCTGAATGGCCTGTTTGTGTGCCGTATATCCAATGTAATCCTGTGTAAAAGATTGTGGGCGTGCCTTCACCACACGGACTGCAGCAGTTCAAGAAGAAGGCCCACCACCACCTTCTCAAGGGCAAGAAGGGATGGGCAATAAACGCCGGCCATGCCTGCAGCGCCCATACTCCCCAGAGTGAAATTAAAAAATCTGCCGCACACTTTATATTTCAGGTTTACATGTCGTTATTATCATTAATGGATGCAATGCACCACAATCAGTGGATTGTTAGTGCTGCTAATTTAACACATGCTAGACTGGCCTTCTACGACCTTTGGGCATAGGCCAAAGCAGTGTAACTCGGGTATCATGTCAGTAAGCAAGACTTGCGATGCCCAACACCAGCTGATAGTCTTGTGGTGCGTAAGCTTCTGAGAGTCTGTGGTGTAACTCCACTCAGGTGGGGGGACTACATCTTAAAGATACCTTGAACTGCCTGGGAGATTTATAGAACTGTTTAGATGCAGGGTAGCGGTGCTCTGTGGATGCATTGCTGATAGTAGGGGTTGTTAACGTCTCTGTATCACATCCCTATACCCACTATTTAAATAAAGGGAATACCGTCCTAAGGAGAGAATGGATAATGGGTGGTTAAAATCCAGAGAGCTGAATGTAGTAGAAGTACATTAAGGGGTGTGTAATATAATCGCGTGTAACTATTACAATACTTTGATCTTTAACCAAATCCGTGAGAAGTTTCTCAGCGAATTTCTTCACCAAGTAATGTCCATATATCTGATTGGATAAAAACAGCTAGGGGAAAGGTCAAAGCTTGGCTTAACCTGTGCCTGTCTTCGTCTGTCAGGTGACAGCTGGGGATGGGACTCCTGGAAGAGAGATCAGTGAAGCGAAGAAAACGGTGCGAATCTACCAGTCCAAGAGCAAGAGCTACCTCCACTTCAATGTACCGCACCACGTGCTCGATCCAGACAGCTCGTTTTCTGCCGATGTAACAGCTGTCACTCCTACTGGCAGTGAGGCGATCAAATACTATTATTATATGGTTAGTACATTATTATAACAGGATTGTTATAAAACTCAATTTACACACAAATACGGGCTTAAAAATTATTAATAATAGAAAGAAGAAGGAAATAAATTGGATGATTCTTGCACTATTCGCGATTTGGGGACATCCATCTCTCACACACTCTCACACACTCTCTCACTCTCTCTCACACACTCTCTCTCTCTCACACTCTCTCTCACACTCTCTCTCACACTCTCTCACACTCTCTCTCACACACACACACTCTCTCACTCTCTCTCACACTCTCTCACTCTCTCTCATGCACACACACTCTCTCACGCTCTCTCTCACACTCTCTCTCACTCTCTCTCACACACACACCCTCTCACACTCTCTCACACTCTCTCACACTCTCTCTCACACAAACACACTCTCTCACACTCTCTCGCTCTCTCTCACACTCTCTCACTCTCTCTCACACTCTCTCACTCTCTCTCACACTCTCTCACACTCTCTCTCACACAAACACACTCTCTCACACTCTCTCGCTCTCTCTCACACTCTCTCACTCTCTCTCACACTCTCTCGCTCTCTCTCACACTCTCTCACTCTCTCTCACACTCTCTCACTCTCTCTCACACTCTCTCACACTCTCTCACTCTCTCTCACTCTCTCTCACACTCTCTCACTTTCTCTCACACACACACTCTTTCACACTCTTAGTCTCTCTCACACTCTCTCACACTCTCTCTCACACACACACACTCTCTCACACTCTCTCACTCTCTCACACTCTCTCATGCACACACTCTCTCTCTCTCTCTCACACACTCTCTCTCACACTCTCTCTCGCACACACACACTCTCTCACTCTCTCACTCTCTCTCACACTCTCACACACACACACTCACACTCTCTCACTCTCTCTCACACTCTCACTCTCTCTCACACACACTCTCACGCACACACTCTCCCTCTCACACCCTCACTCTCTCTCACACACTCTCTCTCTCACACACACTCTGTCACACACTCTTTCTCTCTCTCACACACACACACTCTCTCTCACTCTCTCACACACTCACACACAATCTCTCTCACACTCTCTCGCACACACACTCTCTCACACACTCTTTCTCTCTCTCACACTATCTCTCTCACACACTCTCACACTCTCTCTCACTCTCTCACACACTCACACACAATCTCTCTCACACTCTCTCACACACACACTCTCTCACACACTCTTTCTCTCTCTCACACTATCTCTCTCACACACTCTCACACTCTCTCACTCTCTCACACACTCACACACAATCTCTCTCACACTCTCTCACACACACACTCTCTCACACACTCTTTCTCTCTCTCACACTATCTCTATCACACACTCTCACACTCTCTCTCACTCTCTCACACACTCACACACCCTCTCTCACACACTCTTTCTCTCTCTCACACAATCTCTCTCACACTCTCTCACACACACACTCTCTCACACACCCTTTCCCTCTCTCACACTATCTCTCTCACACACTCTCACACTCTCTCTCACTCTCTCACACACTCACACACTCTCTCACTCTCTCACACACACACACTCTCTCACTCTCTCTCACACTCTCTCTCACTCTCTCTCACACTCTCTCACACTCTCTCTCACTCACACACTCTCTCACACTCTCTCACTCTCTCTCACACTCTCTCTCACTCTCTCACACTCTCTCACACTCTCTCTCACACACACACACTCTCACACTCTCACTCTCTCACACACACACACTCTCTCTCACTCTCTCACACACACACACTCTCTCACACTCTCTCACTCTCTCTCACACTCTCTCACTCTCTCTCACACTCTCTCACACTCTCTCTCACACACACACACTCTCTCACACTCTCTCACTCTCTCTCACACTCTCTCACTCTCTCTCACACTCTCTCACACTCTCTCTCACACACACACACTGTCTCACACTCTCTCACTCTCTCTCACACTCTCTCTCACTCTCTCTCACGCTCTCTCACACTCTCTCTCACACACACACACTCTCTCACACTCTCTCACTCTCTCTCACACTCTCTCTCACTCTCTCACACTCTCTCACACTCTCTCTCACACACACACACTCTCTCACACTCTCTCACTCTCTCTCACACTCTCTCTCACTCTCTCTCACACACACTCTCTCTCTCTCACACACACTCTCACGCACACACTCTCACACTCTCACACTCACTCTCTCACACTCACTCTCACACTCTCTCACACACTCTTTCTCTCTCTCACACAATCTCTCTCACACACTCTCACTCTCTCTCACTCTCTCACACACACACACTCTCTCTCAATCTCTCACACACACACACACTCTCTCACACTCTCTCACTCTCTCTCACACTCTCTCTCACTCTCTCTCACACACACTCTCTCTCTCTCACACACACTCTCACGCACACACTCTCACACTCACTCTCTCACACTCACTCTCACACTCTCTCACACACACACACACTCTCTCACACTCTCTCTCACACTCTCACACACACACTCTCTCACACACTCTTTCTCTCACACAATCTCTCTCACACTCTCTCACACACACTCACACACACTCTCTCTCACACTCTCTCACACACACACTCTCTCACACACTCTTTCTCTCTCTCACACTATCTCTCTCACACTCTCTCACACACACACTCTCTCACACACTCTTTCTCTCTCTCACACTATCTCTCTCACACACTCTCACTCCCTCTCACCCTCTCCCTCACGCTCTCCCTCACGCTCTCCCTCACTCTCTCTCTCACTCTCTCTCTCACACTCTCTCTCACACTCTCTCTCACACTCTCTCTCATACTCTCGTTCACACTCTCGATCACACTTTCACACACACTCTCTCACACTCTCACAAGCACACACTCTCACACTCTCTCACACTCTCTCACACTCTCTCACTCTCTCTCACTCTCTATCACACTCACTCTCTCACTCTCTCTCACGCTCTCAATCTCTCGCACTCTCTCTCACACACTCTCTCCCTCACACTCTCTCTCACACACACACTCACACTCTCACACACTCTCTCTCACACGCACTCTCTCTCACACACTCTCTCTCACACTCTCTCACACACTCTCTCTCACACACACACTCACACACACTCACATACACTCTCTCACGCACTCTCTCACACTCTCTCTCACACTCTCTCTCTCAAACTCTCTCTCTCACACTCTCTCTCACACTCTCACACACTCTCACACACACTCTCACTCTCTCGCTCTCTCTCACACTCTTTCTCGCGCACTCTCTCACACTCTCTCACAATCTCTCACACTCCCTCACTCTCTCTCACACACACACTCACACACACTCACATACACTCTCACACACACTCTCTCACACACTCTCTCTCTCTCACTATCTCAGTCTATCTCTCACACTCTCTCTCACACAGACCCTCACACAGACTCTCTCTCACACTCTCTCACACATCTCTCACACTCTCTCTCTCTCTCTCTCACACTCTCTCTCTCACACTCTCTCTCACACTCTCACACACTCTCTCACACACACTCTCACTCTCTCGCTCTCTCTCACACTCTTTCTCTCACACTCTCTCACACTCTCTCACAATCTCTCACACTCCCTCACTCTCTCTCACACACACACTCACACACACTCACATACACTCTCACACACATTCTCTCACACACTCTCTCTCTCTCACTCTCTCACTCTATCTCTCACACATCTCTCACACAGACCCTCTCACACACTCTCACACCCTCTCACACATCTCTCACACACACTCTCTCTCTCTCTCTCACTCTTTCTCTCTCACTTTCTCTCACACTCTCTCTCACACAGACCCTCACACAGACTCTCTCTCACATTCTCTCACACATCTCTCACACTCTCTCTCACTCTCTCTCACACACACACTCTCTCTCTCTCTGACTCTTTCTCTCTCACTTTCTCTCACTCTCTCTCACACACTCACACTCTCTCACACTCTCTCTCACACAGACCCTCACACAGACTCTCTCTCACACTCTCTCACACATCTCTCACACTCTCTCTCACTCTCTCTCACACACACTCTCTCTCTCTCTCACTCTTTCTCTCTCACTTTCTCTCACTCTCTCTCACACACTCACACTCTCTCTCACACACTCACACTCTCTCACACTCTCTCACACTCTCTCACAATCTCTCACACTCCCTCACTCTCTCTCACGCACACACTCACACACACTCACATACACTCTCACACACACTCTCTCACACTCTCTCTCTCACTCTCTCTCTCACTTTCTCTCACACTCTCTCTCACACACTCACACTCTCTCTCACACCCTCTCACACACTCTCACAGCTTACGTTACTGAGTTAGTAATCCTGAGACTTGGCCTAATGATGCGGAGACGTGAGTTGAAATCCCACCATGGCAGCTGGGGAATTTAAATTCAGTTATTTAAATAAATCTGGAATAAAAAGCCAATGGTGACCATGAAACTATCGGATTGTCATAAAAACCCATCTGGTTCACTAATGTCCTTCAGGGAAGGAAATCTGCCGTCCTTACCCGGTCTGGCCTAAACATGACTTCAGAACCACAGCAATGTGGTTGACTCTTAACTGCTCTGTGAGTTGTACCAAACCGCTGCAAAGAAGTATCACCACATGGACTGCAGCGGTACAAGAAGGTGACACAGCCCCAGCTTCTCAAGGACAATTAGGGATGGGCAATAAACGCTGGCCTTGCCAGCGACGCCCACATCACATGAAAGAATATAACAAAAGCACACACATAATGCACACAACACACATGTACGCGAACGGACAAACACACGTGCACACATACACAGACACCCAAGCCCATGCACGTACACAGGCCACCTTGCACTGTGAACATTATATGAGATTGTTGTTTCTCCAGATTCTGACATTGTAGTTCCTGTTTCCGCAGATTATAAGCAAAGGCAAAGTGCGAGAAATGGATAGAATTTTGAAAACGGGATTGACCAAACTTCCGCTCACACTGAGCGTCGCCATGGTGCCAGCGTTCCGTCTTGTTCTCTACTATTACATAAATGTCGGAGGCAAAACAGAAATGGTGGCAAATTCAGCGTGGATTGATGTTAAGGATGTTTGTGAAGGAAAGGTATGATCATTCTTCTGTGTTATGAATATTATAAATAATGTGACTGTATCCTTTAATATGCTGTATAGGAACAACCAGCCTTGGTGTGGGGGGGGGCGGTAAAAGAACAATTTTACACCACTGCTTGCAGTAAACAATTAGCTTACCAAAAATTGACTTCTGGGACTAATTTTACTCAAAATCTAAAATATCTCTGCAGGTTTTGCAGATGTTACTTGTGTATGCTAATGGTCTGAAGCGAGATTAAGCGACCAGAAAGCTTCAGGTTGAGAGGAGAAAGGCAAATATTGGAGAGAGGGGGGTGGGTGCGTACGAACTGATGAGAAGATCAGACTTGTCTAACTTATTCTGCAATATTAGATTGAGAAATGATCCACGTGGATAGGCAGTTATTATCTCTTTCTACCTGTTTGACTAGTGGAACAATTGGAACTGAACCTTGTCTGCTTTTCAATGTGTTCCCTCGGAACACCGCCGTCACCAGTTGTATCCATACTGATGAAGTCAGGCACCATGCGTGTTTCTGTTTTTCCACAGGTCCCCTCAGATCCTTAACTTCACCGGAATTGTGTTTTTGCATCAACTGACCCGGACAGCAATAGCGGCAGGAAGCAGGGAAACCAGCCGTTAAATTGCTCGGTGGTTCTCCTCTAACTCCAGCAGGAGACCGGCGGTTCCTTTTGTGCCGTTTCTTCAGATGTTTTTGCCGAAGTTACGGCGGGGGGAACCGGACCAACCCCCGTGGAATTTCAGGGCACAGTTTGTTAGAAAAAGTTTGTGCCAGGAGGAGTTTGTTGCCACTGGGAAATGCGCCAAATCGCAAAAGAGACTTTTTCAAAGACGTGTTTATTTGCAACACCAGAAGCTCTGATTGGTCCGCTTGGATGACAAGTCCTGATTGCTGATTGGTCCCCCCTGGAGGAGAAGACACACCCAGCAGTTTCTCTGGAGTGTGGAATTGGATCCTCCCTGCCTACGTAATCATTGACTTTGTAAAGTGTGATTCGAGCCATTCTGACTGCCGACTCCGGACAGAAGACAGTTCGCAGGGAACAGACTGGGCTCAACCTCGCCAGTTCAGACAATCTCCGACCCCCCAAACAAGTTCCTTCCCTCCGCCGCCCAAGTTTCTGACCACCTCCCACCACCCACAGCCCCGGTTCCTGACTAACTCCCCCAAGTATCTAACATTCTACCCCTGCACAAGTACCTGACCCAGATCCCCCACCCCCGCCCAAATTTCTGACCACCTCCCCCCCGCCCAAGTGCCTGACCACCTCCCCCCAACCAACTCTCTGACCTCCACCCCTGCCCAAGTAACTGTTCTCCTCCCCCTGCCCAGCGTCTGACCTCCTGCCCCCACTGCCCAAGTGTCTGATCACCTCCCCCCACCGAGTGTCTGATCTCCTCCCCATCGAGTGTCTGACCTCCTCCACTCGCCCGAGTGTCTGACCTCCTCCCCGCCCGAGTGACTGCCCTCCTCCCCGCCAGAGTGTCTGACCTCCTCCCCCCGCCCGAGTGACTGCCCTTCTCCCCGCCCGAGTGTCTGACCTCCTCCCCGCCAGAGTGTCTGACCTCCTCCACTCGCCCGAGTGACTGCCCTCCTCCCCGCCCGAGTGTCTGACCTCCTCCCCGCCTGAGTGTCTGACCTCCTCCCCCCACCGAGTGTCTGATCTCCTCCCCATCGAGTGTCTGACCTCCTCCACTCGCCCGAGTGACTGCCCTCCTCCCCGCCCGAGTGTCTGACCTCCTCCCCGCCTGAGTGTCTGACCTCCTCCCCCCACCGAGTGTCTGATCTCCTCCCCATCGAGTGTCTGACCTCCTCCACTCGACCGAGTGACTGCCCTCCTCCCCGCCCGAGTGTCTGACCTCCTCCCCGCCTGAGTGTCTGACCTCCTCCCCCCCCGAGTGTCTGATCTCCTCCCCATCGAGTGTCTGACCTCCTCCACTCGCCCGAGTGACTGCCCTTCTCCCCGCCCGAGTGTCTGACCTCCTCCCCGCCCGAGTGTCTGACCTCCTCCCCCCACCGAGTGTCTGATCTCCTCCCCATCGAGTGTCTGACCTCTTTCCCCCGCCCGAGTGTCTGACCTCCTCCCCCTGCCCAGCGTCTGACCTCCTGCCCCCACTGCCCAAGTGTCTGATCACCTCCCCCCACCGAGTGTCTGATCTCCTCCCCATCGAGTGTCTGACCTCCTCCACTCGCCCGAGTGTCTGACCTCCTCCCCGCCCGAGTGACTGCCCTCCTCCCCGCCAGAGTGTCTGACCCCCTCCCCCCGCCCGAGTGTCTGACCTCCTCCCCGCCCGAGTGTCTGATCTCCTCCCCGCCCGAGTGTCTGATCACCTCCCCCCACCGAGTGTCTGATCTCCTCCCCATCGAGTGTCTGACCTCCTCCCCACGCCCGAGTGTCTTACCTCCTCCCCGCCCGAGTGTCTGACCTCCTCCCCCCGCCCGAGTGTCTGACCTCCTCCCCCCGCCCGAGTGTCTGACCTCTTCCCCCGCCCGAGTGTCTGACCTCCCCCCGCCCGAGCGTCTGACCTCTTCGCCCCACCCGAGTGTCTGACCTCCTCCTCCCGCCCAAGTGTCTGAATTCTTCCCCCCGCCCGACTGTCTGACCTCCCCCCGCCCGAGTGTCTGACCTCCTCCCCCCGCCCGAGTGTCTGACCTCCTCCCCCCGCCCGAGAGTCTGACCTCCTCCCCCCGCCCGAGTGTCTGACCTCCTCACCCCCGCCCGAGTGTCTGACCTCCTCCTCCCGCCCGAGTGTCTGAATTCTTCCCCCCGCCCGACTGTCTGACCTCCCCCCGCCCGAGTGTCTGACCTCCTCCCCCCACCCGAGTGTCTGACCTCCTCCCCCCGCCCGAGAGTCTGACCTCCTCCCCCCGCCCGAGTGTCTGACCTCCTCACCCCGCCCGAGTGTCTGACATCCTCCCCCCGCCCGAGTGTCTGACCTCCTCCCCCCGCCCGAGTGTCTGACCTCCTCCCCCCGCCCGAGAGTCTGACCTCCTCCCCCCGCCCGAGTGTCTGACCTCCTCACCCCGCCCAAGTGTCTGACCTCCTCCCCCCGCCCGAGTGTCTGAACTCCTCCCCCCGCCCGAGTGTCTGACCTCCTCCCCCCGGCCAAGTGTCTGACCTCCTCCCCCCGCCCAAGTGTCTGACATCCTGCCCCCGCCCGACTGTCTGAACTCCTCCCCCCACCCAAGTGTCTGACCTCCTCCACCCGCCCAAGGGTCTGACCTCCTCCCCACGCCCAAGGGTCTGACCTCCTCCCCCTGCCCATGTGTCTGCCCTCCTCCCCCGGCCCAAGTGCCTGACCTCCTCCCCCCGCCCGAGTGTCTGACCTCCTCCCACCGCCCAAGTATCTGACCTCCTCCCCCCGCCCAAGTGTCTGACCTCCTCCCCCCGCCCGAGTGTCTGACCTCCTCCCCCCGCCCGACTGTCTGACCTCCTCCCCCCGCCCGAGTGTCTGACCTCCTCCCCCCGCCCGAGTGTCTGACCTCCTCCCCCTGCCCGAGTTTCTGACCTCCTCCCCCCGCCCGGGTGCCTGACCTCCTCCCCCCGCCCGAGTGTCTGACCTCCTCCCCCCGCCCGAGTGTCTGACCTCCTCCCCCCGACCGAGTGTCTGACCTCCTCCCCCCGCCCGAGTGTCTGACCTCCTCCCCCCCGCCCGAGTGTCTGACCTCCTCCCCCCGCCCGAGTGCCTGACTTCCTCCCCCCGCCCGAGTGCCTGACCTCCTCCCCCCGCCCGAGTGTCTGACCTCCTCCCCCCGCCCAAGTGTCTGACCTCCTCCCCCCCGCCCGAGTGTCTGAACTCCTCCCCCCGCCCGAGTGTCTGACCTCCTCCCCCCGCCCGAGTGTCTGACCTCCTCCCCCGCCCGAGTGTCTGATCTCCTCCCCCCGCCCAAGTGTCTGACCTCCTCCCCCCCGCCCGAGTGCCTGAACTCCTCCTCCCGCCCGAGTGTCTGAACTCCTCCCCCGCCCGAGTGTCTGATCTCCTCCCCCCGCCCGAGTGTCTGAACTCCTCGCCCCGCCCGAGTGTCTGACCTCCTCCCCCCGCCCAAGTGTCTGATCTCCTCCCCCCGCCCGAGTGTCTGACCTCCTCCCCCCGCCCAAGTGTCTGATCTCCTCCCCCCGCCCGAGTGTCTGACCTCCTCCCCCCGCCCAAGTGTCTGATCTCCTCCCCCCGCCCAAGTGTCTGATCTCCTCCCCCCGCCCGAGTGTCTGACCTCTTCCCCCGCCCGAGTGTCTGACCTCCTCCCCCCGCCCGAGTGTCTGACCTCCTCCATCCGCCCGAGTGTCTGACCTCTTCCCCCGCTCGAGTGTCTGACCTCCTCCCCCCGCCCAAGTGTCTGACCTCCTCCCCCGCCCGAGTGTCTGACCTCCTCCCCCGCCCGAGTGTCTGACCTCCTCCCCCCGCCCGAGTGTCTGACCTCCTCCCCCCGCCCGAGTGTCTGACCTCCTCCCCCGCCCGAGTGTCTGACCTCCTCCACCCGCCCGAGTGTCTGATCTCCTCCCCCCGCCCGAGTGTCTGACATCCTCACCCCGCCCGAGTGTCTGACCTCCTCCCCCCGCCCGAGTGTCTGACCTCCTCCCCCCGCCCGAGTGTCTGACCTCCTCCCCCCGCCCGTGTGTCTGACCTCCTCCCCCCGCCCGAGTGTCTGACCTCTTCCCCCCGCCCAAGTATCTGACCTCCTCCCCCCGCCCGAGTGTCTGACCACCTCCCCCCGCCCGAGTGTCTGACCTCCTCCCTCCGCCCGAGTGTCTGACCTCCCCCCCCGCCCGAGTGTCCGACCTCCTCCCCCCGCCCGAGTGTCTGACCTCCTCCCCCCGCCCGAGTGTCTGACCTCCTCACCCCGCCCGAGTGTCTGACCTCCTCACCCCCGCCCGAGTGTCTGACCTCCTCACCCCGCCCGAGTGTCTGACCTCCTCCCCCCGCCCGAGTGTCTGACCTCCTCCCCCCGCCCGAGTGTCTGACCTCCTCACCCCGCCCGAGTGTCTGACCTCCTCACCCCGCCCGAGTGTCTGACCTCCCCCCCCGCCCGAGTGTCTGACCTCCTCCCCCCGCCCGAGTGTCTGACCTCCTCCCCCCGCCCGAGTGTCTGACCTCCTCCCCCCGCCCGAGTGTCTGACCTCCTCCCCCCGCCCGAGTGTCTGACCTCCTCCCCCCGCCTCAGTGTCTGACCTCCTCCCCCCGCCCGAGTGTCTGACCTCCTCCCCCCGCCCGAGTGTCTGACCTCCTCACCCCACCCGAGTGTCTGACCTCCTCCCCCCGCCCGAGTGTCTGACCTCCTCCCCCCGCCCGAGTGTCTGACCTCCTCCCCCCGCCCGAGTGTCTGACCTCCTCCCCCCGCCCAAGTGTCTGATCTCCTCCCCCCGCCCAAGTATCTGATCTCCTCCCCCCGCCCGAGTGTCTGACCTCTTCCCCCGCCCGAGTGTCTGACCTCCTCCCCCCGCCCGAGTGTCTGACCTCCTCTGCCCGCCCGAGTGTCTGACCTCTTCCCCCGCTCAAGTGTCTGACCTCCTCCCCCCGCCCCAGTGTCTGACCTCCTCCCCCGCCCGTGTCTGACCTCCTCCCCCGCCCGATTGTCTGACCTCCTCCCCCCGCCCGAGTGTCTGACCTCCTCCCCCCGCCCGAGTGTCTGACCTCCTCCCCCGCCCGAGTGTCTGACCTCCTCCACCCGCCCGAGTGTCTGATCTCCTCCCCCCGCCCGAGTGTCTGACATCCTCACCCCGCCCGAGTGTCTGACCTCCTCCCCCCGCCCGAGTGTCTGACCTCCTCCCCCCGCCCGAGTGTCTGACCTCCTCCCCCCGCCCGAGTGTCTGACCTCCTCCCCCCGCCCGAGTGTCTGACCTCTTCCCCCCGCCCGAGTGTCTGACCTCCTCCCCTCGCCCGAGTGTCTGACCTCCTCCCCCCGCCCGAGTGTCTGACCTCCTCCCCCCGCCCGAGTGTCTGACCTCCCCCCCCGCCCGAGTGTCTGACCTCCTCCCCCCGCCCGAGTGTCTGACCTCCTCCCCCCGCCCGAGTGTCTGACCTCCTCACCCCGCCCGAGTGTCTGACCTCCTCACCCCGCCCGAGTGTCTGACCTCCTCACCCCGCCCGAGTGTCTGACCTCCTCCCCCCGCCCGAGTGTCTGACCTCCTCCCCCCGCCCGAGTGTCTGACCTCCTCACCCCGCCTGAGTGTCTGACCTCCTCACCCCGCCCGAGTGTCTGACCTCCCCCCTGCCCAAGTGTCTGACCTCCTCCCCCCGCCCGAGTGTCTGACCTCCTCCCCCCACCCGAGTGTCTGACCTCCTCCCCCCGCCCGAGTGTCTGACCTCCTCCCCCCGCCCGAGTGTCTGACCTCCTCCCCCCGCCCCAGTGTCTGACCTCCTCCCCCCGCCCGAGTGTCTGACCTCCTCCCCCCGCCCGAGTGTCTGACCTCCTCACACCGCCCGAGTGTCTGACCTCCTCCCCCCGCCCGAGTGTCTGACCTCCTCCCCCCGCCCGAGTGTCTGACCTCCTCCCCCCGCCCGAGTGTCTGACCTCCCCCCCGCCCGAGTGTCTGACCTCCTCCCCCCGCCCGAGTGTCTGACCTCCCCCCCGCCCGAGTGTCTGACCTCCTCCCCCCGCCCGAGTGTCTGACCTCCTCACCCCGCCCGAGTGTCTGACCTCCCCCCGCCCGAGTGTCTGACCTCCTCCCCCCGCTCAAGTGTCTGACCTCCTCCCCCCGCCCGAGTGTCTGACCTCCTCCTGCCTCAGTGTCTGACCTCCTCCCCCCGTCCGAGTGTCTGACCTCCTCCCCCCGCCCGAGTGTCTGACCTCCTCCCCCCGCCCGAGCGTCTGACCTCCTCCCCCGCCCGAGTGTCTGACCTCCTCCCCCCGCCCGAGTGTCTGACCTCCCCCCGCCGGCGTGTCTGATCTCCTCCCCCCGCCCGAGTGTCTGACCTCCTCCCCCCGCCCGAGTGTCTGACCTCCCCCCGCCCGAGTGTCTGACCTCCTCCCCCCGCCTGTGTAACTGAACTCCTCCCCCCGCCCGAGTGTCTGACCTCCTCCCCCCGCCCGAGTGTCTGACCTCCCCCCACCCGAGTGTCTGACCTCCTCCCCCCGCCCGAGTGTCTGACCTCCTCCCCCCCCCCGAGTGTCTGACCTCCTCCCCCCGCCCGAGTGTCTGACCTCCTTCCCCCGCCCCAGTGTCTGACCTCCTCCCCCCGCCCGAGTGTCTGACCTCCTCCCCCCGCCCCTGTGTCTGACCTCCTCCCCCCGCCCGAGTGTCTGACCTCCTCCCCCCGCCCCAGTGTCTGACCTCCTCCCCCCGCCCGAGTGTCTGACCTCTTCCCCGCTCGAGTGTCTGACCTCCTCCCGCCCAAGTGTCTGACCTCCTCCCCCCGCCCCAGTGTCTGACCTCCCCCCGCCCAAGTGTCTGACCTCCTCCCCCCGCCCGAGTGTCTGACCTCCTCCCCCCGCCCGAGTGTCTGACCTCCTCCTGCCTCAGTGTCTGACCTCCTCCCCCCGCCCGAGTGTCTGACCTCCTCCCCCCCGCCCAAGTGTCTGACCTCCTCCCCCCGCCCGAGTGTCTGACCTCCTCCCCCCGCCCGAGTGTCTGACCTCCTCCCCCCGCCCGACTGTCTGACCTCCTCCCCCTGCCCGAGTGTCTGACCTCCTCCTGCCTCAGTGTCTGACCTCCTCCCCCCGCCCGAGTGTCTGACCTCCTCCCCCCGCCCGAGCGTCTGACCTCCTCCCCCCCGCCCAAGTGTCTGACCTCCTCCCCCCGCCCGAGTGTCTGACCTCCCCCCGCCCGAGTGTCTGACCTCCTCCCCCCCGCCCCAGTGTCTGACCTCCTCCCCCCGCCCGAGTGTCTGACCTCCCCCCGCCCGAGTGTCTGACCTCCTCCCCCCGCCCGAGTGTCTGACCTCCTCCCCCCGCCCGAGTGTCTGACCTCCTCCCCCCGCCCGAGTGTCTGACCTCCTCCCCCCCGCCCGAGTGTCTGACCTCCTCCCCCCGCCCCAGTGTCTGACCTCCTCCCCCCGCCCGAGTGTCTGACCTCCCCCCGCCCGAGTGTCTGACCTCCTCCCCCCGCCCGAGTGTCTGACCTCCTCCCCCCGCCCGAGTCTCTGACCTCCCCCCCGCCCGA
Source organism: Somniosus microcephalus (assembly GCF_052327205.1). Taxonomy (NCBI): domain Eukaryota; kingdom Metazoa; phylum Chordata; class Chondrichthyes; order Squaliformes; family Somniosidae; genus Somniosus; species Somniosus microcephalus. Next base: position 112,905,918 of record NW_028225179.1, read on the forward strand.
GTGTCTGACCTCCCCCCGCCCGAGTGTCTGACCTCCTCCCCCCGCCCGAGTGTCTGACCTCCTCCCCCCCGCCCGAGGGTCTGACCTCCTCCCCCGGCCCGAGTGTCTGACCTCCACCCCGCCCGAGTGTCTGACCTCCTCCTCCCGCCCGAGTGTCTGACCTCCTCCCCCCGCCCAAGTGTCTGACCTCCTCCTCCCCCGCCCAAATGTCTGACCTCCTCCCCCCCGCCCGAGTGTCTGACCTCCTCCCCCCGCCCGAGTGTCTGACCTCCTCCCCCCGCCCGAGTGTCTGACCTCCTCCCCCCACCCGAGTGTCTGACCTCCTCCCCCCCCGCCCAAGTGTCTGACCTCCTCCCCCGCCCGAGTGTCTGACCTCATCCCCCCGCCCGAGTGTCTGACCTCCTCCCCCCGCCCCAGTGTCTGACCTCCTCCCCCCGCCCGAGTGTCTGACCTCCTCCCCCCGCCCGAGTGTCTGACCTCCTCCCCCCCGCCCGAGTGTCTGACCTCCTCCCCCCGCCCGAGTGTCTGACCTCCTCCCCCCGCCCGAGTGTCTGAACTCCTCCCCCCGCCCGAGTGTCTGACCTCCTCCCCCGCCCGAGTGTCTGACCTCCTCCCCCCGCCCGAGTGTCTGACCTCCTCCCCCCCGCCCGAGTGTCTCACCTCCTCCCCCCACCCGAGTGTCTGACCTCCTCCCCCCGCCCGAGTGTCTGACCTCCTCCCCCCGCCCGAGTGTCTGACCTCCTCCCCCCACCCGAGTGTCTGACCTCCTCCCCCCCGCCCGAGTGTCTGACCTCCTCCCCCCGCCCGAGTGTCTGACCTCCTCCCCCCCGCCCAAGTGTCTGACCTTCTCCCCCCGCCCGAGTGTCTGACCTCCGTCCCCCCCGCCCGAGTGTCTGACCTCACCCCCCGCCCGAGTGTCTGACCTCCTCCCCCCGCCCGAGTGTCTGACCTCCTCCCCCCGCCCGAGTGTCTGACCTCCTCCCCCCCCGCCCAAGTGTCTGACCTCCTCCCCCGCCCGAGTGTCTGACCTCATCCCCCCGCCCGAGTGTCTGACCTCCTCCCCCCGCCCAAGTGTCTGACCTCCTCCCCACGCCCGAGTGTCTTACCTCCTCCCCGCCCGAGTGTCTGACCTCCTCCCCCCGCCCGAGTGTCTGACCTCCTCCCCCCGCCCGAGTGTCTGACCTCTTCCCCCGCCCGAGTGTCTGACCTCCCCCCGCCCGAGCGTCTGACCTCTTCGCCCCACCCGAGTGTCTGACCTCCTCCTCCCGCGCAAGTGTCTGACCTCCTCCCCCCCGCCCGAGTGTCTGAATTCTTCCCCCCGCCCGACTGTCTGACCTCCCCCCGCCCGAGTGTCTGACCTCCTGCCCCCCGCCCGAGTGTCTGACCTCCTCCCCCCGCCCGAGAGTCTGACCTCCTCCCCCCGCCCGAGTGTCTGACCTCCTCACCCCGCCCGAGTGTCTGACATCCTCCCCCCGCCCGAGTGTCTGACCTCCTCCCCCCGCCCGAGTGTCTGACCTCCTCCCCCCCGCCCGAGAGTCTGACCTCCTCCCCCCGCCCGAGTGTCTGACCTCCTCACCCCGCCCAAGTGTCTGACCTCCTCCCCGAGTGTCTGAACTCCTCCCCCCGCCCGAGTGTCTGACCTCCTCCCCCCGCCCGAGTGTCTGACCTCCTCACCCCGCCCGAGTGTCTGACCTCCTCACCCCGCCCGAGCGTCTGACCTCCTCACCCCGCCCGAGTGTCTGACCTCCTCCCCCCGCCCGAGTGTCTGACCTCCTCCCCCCGCCCGAGTGTCTGACCTCCTCACCCCGCCCGAGTGTCTGACCTCCTCACCCCGCCCGAGTGTCTGACCTCCCCCCCGCCCAAGTGTCTGACCTCCTCCCCCCGCCCGAGTGTCTGACCTCCTCCCCCCACCCGAGTGTCTGACCTCCTCCCCCCGCCCGAGTGTCTGACCTCCTCCCCCCGCCCGAGTGTCTGACCTCCTCCCCCCGCCCCAGTGTCTGACCTCCTCCCCCCGCCCGAGTGTCTGACCTCCTCCCCCCGCCCGAGTGTCTGACCTCCTCACACCGCCCGAGTGTCTGACCTCCTCCCCCCGCCCGAGTGTCTGACCTCCTCCCCCCGCCCGAGTGTCTGACCTCCTCCCCCCGCCCGAGTGTCTGACCTCCCCCCCGCCCGAGTGTCTGACCTCCTCCCCCCGCCCGAGTGTCTGACCTCCCCCCGCCCGAGTGTCTGACCTCCTCCCCCCGCCCGAGTGTCTGACCTCCTCACCCCGCCCGAGTGTCTGACCTCCCCCCCGCCCGAGTGTCTGACCTCCTCCCCCCGCTCAAGTGTCTGACCTCCTCCCCCCGCCCGAGTGTCTGACCTCCTCCTGCCTCAGTGTCTGACCTCCTCCCCCCGTCCGAGTGTCTGACCTCCTCCCCCCGCCCGAGTGTCTGACCTCCTCCCCCCGCCCGAGCGTCTGACCTCCTCCCCCGCCCGAGTGTCTGACCTCCTCCCCCCGCCCGAGTGTCTGACCTCCCCCCGCCGGCGTGTCTGATCTCCTCCCCCCGCCCGAGTGTCTGACCTCCTCCCCCCGCCCGAGTGTCTGACCTCCCCCCGCCCGAGTGTCTGACCTCCTCCCCCCGCCTGTGTAACTGAACTCCTCCCCCCGCCCGAGTGTCTGACCTCCTCCCCCCGCCCGAGTGTCTGACCTCCCCCCACCCGAGTGTCTGACCTCCTCCCCCCGCCCGAGTGTCTGACCTCCTCCCCCCCCCCGAGTGTCTGACCTCCTCCCCCCGCCCGAGTGTCTGACCTCCTTCCCCCGCCCCAGTGTCTGACCTCCTCCCCCCGCCCGAGTGTCTGACCTCCTCCCCCCGCCCCAGTGTCTGACCTCCTCCCCCCGCCCGAGTGTCTGACCTCCTCCCCCCGCCCCAGTGTCTGACCTCCTCCCCCCGCCCGAGTGTCTGACCTCTTCCCCGCTCGAGTGTCTGACCTCCTCCCACCCAAGTGTCTGACCTCCTCCCCCCGCCCCAGTGTCTGACCTCCCCCCGCCCAAGTGTCTGACCTCCTCCCCCCGCCCGAGTGTCTGACCTCCTCCCCCCGCCCGAGTGTCTGACCTCCTCCTGCCTCAGTGTCTGACCTCCTCCCCCCGCCCGAGTGTCTGACCTCCTCCCCCCCGCCCAAGTGTCTGACCTCCTCCCCCCGCCCGAGTGTCTGACCTCCTCCCCCCGCCCGAGTGTCTGACCTCCTCCCCCCGCCCGACTGTCTGACCTCCTCCCCCTGCCCGAGTGTCTGACCTCCTCCTGCCTCAGTGTCTGACCTCCTCCCCCCGCCCGAGTGTCTGACCTCCTCCCCCCGCCCGAGCGTCTGACCTCCTCCCCCCCGCCCAAGTGTCTGACCTCCTCCCCCCGCCCGAGTGTCTGACCTCCCCCCGCCCGAGTGTCTGACCTCCTCCCCCCCGCCCCAGTGTCTGACCTCCTCCCCCCGCCCGAGTGTCTGACCTCCCCCCGCCCGAGTGTCTGACCTCCTCCCCCCGCCCGAGTGTCTGACCTCCTCCCCCCGCCCGAGTGTCTGACCTCCTCCCCCCGCCCGAGTGTCTGACCTCCTCCCCCCGCCCGAGTGTCTGACCTCCTCCCCCCGCCCCAGTGTCTGACCTCCTCCCCCCGCCCGAGTGTCTGACCTCCCCCCGCCCGAGTGTCTGACCTCCTCCCCCCGCCCGAGTGTCTGACCTCCTCCCCCCGCCCGAGTCTCTGACCTCCCCACCGCCCGAGTGTCTGACCTCCCCCCGCCCGAGTGTCTGACCTCCTCCCCCCGCCCGAGTGTCTGACCTCCTCCCCCCGCCCGAGGGTCTGACCTCCTCCCCCGGCCCGAGTGTCTGACCTCCACCCGCCCGAGTGTCTGACCTCCTCCTCCCGCCCGAGTGTCTGACCTCCTCCCCCCGCCCAAGTGTCTGACCTCCTCCTCCCCCGCCCAAATGTCTGACCTCCTCCCCCCCGCCCGAGTGTCTGACCTCCTCCCCCCGCCCGAGTGTCTGACCTCCTCCCCCCGCCCGAGTGTCTGACCTCCTCCCCCCACCCGAGTGTCTGACCTCCTCCCCCCCGCCCAAGTGTCTGACCTCCTCCCCCGCCCGAGTGTCTGACCTCATCCCCCCGCCCGAGTGTCTGACCTCCTCCCCCCGCCCAAGTGTCTGACCTCCTCCCCCCGCCCGAGTGTCTGACCTCCTCCCCCCGCCCGAGTGTCTGACCTCCTCCCCCCGCCCGAGTGTCTGACCTCCTCCCCCCGCCCGAGTGTCTGACCTCCTCCCCCCGCCCGAGTGTCTGAACTCCTCCCCCCGCCCGAGTGTCTGACCTCCTCCCCCGCCCGAGTGTCTGACCTCCTCCCCCCGCCCGAGTGTCTGACCTCCTCCCCCCGCCCGAGTGTCTCACCTCCTCCCCCCACCCGAGTGTCTGACCTCCTCCCCCCGCCCGAGTGTCTGACCTCCTCCCCCCGCCCGAGTGTCTGACCTCCTCCCCCCACCCGAGTGTCTGACCTCCTCCCCCCGCCCGAGTGTCTGACCTCCTCCCCCCGCCCGAGTGTCTGACCTCCTCCCCCCGCCCAAGTGTCTAACCTTCTCCCCCCGCCCGAGTGTCTGACCTCCGTCCCCCCGCCCGAGTGTCTGACCTCACCCCCCGCCCGAGTGTCTGACCTCCTCCCCCCGCCCGAGTGTCTGACCTCCTCCCCCCGCCCGAGTGTCTGACCTCCTCCCCCCCGCCCAAGTGTCTGACCTCCTCCCCCGCCCGAGTGTCTGACCTCATCCCCCCGCCCGAGTGTCTGACCTCCTCCCCCCGCCCAAGTGTCTGACCTCCTCCCCACGCCCGAGTGTCTTACCTCCTCCCCGCCCGAGTGTCTGACCTCCTCCCCCCGCCCGAGTGTCTGACCTCCTCCCCCCGCCCGAGTGTCTGACCTCTTCCCCCGCCCGAGTGTCTGACCTCCCCCCGCCCGAGCGTCTGACCTCTTCGCCCCACCCGAGTGTCTGACCTCCTCCTCCCGCGCAAGTGTCTGACCTCCTCCCCCCGCCCGAGTGTCTGAATTCTTCCCCCCGCCCGACTGTCTGACCTCCCCCCGCCCGAGTGTCTGACCTCCTGCCCCCGCCCGAGTGTCTGACCTCCTCCCCCCGCCCGAGAGTCTGACCTCCTCCCCCCGCCTGAGTGTCTGACCTCCTCACCCCGCCCGAGTGTCTGACATCCTCCCCCCGCCCGAGTGTCTGACCTCCTCCCCCCGCCCGAGTGTCTGACCTCCTCCCCCCGCCCGAGAGTCTGACCTCCTCCCCCCGCCCGAGTGTCTGACCTCCTCACCCCGCCCAAGTGTCTGACCTCCTCCCCCCGCCCGAGTGTCTGAACTCCTCCCCCCGCCCGAGTGTCTGACCTCCTCCCCCCGGCCAAGTGTCTGACCTCCTCCCCCCGCCCAAGTGTCTGACGTCCTGCCCCCGCCCGACTGTCTGAACTCCTCCCCCCACCCAAGTGTCTGACCTCCTCCACCCGCCCAAGGGTCTGACCTCCTCCCCACGCCCAAGGGTCTGACCTCCTCCCCCTGCCCATGTGTCTGCCCTCCTCCCCCGGCCCAAGTGTCTGACCTCCTCCCCCCGCCCGAGTGTCTGACCTCCTCCCACCGCCCAAGTATCTGACCTCCTCCCCCCGCCCAAGTGTCTGACCTCCTCCCCCCGCCCGAGTGTCTGACCTCCTCCCCCCGCCCGACTGTCTGACCTCCTCCCCCCGCCCGAGTGTCTGACCTCCTCCCCCCGCCCGAGTGTCTGACCTCCTCCCCCTGCCCGAGTTTCTGACCTCCTCCCCCCGCCCGGGTGCCTGACCTCCTCCCCCCGCCCGAGTGTCTGACCTCCTCCCCCCGCCCGAGTGTCTGACCTCCTCCCCCCGACCGAGTGTCTGACCTCCTCCCCCCGCCCGAGTGTCTGACCTCCTCCCCCCCGCCCGAGTGTCTGACCTCCTCCCCCCGCCCGAGTGCCTGACTTCCTCCCCCCGCCCGAGTGCCTGACCTCCTCCCCCCGCCCGAGTGTCTGACCTCCTCCCCCCGCCCAAGTGTCTGACCTCCTCCCCCCCGCCCGAGTGTCTGAACTCCTCCCCCCGCCCGAGTGTCTGACCTCCTCCCCCCGCCCGAGTGTCTGACCTCCTCCCCCGCCCGAGTGTCTGAACTCCTCCCCCCGCCCAAGTGTCTGACCTCCTCCCCCCCGCCCGAGTGCCTGAACTCCTCCTCCCGCCCGAGTGTCTGAACTCCTCCCCCGCCCGAGTGTCTGATCTCCTCCCCCCGCCCGAGTGTCTGAACTCCTCGCCCCGCCCGAGTGTCTGACCTCCTCCCCCCGCCCAAGTGTCTGATCTCCTCCCCCCGCCCGAGTGTCTGACCTCCTCCCCCCGCCCAAGTGTCTGATCTCCTCCCCCCGCCCGAGTGTCTGACCTCCTCCCCCCGCCCAAGTGTCTGATCTCCTCCCCCCGCCCAAGTGTCTGATCTCCTTCCCCCGCCCGAGTGTCTGACCTCTTCCCCCGCCCGAGTGTCTGACCTCCTCCCCCCGCCCGAGTGTCTGACCTCCTCCGCCCGCCCGAGTGTCTGACCTCTTCCCCCGCTCGAGTGTCTGACCTCCTCCCCCCGCCCAAGTGTCTGACCTCCTCCCCCGCCCGAGTGTCTGACCTCCTCCCCCGCCCGAGTGTCTGACCTCCTCCCCCCGCCCGAGTGTCTGACCTCCTCCCCCCGCCCGAGTGTCTGACCTCCTCCCCCGCCCGAGTGTCTGACCTCCTCCACCCGCCCGAGTGTCTGATCTCCTCCCCCCGCCCGAGTGTCTGACATCCTCACCCCGCCCGAGTGTCTGACCTCCTCCCCCCGCCCGAGTGTCTGACCTCCTCCCCCCGCCCGAGTGTCTGACCTCCTCCCCCCGCCCGTGTGTCTGACCTCCTCCCCCCGCCCGAGTGTCTGACCTCTTCCCCCCGCCCGAGTGTCTGACCTCCTCCCCCCGCCCGAGTGTCTGACCTCCTCCCCCCGCCCGAGTGTCTGACCTCCTCCCCCCGCCCGCGTGTCTGACCTCCCCCCCCGCCCGAGTGTCCGACCTCCTCCCCCCGCCCGAGTGTCTGACCTCCTCCCCCCGCCCGAGTGTCTGACCTCCTCACCCCGCCCGAGTGTCTGACCTCCTCACCCCGCCCGAGTGTCTGACCTCCTCCCCCCGCCCGAGTGTCTGACCTCCTCCCCCCGCCCGAGTGTCTGACCTCCTCCCCCCGCCCGAGTGTCTGACCTCCTCACCCCGCCCGAGTGTCTGACCTCCTCACCCCGCCCGAGTGTCTGACCTCCCCCCCCGCCCGAGTGTCTGACCTCCTCCCCCCGCCCGAGTGTCTGACCTCCTCCCCCCGCCCGAGTGTCTGACCTCCTCCCCCCGCCCGAGTGTCTGACCTCCTCCCCCCGCCCGAGTGTCTGACCTCCTCCCCCCGCCTCAGTGTCTGACCTCCTCCCCCCACCCGAGTGTCTGACCTCCTCCCCCCGCCCGAGTGTTTGACCTCCTCACCCCACCCGAGTGTCTGACCTCCTCCCCCCGCCCGATTGTCTGACCTCCTCCCCCCGCCCGAGTGTCTGACCTCCTCCCCCCGCCCGAGTGTCTGACCTCCTCCCCCCGCCCAAGTGTCTGATCTCCTCCCCCCGCCCAAGTATCTGATCTCCTCCCCCCGCCCGAGTGTCTGACCTCTTCCCCCGCCCGAGTGTCTGACCTCCTCCCCCCGCCCGAGTGTCTGACCTCCTCCGCCCGCCCGAGTGTCTGACCTCTTCCCCCGCTCGAGTGTCTGACCTCCTCCCCCCGCCCCAGTGTCTGACCTCCTCCCCCGCCCGTGTCTGACCTCCTCCCCCGCCCGAGTGTCTGACCTCCTCCCCCCGCCCGAGTGTCTGACCTCCTCCCCCCGCCCGAGTGTCTGACCTCCTCCCCCGCCCGAGTGTCTGACCTCCTCCACCCGCCCGAGTGTCTGATCTCCTCCCCCCGCCCGAGTGTCTGACATCCTCACCCCGCCCGAGTGTCTGACCTCCTCCCCCCGCCCGAGTGTCTGACCTCCTCCCCCCGCCCGAGTGTCTGACCTCCTCCCCCCGCCCGAGTGTCTGACCTCCTCCCCCCGCCCGAGTGTCTGACCTCTTCCCCCCGCCCGAGTGTCTGACCTCCTCCCCCCGCCCGAGTGTCTGACCTCCTCCCCCCGCCCGAGTGTCTGACCTCCTCCCCCCACCCGAGTGTCTGACCTCCCCCCCCGCCCGAGTGTCTGACCTCCTCCCCCCGCCCGAGTGTCTGACCTCCTCCCCCCGCCCGAGTGTCTGACCTCCTCACCCCGCCCGAGTGTCTGACCTCCTCACCCCGCCCGAGTGTCTGACCTCCTCACCCCGCCCGAGTGTCTGACCTCCTCCCCCCGCCCGAGTGTCTGACCTCCTCCCCCCGCCCGAGTGTCTGACCTCCTCACCCCGCCCGAGTGTCTGACCTCCTCACCCCGCCCGAGTGTCTGACCTCCCCCCCGCCCAAGTGTCTGACCTCCTCCCCCCGCCCGAGTGTCTGACCTCCTCCCCCCACCCGAGTGTCTGACCTCCTCCCCCCGCCCGAGTGTCTGACCTCCTCCCCCCGCCCGAGTGTCTGACCTCCTCCCCCCGCCCCAGTGTCTGACCTCCTCCCCCCGCCCGAGTGTCTGACCTCCTCCCCCCGCCCGAGTGTCTGACCTCCTCACACCGCCCGAGTGTCTGACCTCCTCCCCCCGCCCGAGTGTCTGACCTCCTCCCCCCGCCCAAGTGTCTGACCTCCTCCCCCCGCCCGAGTGTCTGACCTCCCCCCCGCCCGAGTGTCTGACCTCCTCCCCCCGCCCGAGTGTCTGACCTCCCCCCGCCCGAGTGTCTGACCTCCTCCCCCCCGCCCGAGTGTCTGACCTCCCCCCGCCCGAGTGTCTGACCTCCTCCCCCCGCTCAAGTGTCTGACCTCCTCCCCCCGCCCGAGTGTCTGACCTCCTCCTGCCTCAGTGTCTGACCTCCTCCCCCCGTCCGAGTGTCTGACCTCCTCCCCCCGCCCGAGTGTCTGACCTCCTCCACCCGCCCGAGCGTCTGACCTCCTCCCCCGCCCGAGTGTCTGACCTTCTCCCCCCGCCCGAGTGTCTGACCTCCGTCCCCCCGCCCGAGTGTCTGACCTCACCCCCCGCCCGAGTGTCTGACCTCCTCCCCCCGCCCGAGTGTCTGACCTCCTCCCCCCGCCCGAGTGTCTGACCTCCTCCCCCCCGCCCAAGTGTCTGACCTCCTCCCCCCGCCCGAGTGTCTGACCTCATCCCCCCGCCCGAGTGTCTGACCTCCTCCCCCCGCCCAAGTGTCTGACCTCCTCCCCACGCCCGAGTGTCTTACCTCCTCCCCGCCCGAGTGTCTGACCTCCTCCCCCCGCCCGAGTGTCTGACCTCCTCCCCCCGCCCGAGTGTCTGACCTCTTCCCCCACCCGAGTGTCTGACCTCCCCCCGCCCGAGCGTCTGACCTCTTCGCCCCACCCGAGTGTCTGACCTCCTCCTCCCGCGCAAGTGTCTGACCTCCTCCCCCCGCCCGAGTGTCTGAATTCTTCCCCCCGCCCGACTGTCTGACCTCCCCCCGCCCGAGTGTCTGACCTCCTGCCCCCGCCCGAGTGTCTGACCTCCTCCCCCCGCCCGAGAGTCTGACCTCCTCCCCCCGCCCGAGTGTCTGACCTCCTCACCCCGCCCGAGTGTCTGACATCCTCCCCCCGCCCGAGTGTCTGACCTCCTCCCCCCGCCCGAGTGTCTGACCTCCTCCCCCCGCCCGAGAGTCTGACCTCCTCCCCCCGCCCGAGTGTCTGACCTCCTCACCCCGCCCAAGTGTCTGACCTCCTCCCCCCGCCCGAGTGTCTGAACTCCTCCCCCCGCCCGAGTGTCTGACCTCCTCCCCCCGGCCAAGTGTCTGACCTCCTCCCCCCGCCCAAGTGTCTGACGTCCTGCCCCCGCCCGACTGTCTGAACTCCTCCCCCCACCCAAGTGTCTGACCTCCTCCACCCGCCCAAGGGTCTGACCTCCTCCCCACGCCCAAGGGTCTGACCTCCTCCCCCTGCCCATGTGTCTGCCCTCCTCCCCCGGCCCAAGTGTCTGACCTCCTCCCCCCGCCCGAGTGTCTGACCTCCTCCCACCGCCCAAGTATCTGACCTCCTCCCCCCGCCCAAGTGTCTGACCTCCTCCCCCCGCCCGAGTGTCTGACCTCCTCCCCCCGCCCGACTGTCTGACCTCCTCCCCCCCGCCCGAGTGTCTGACCTCCTCCCCCCGCCCGAGTGTCTGACCTCCTCCCCCTGCCCGAGTTTCTGACCTCCTCCCCCCGCCCGGGTGCCTGACCTCCTCCCCCCGCCCGAGTGTCTGACCTCCTCCCCCCGCCCGAGTGTCTGACCTCCTCCCCCCGACCGAGTGTCTGACCTCCTCCCCCCGCCCGAGTGTCTGACCTCCTCCCCCCCGCCCGAGTGTCTGACCTCCTCCCCCCGCCCGAGTGCCTGACTTCCTCCCCCCGCCCGAGTGCCTGACCTCCTCCCCCCGCCCGAGTGTCTGACCTCCTCCCCCCGCCCAAGTGTCTGACCTCCTCCCCCCCCGCCCGAGTGTCTGAACTCCTCCCCCCGCCCGAGTGTCTGACCTCCTCCCCCCGCCCGAGTGTCTGACCTCCTCCCCCGCCCGAGTGTCTGAACTCCTCCCCCCGCCCAAGTGTCTGACCTCCTCCCCCCCGCCCGAGTGCCTGAACTCCTCCTCCCGCCCGAGTGTCTGAACTCCTCCCCCGCCCGAGTGTCTGATCTCCTCCCCCCGCCCGAGTGTCTGAACTCCTCGCCCCGCCCGAGTGTCTGACCTCCTCCCCCCGCCCAAGTGTCTGATCTCCTCCCCCCGCCCGAGTGTCTGACCTCCTCCCCCCGCCCAAGTGTCTGATCTCCTCCCCCCGCCCGAGTGTCTGACCTCCTCCCCCCGCCCAAGTGTCTGATCTCCTCCCCCCGCCCAAGTGTCTGATCTCCTCCCCCCGCCCGAGTGTCTGACCTCTTCCCCCGCCCGAGTGTCTGACCTCCTCCCCCCGCCCGAGTGTCTGACCTCCTCCGCCCGCCCGAGTGTCTGACCTCTTCCCCCGCTCGAGTGTCTGACCTCCTCCCCCCGCCCAAGTGTCTGACCTCCTCCCCCGCCCGAGTGTCTGACCTCCTCCCCCGCCCGAGTGTCTGACCTCCTCCCCCCGCCCGAGTGTCTGACCTCCTCCCCCCGCCCGAGTGTCTGACCTCCTCCCCCGCCCGAGTGTCTGACCTCCTCCACCCGAGTGTCTGATCTCCTCCCCCCGCCCGAGTGTCTGACATCCTCACCCCGCCCGAGTGTCTGACCTCCTCCCCCCGCCCGAGTGTCTGACCTCCTCCCCCCGCCCGAGTGTCTGACCTCCTCCCCCCGCCCGTGTGTCTGACCTCCTCCCCCCGCCCGAGTGTCTGACCTCTTCCCCCCGCCCGAGTGTCTGACCTCCTCCCCCCGCCCGAGTGTCTGACCTCCTCCCCCCGCCCGAGTGTCTGACCTCCTCCCCCCGCCCGCGTGTCTGACCTCCCCCCCCGCCCGAGTGTCCGACCTCCTCCCCCCGCCCGAGTGTCTGACCTCCTCCCCCCGCCCGAGTGTCTGACCTCCTCACCCCGCCCGAGTGTCTGACCTCCTCACCCCGCCCGAGTGTCTGACCTCCTCCCCCCGCCCGAGTGTCTGACCTCCTCCCCCCGCCCGAGTGTCTGACCTCCTCCCCCCGCCCGAGTGTCTGACCTCCTCACCCCGCCCGAGTGTCTGACCTCCTCACCCCGCCCGAGTGTCTGACCTCCCCCCCCGCCCGAGTGTCTGACCTCCTCCCCCCGCCCGAGTGTCTGACCTCCTCCCCCCGCCCGAGTGTCTGACCTCCTCCCCCCGCCCGAGTGTCTGACCTCCTCCCCCCGCCCGAGTGTCTGACCTCCTCCCCCCGCCTCAGTGTCTGACCTCCTCCCCCCACCCGAGTGTCTGACCTCCTCCCCCCGCCCGAGTGTTTGACCTCCTCACCCCACCCGAGTGTCTGACCTCCTCCCCCCGCCCGATTGTCTGACCTCCTCCCCCCGCCCGAGTGTCTGACCTCCTCCCCCCGCCCGAGTGTCTGACCTCCTCCCCCCGCCCAAGTGTCTGATCTCCTCCCCCCGCCCAAGTATCTGATCTCCTCCCCCCGCCCGAGTGTCTGACCTCTTCCCCCGCCCGAGTGTCTGACCTCCTCCCCCCGCCCGAGTGTCTGACCTCCTCCGCCCGCCCGAGTGTCTGACCTCTTCCCCCGCTCGAGTGTCTGACCTCCTCCCCCCGCCCCAGTGTCTGACCTCCTCCCCCGCCCGTGTCTGACCTCCTCCCCCGCCCGAGTGTCTGACCTCCTCCCCCCGCCCGAGTGTCTGACCTCCTCCCCCCGCCCGAGTGTCTGACCTCCTCCCCCGCCCGAGTGTCTGACCTCCTCCACCCGCCCGAGTGTCTGATCTCCTCCCCCCGCCCGAGTGTCTGACATCCTCACCCCGCCCGAGTGTCTGACCTCCTCCCCCCGCCCGAGTGTCTGACCTCCTCCCCCCGCCCGAGTGTCTGACCTCCTCCCCCCGCCCGAGTGTCTGACCTCCTCCCCCCGCCCGAGTGTCTGACCTCTTCCCCCCGCCCGAGTGTCTGACCTCCTCCCCCCGCCCGAGTGTCTGACCTCCTCCCCCCGCCCGAGTGTCTGACCTCCTCCCCCCACCCGAGTGTCTGACCTCCCCCCCCGCCCGAGTGTCTGACCTCCTCCCCCCGCCCGAGTGTCTGACCTCCTCCCCCCGCCCGAGTGTCTGACCTCCTCACCCCGCCCGAGTGTCTGACCTCCTCACCCCGCCCGAGTGTCTGACCTCCTCACCCCGCCCGAGTGTCTGACCTCCTCCCCCCGCCCGAGTGTCTGACCTCCTCCCCCCGCCCGAGTGTCTGACCTCCTCACCCCGCCCGAGTGTCTGACCTCCTCACCCCGCCCGAGTGTCTGACCTCCCCCCCGCCCAAGTGTCTGACCTCCTCCCCCCGCCCGAGTGTCTGACCTCCTCCCCCCACCCGAGTGTCTGACCTCCTCCCCCCGCCCGAGTGTCTGACCTCCTCCCCCCGCCCGAGTGTCTGACCTCCTCCCCCCGCCCCAGTGTCTGACCTCCTCCCCCCGCCCGAGTGTCTGACCTCCTCCCCCCGCCCGAGTGTCTGACCTCCTCACACCGCCCGAGTGTCTGACCTCCTCCCCCCGCCCGAGTGTCTGACCTCCTCCCCCCGCCCAAGTGTCTGACCTCCTCCCCCCGCCCGAGTGTCTGACCTCCCCCCCGCCCGAGTGTCTGACCTCCTCCCCCCGCCCGAGTGTCTGACCTCCCCCCGCCCGAGTGTCTGACCTCCTCCCCCCGCCCGAGTGTCTGACCTCCCCCCGCCCGAGTGTCTGACCTCCTCCCCCCGCTCAAGTGTCTGACCTCCTCCCCCCGCCCGAGTGTCTGACCTCCTCCTGCCTCAGTGTCTGACCTCCTCCCCCCGTCCGAGTGTCTGACCTCCTCCCCCCGCCCGAGTGTCTGACCTCCTCCACCCGCCCGAGCGTCTGACCTCCTCCCCCGCCCGAGTGTCTGACCTCCTCCCCCCGCCCGAGTGTCTGACCTCCCCCCGCCGGCGTGTCTGACCTCCTCCCCCCGCCCGAGTGTCTGACCTCCTCCCCCCGCCCGAGTGTCTGACCTCCCCCCGCCCGAGTGTCTGACCTCCTCCCCCCGCCTGTGTGTCTGAACTCCTCCCCCCGCCCGAGTGTCTGACCTCCTCCCCCCGCCCGAGTGTCTGACCTCCCCCCACCCGAGTGTCTGACCTCCTCCCCCCGCCCGAGTGTCTGACCTCCTCCCCCCCCCGAGTGTCTGACCTCCTCCCCCCGCCCGAGTGTCTGACCTCCTCCCCCCACCCGAGTGTCTGACCTCCTCCCCCCGCCCGAGTGTCTGACCTCCTCCCCCCGCCCGAGTGTCTGACCTCCTCCCCCCGCCCCAGTGTCTGACCTCCTCCCCCCGCCCGAGTGTCTGACCTCCTCCCCCCGCCCCAGTGTCTGTCCTCCTCCCCCCGCCCGAGTGTCTGACCTCTTCCCCGCTCGAGTGTCTGACCTCCTCCCGCCCAAGTGTCTGACCTCCTCCCCCCGCCCCAGTGTCTGACCTCCCCCCGCCCAAGTGTCTGACCTCCTCCCCCCGCCCGAGTGTCTGACCTCCTCCCCCCGCCCGAGTGTCTGACCTCCTCCTGCCTCAGTGTCTGACCTCCTCCCCCCGCCCGAGTGTCTGACCTCCTCCCCCCTGCCCAAGTGTCTGACCTCCTCCCCCCGCCCGAGTGTCTGACCTCCTCCCCCCGCCCGAGTGTCTGACCTCCTCCCCCCGCCCGACTGTCTGACCTCCTCCCCCCGCCCGAGTGTCTGACCTCCTCCTGCCTCAGTGTCTGACCTCCTCCCCCTGCCCGAGTGTCTGACCTCCTCCCCCCGCCCGAGCGTCTGACCTCCTCCCCCCCGCCCAAGTGTCTGACCTCCTCCCCCCGCCCGAGTGTCTGACCTCCCCCCGCCCGAGTGTCTGACCTCCTCCCCCCCGCCCCAGTGTCTGACCTCCTCCCCCCGCCCGAGTGTCTGACCTCCCCCCGCCCGAGTGTCTGACCTCCTCCCCCCGCCCGAGTGTCTGACCTCCTCCCCCCGCCCGAGTGTCTGACCTCCTCCCCCCGCCCGAGTGTCTGACCTCCTCCCCCCGCCCGAGTGTCTGACCTCCTCCCCCCGCCCCAGTGTCTGACCTCCTCCCCCGCCCGAGTGTCTGACCTCCCCCCGCCCGAGTGTCTGACCTCCTCCCCCGCCCGAGTGTCTGACCTCCTCCCCCCGCCCGAGTCTCTGACCTCCCCCCCGCCCGAGTGTCTGACCTCCCCCCGCCCGAGTGTCTGACCTCCTCCCCCCGCCCGAGTGTCTGACCTCCTCCCCCCGCCCGAGGGTCTGACCTCCTCCCCCGGCCCGAGTGTCTGACCTCCACCCGCCCGAGTGTCTGACCTCCTCCTCCCGCCCGAGTGTCTGACCTCCTCCCCCGCCCAAGTGTCTGACCTCCTCCTCCCCCGCCCAAATGTCTGACCTCCTCCCCCCCGCCCGAGTGTCTGACCTCCTCCCCCCGCCCGAGTGTCTGACCTCCTCCCCCCGCCCGAGTGTCTGACCTCCTCCCCCCACCCGAGTGTCTGACCTCCTCCCCCCCGCCCAAGTGTCTGACCTCCTCCCCCGCCCGAGTGTCTGACCTCATCCCCCCGCCCGAGTGTCTGACCTCCTCCCCCCGCCCAAGTGTCTGACCTCCTCCCCCCGCCCGAGTGTCTGACCTCCTCCCCCCGCCCGAGTGTCTGACCTCCTCCCCCCGCCCGAGTGTCTGACCTCCTCCCCCCGCCCGAGTGTCTGACCTCCTCCCCCCGCCCGAGTGTCTGACCTCCTCCCCCCGCCCGAGTGTCTGACCTCCTCCCCCGCCCGAGTGTCTGACCTCCTCCCCCCGCCCGAGTGTCTCACCTCCTCCCCCACCCGAGTGTCTGACCTCCTCCCCCCGCCCGAGTGTCTGACCTCCTCCCCCCGCCCGAGTGTATGACCTCCTCCCCCCACCCGAGTGTCTGACCTCCTCCCCCCGCCCGAGTGTCTGACCTCCTCCCCCCGCCCGAGTGTCTGACCTCCTCCCCCCGCCCAAGTGTCTGACCTCCTCCCCCTGCCCGAGTGTCTGACCTCCGTCCCCCCGCCCGAGTGTCTGACCTCACCCCCCGCCCGAGTGTCTGACCTCCTCCCCCCGCCCGAGTGTCTGACCTCCTCCCCCCGCCCGAGTGTCTGACCTCCTCCCCCCGCCCGAGTGTCTGACCTCCTCCCCCCGCCCGAGGTCTGACCTCCTCCCCCGCCCGAGTGTCTCCCCCCCCGACTCCCCCCGCCCGAGTGTCTGACCTCCTCCCCCCGCCCGAGTGTCTGACCTCCTCCCCCCGCCCGAGTGTCTGACCTCCTCCCCCGCCCGAGTGTCTGACCTCCTCCCCCCGCCCGAGTGTCTGACCTCCTCCCCCCGCCCGAGTGTCTGACCTCCTCCCCCGCCCGAGTGTCTGACCTCCTCCCCCCGCCCGAGTGTCTGACCTCCTCCCCCCGCCCGAGTGTCTGACCTCCTCCCCCCGCCCAAGTGTCTGACCTCCTCCCCCGCCCGAGTGTCTGACCTCCTCCCCCCGCCCGAGTGTCTGACCTCCTCCCCCCGCCCGAGTGTCTGACCTCCTCCCCCCGCCCGAGTGTCTGACCTCCTCCCCCCGCCCAAGTGTCTGACCTCCTCCCCCCGCCCGAGTGTCTGACCTCCTCCCCCCGCCCGAGTGTCTGACCTCCTCCCCCCGCCCAGTGTCTGACCTCCTCCCCCCGCCCGAGTGTCTGACCTCCTCCCCCCGCCCGAGTGTCTGACCTCCTCCCCCCGCCCAAGTGTCTGACCTCCTCCCCCGCCCGAGTGTCTGACCTCCTCCCCCCGCCCGAGTGTCTGACCTCCTCCCCGCCGAGTGTCTGAACTCCTCCCCCGCCCAAGTGTCTGACCTCCTCCCCCCGCCCAAGTGTCTGACGACTCCTCCCCCGCCCG